>NC_062560.1:80355294-80955294 GCF_016906955.1 Phacochoerus africanus | reverse complement strand
ACTTGATCATGCTGAAAAATCCTTTATGTCTGTTGCTAGATTCAGTATTTCATTGAGAATTTTTGTGTCTATTTTTCATAAGAGGTATTTGTAGTTTCCTTCTCTTGTGATATCTTTATTTGGTTTTGGAATCAAGGTGATACTGGAATCATAGAATGAGTTGGTATATCTTCTGTCCTATTTATTGTAAGATTTTGTAAGAGAAAGGTAATAATTTTTTAAGTTTTTGGCAGAATTCAGCCATAAGACCATCTTCTCCAAGGCTTTTGTTTGTGGGAAAATTTTACATTATGAGTTCAATCTCTTCACTTACAAATCTACTCAGATTTTCCCTTCTTCTTGAGTTAGACTCAGTAGTTTGTATTTTTCTAAATAATAGTCTTTTTAATCTAGGATATATCCACATGGAGTGGCTGCAGAGGTGATATACAGGGCATGTGTTCGGTGATTCCAGGACTGAGGGTGGGGTGGTGTTGATGACTCCAGCCCTGGGGGAGAGCAGCTGTGGCTCCCTCTTGGGAATGCAGCTTTGTTAGCTGTACCCAGTGCTGCCAAAAACTGAGGGGTTCTTAGATTAAAAAAAAAAATTGTGGTGATAGTGAGGAGGTTGCAGGTATGCTCCTGCTGTCCTTTTCCTTATGGGGGGAGGTCCTTGCTGAGGGGACCTTTCTTACTGCTGAACCATGCTAGACTGGGTGATGAGGTGAATCAGATAAAATATGGCCTATACTTTTCTATGAGACTATCTTCATTTTTTGTGCTCCACTAGGTTGCTGTAACTTCATTATACTCTAGAGCTCTCACTGGTAGATGTCTGTTTATTCATTGCTTTTGTCAGGAAAGAGCATTGGGACCTCCTAGCCTGCCATCCTGCTATTACTCAAAGGAATATATAGGATTGTTGATGAGCAGATGGGAAACTTTGTCAGAGAAATAGAAAAAAAAAACATATAATCATATACAGAAATACTAGATCTAGATACTGTAATAATGGAAATGAAAATGAAGAGTGAGTTAGTTTAACAAGAGTGGAAATGGCAGAAGGAGTCAGTGAACTCAAAGACAAAGTAATAGTAATTATTCAGTCTGAAGAACAGAAAACCAAAAAAAAAAACTGGGGAAAAATCAACATTATCATAAGGACTTGCAGGATAATATCAAATAGTCTAGCATACATGTATTGAGCCATGAAGGAGAAAAGAGTGAGATTCTTTCAGAACAAATCCGTGAAAGCAAAATGGCCACAAACTTGCCAATTTTAATGAAAAACACAAATAGAGCCATCTAAGATGCTCAGTTTTCTCCCAAACAGGATAAATTTAGAAATACACCGTCATACACATCATATATAAACTGCCAAAAACTAGAGAGATATATGTTCAAAGAAGAAAATGGGTGGCAGAAAATTGTGCATAGAACAAGGATAAAAATTCTGTTTAATTTTTTTAGAAACAATTAAGGCCATAATTTTATATGCATATAATTATCCCTCTAAAGCAGGTGTATAAATGAAAGATGAGAAAATGTACCTCTTACTGACTTACTCTACAATAAATAGTAAAGGATATAATTCAGGACAAAGGGAAATGCTTTCAGATGAAAACTTGGATCTGCATAAAGGAATAAACAGCAGTGAAAAGGCAGTTGAAATGGAATGAACTGAAATTACCTTGGACCACATGTTGCCCTGTCTGCCTCTGAACTGTTATATGGGAGATAAATTAACATCTAGCTTACTAGAGCCACAGTACAGAAGCTACTCCTTTACTTCAGTTAATAAAACCATTTACCCACTAGCCAAGTTAAGAAGTAAATTATGATCAGTACCTTAACAAAAGCTTATGTACTCTCCAGTCAGATCTCCCTCCCTGCAACTCCAAACACTAACCTACATTTTGCTGTTCTTTGTAGTTTTATCCTGTTACTTCATATCTCAAAATAAATGTTGCTCATATTGCATTTTGAACTTTTCATAAATGGAACAATACAGTGTGTATTTATTAAAATGTTCACTCAAACATAATGTTTGTGAGAAGTATCCACATTAATATATATAGGTATAGCTATTTCAGTTTCACCAATGAATACTACTTCATCATATAGATACAATAAAATTTATACATTCTTCTGTTGATGAATATGTGTTTCCCCAATCCAAAAATTTGTTGTTTTAGATACTTCTGTTCTGAATGTCACTATATATTCAAAAAATAAGAATAAAAAATGTTTCAAGAAATCTTATGCCAGCTGGATTTATGATAGATGCTATTAACATAATCTATTTCTTCCCTGCATAATCTGTATCCCTCTTATGATAGGACATCTTACTCTGATTTAGATCACCTTGACCTGGCCTCTCATTTCCTACTAAGTCAAAAAAAGAAATAACTATTTTGTGATCCAGAGTTTATTTTGGTTTTTATAATGATTTCATAGAAAACTGATTCACTTTTGTATTCCTTAATGTAGAAATCATTAAAAGAGCAACTTTTCTATTCTTCAGTTTGTTAATGTGGTGTATTATATTGACAGATTTATTTATATTGAAGAATTTTTGCATCCCTGAGATAAATCCTACTTGATCATGGTGTATGATCCTTTTTAATGTGTTGTTGGATTTAGTTTGCTAGAATTTTGTTGAAGATTTTTGCATGTATGTTCATTGATATTGACCTGTAATTTTCTTTTGTTGTGGTATCTTTGTCTGGGTATGGTATCTTGGTTTTGTCTGGTTAATCTGGTGATGGTGGCCTTACAGAATGAGTTTGAGTGCTCTGTCAGCTGCAATTTCTTGGGAAGGGTTTCAGTAGGATAGATATTAACTCTTCTCTAAATGTTTGATCAAATTCACCTGTGAAGCCATATGGTCCTGGACTTTCGTTTGTTGGAAGTTTTTAACCACAGTTTCAACTTGAGTGCTGTGATCAGTCTGTTCAAATTATCTATGTCTTCCTGATTCAGTCTTGAGAAATTGTACCTTTGTAAGAATTTGTCAATTTCTTCTAGGTTGATGATTTTATTGGCATAGAGCTGTTTTGTAGTAGCCCCTTATGATCCTCTGTATTTCTGTAGTGCCAATTGTAATGTCTCCTTTTTCATTTCCAATTGTAATGATTTGAGCCCCTCCTCTCTTTTTTTTTCTTTCTTTCTTTCTTTCTTTTTTTTTTTTTTTTTTTTTTTTTTTGCTTTTTAGGGCTGCATGTGCGGCATATGGAGGTTCCCATACTAGGGGTTGAATTGGAGCTACAGCTGCCAGCCTATGTCATGACCACAGCAACACCAGATCTGAGCTGCATCTGCTACCTACACCACAGCTCACGGAAATGTGGGATCCTTAACCCACTGAGCAAGACCAAGGATCGGAACCTGCAACCTCATGGTTCCTAGTCAGATTTGCTTCTGCTGTGCCACAACAGGAGCTCTAACTCCCCTCCATTTTTTTCTTTTCTTTCCTTTTCCTTTCTTTTCTTTCTTTCTTTCTTTTTTTTTTTTTTTTGCATTTTTAGGACCATATGGAAGTTCCCAGGCTAGGGGTTGAATCTGAGATATAGATTCTGGCCTACATCATAGCCACAGCAATGCCAGATCTGAGCTGCATCTGTGACCTACACCACAGCTCATGGTAACACTGTATTCTTAACCCACTGAGCGAGGCCAGGGATCAAACCTGCATCCTCATGGATACTAGTCAGATTCATTACTGCTGTGCCATTATGGTAACTCCCATCAATTTATTTTTTGATGAGTCTGACTAAAGGTTTATCAATTTTGTTTATCTTTTCAAAAAAAACAGCTTTTATTTTCACTGCTCTTTTCTATTATCTTCTTTGTCTCTTCATTTATTTCTGCTCTGATATTTTTTATTTCTTTCCTTCTACTAACTTTGGGTTTTGTTTGTTCCTCTTTGTTTAGTTGAAGGGATCAACAAAGGAATAACCTCCAAAATATACAAATAGGTCATGCAGCTCTAGATATTAAAAAAAAATCAACCCAATCAAAAAATGAGCAGAAGATCTAAATAGACATTTCTCCAAAAAAGAGAGGTGGCTGAAAAAACACATGAAAAGATGCTCAACATCACTATTTATTAGATAAATGCAAATAAAAATTGCAATGAGGTATCACCTCACACTGGCTAGACTGGCTATCATCAAAAAGTCTACGAACAATAAATGCTGGAGATGGTATGGAGAAAAGGGAACCCTCCCACACTATTAGCAGGAATGTAAATCAGTGCAACAACTATGGAGGTTCCTTTAAAAAACTGAAAATAGAACTACCATATAATCCAGCAATACCACTCCTGGGGATATATCTGGAAAAAAAACCCCATAATTCTAAAAGATACATGCACACCAATGTTCATTGCAGCACCATTTACAATAGCCCAAAACATGGAAGCACACTAAATGTCTATCAACAGAGGAGTGAACAACGATGTTGTAGATATATACAATGAAATATTATTTAGTAGTGGAAAAGAACACAATAATGTCATTTGCAACAACGTGGATGGACCTACAGGTTATCATACAAAGCGAAGTTAGTCTGAAAAAGACAAATATCATATATCACTTATATGTGGAATCTCATTTTAAAATGATATAAATGAAGTATTTACAAAACAGAAAAAGACTCATAGATTTCAGAAACAAACTTATGGTTACCAAAGGGTAAATATGTGCGAAAGGAACAAATTAGGATTTGAGGATTAATGTACACTTGCTTATTCAATATTCTATAATAACCTGTATTGGAAAAGAAATTTTGTAAAAGAACAACATTTCTTAAATCTCAAGGATTGTGAAAAAATATTTAAAATGATTTATTTTTATAACATATGTAATAAAATAAATTTTTGATTTGATAATATAAATAAGTGAGGGTTTACAATTTCTTTATTATTTATGCCTCACACTACATTAGAATAGATAAAAATTCTGACTGAAAATTTACATAAGGATTACAAATATGTTCCTTTATGTTTTAAAGTCAAATTTAGAGATATAAATACAAATATCCATGATGCATGATGGTATATTTTACATATAAGTTTATGTATATGGGCTACATACTGAGTCAAATATGGACTTGTATATAGACCAATATTATATGTAAAATACATAATATATCACATATTCAATATGCTTGGTCTACTTTAAGATGAAGAGTGAAATTCTACTGATTTTCCTTTAATGTTAACATAATTCAAAACTGTAAAGAATTTTTCAGTGGGCTTAGGAACATAAGTGATTTATTCTTTTAACAAAATATGGGTAACTTTCTATTTACATTTAATAAATTGTCAATGTGTATGCTTTCAATTAAAGATATATATTTTACATTCTCTTTTAAACAACTTTGTTTCTCTTCACACATGATACCTTTCAAAAATTGTAATATAGAGTTTCAGTAGGAGTCAGTTCGGTGTTAAGCTTCTGAGAAACTGGAGTATTTGTGGGACAATTGATTTTCACTGTGTATTTTAGCTCCATATTATTGAATTTTTATGGGACTGAAGAATTTCTTTAGATGAAATTACTGGGGAACCATAAAAAATCAACCCAAATTGCTAAGGAAAAAAATCACAATTTGATGAAGGATAAATATTGATTTAACATTGTTTCAGAATACAAACTTCACAAAACTTATATAGACAAGCTTTAATTCAATATTTACTTTGTCACATAAATAAATCATCTACATAGAACCTCATATTATTCACAAGTTAAAAAAAATAAAATAACAGATAGCAGTGTATTTCATGTAATTTTATGGCTTTTATAATCCAACACATCATTCTAGATATTTCAAATTCAATATGATTAAGCCCTATGTGATTGTGTATATTGAGTTTGAACAGTTCAGTAAAATATTTGGATATGAGATAAGGAAATCATGTATTTCATGCAAGATTGTATCAATATATTTTCCTAGTAATAAATGCATTAACATTACAAATAAAATCTCTTTTTGTCCTTTCCTAAAGGAAGTACTAATTTTTTTAAGTTTATAAATGCTCTTGTTCCTTTGATTACAATTGGTTATATACATCTAAGTTAACTATAAAATATTTACACTGTATTAACTTTCCATTAGGGAAAATGGTGGTTTTTTTCCTGATTTCTTCTTCAGAGTTTGTCTAAACATAATTAATCATATTTTCCCAAGTAATGCTCCATTACCTACAAAGATGAGAGAATATAAGCATTTATGGCTATGTAATCTTTGTTAGTTTTTCCCTACAACTCTGATTGCATAATTATTTTTTGTTACATTTTATCTACATAAGCAGAAGACTTTTTTTTTTATTCTAAAAAATGCACCTAGCTAAGCATCATTCCCAGAGAAGAGTGAGTTGAATTCATAGATACACCATCAAAGTGAATAATTCAGAGGTGCAAAATCATCCCAAGTTTTATCTATTTAATGTGGCCATATACATTTTTTGAAATGAAATAATCGTGCATGTATATGTGTGTATATGTGTGTGTATGTATGTAATATGTACCAGGTATTCATTATCATGTATAACTTAGGTAAAGATTAAGAATGTACACCATACAGCAGGACCATATTTTCAGCTATTCAAAGTGTACATGAACCAAAAAGGCAAATCAACTGAAACCTTCTTTCACTGTTGATGGAAAGACAAAATGGCACAGTTACTTTGGAAAACAGCTTGGATATTTCTTAAACATATTTAAGGATACACCTTCCATATAACTCAGTTGTCTCACTCAGTGGGTCAGGGATCCAGAATTTCCATGAGCTGTGGTGTAGGTCCCTGGCATTGCCATGGGTATGGAATAGGTGAGCAGCTAATCTCTGATTTAACCCTCAGCCCAGGCACTTCTATATGTTGCACCTGTGGCTCTAAAAAACAAAAAAAAAGAAAAAGAAAAAGAAAATAAGAAAAAGCAGCTTGGTCCATAACCCCAGAGAAACCAGTAGCAACAGGGAACAGGGGAGACTGCATGCACAACTCTGGCCTCCTGGTCACAGGGTTCCCACAGCCCACAGGTAATAGGGAAGTTGTGGCATGGAAATATAGGGCCCCACAACTTCAGCCTTAAAGAGTCCACATCTCTGACTCCCTGCCTCCTCACTTCAGGGAAGCCCACAAACTTTACAACACTGGAACAGCAACGTGGCCATGCAATCCTGGATCCTATCCTTGTCACCCCTCCCCTTCCCCCACAGCACCAAAGCCTGCAGCACAGGGGATCTTGAACATAGAAAAGCAGCTCACAGTTTTGGTGCCTTAAGTGGCAACACCAGCAACACTGCTGGTAGCAAGACATCAACAACTCCAGAGACACAAGAAATGATAATGAGTGCATGGGGAGACACCTCTGACTAAGGCAGTGGAGGATGGAAAGTGCTGACTTTCAAATATAACCTGAGGCGGCTCAGGTGAGAGAAAGCAAAAACTTGTGCTATAGAGTTGCCTACTGGAAAACAAAAGAACACCCTCTAATGTCTAATCTGTAGGATCATTATAATCAGGCATAAAAGTGTTCACTACTTCTAATGTACTAGCAGAGGAACAACTCATTAAGAACCACGAAGAAATACAGTAACACTGTACCACAAAAAAAAAATAACTATTCTCCAAGAACCAAACTTAAAATCACAGACTTTTATTATCTGATAGAGAATTCAAAATAGCTGTCATGAAGAAACTCACAAGCTACAAGAAAACTCAGAAATGTAGTTCAATGAATTCAGGAATAAAATTAATGAACAGAAGAAATACTTTACCAAAGATATTGAAATGCAAAAAAGAAAACTGGAGCTAAATTACAAATAAATGCGATAAATAATGCATTAGAAAGTACTAGAAATAGCAGACCATGTGGAAGAGAGAATAAGTGACCTCAGAGAAGGAGAACTAGAATTGATACAAGTAGAAGAAAGAGAAACAAGATATTTTAAAATTAGGAAATCCAATGAATTATCTGACACTTTAGAAAAGCAACATTAGTGTAATGGTATAAAGGAGAAGAAAGGGAGAAGAGAACAGAAAGTTTATTTAAAGAAATAATAGCTGAGAACTTCCCAAACCTGGAGAAGAAACAGGATATACAAATCCATGAAACTAAGAGAACACCTAATTACCTCAATTCAAAAAGACCTTCTCCAAGACACACTCTATTAAAGTTGTCAAAAGTCAATGACAAATAAAAACATTTTAATGGCAGTCAGCAAAAATAAGGGTGGTAACCTATGAAGGAACCCCAATTAAATTATCAGGAGATTTCTCAGCAGAAACTCTACAGACCAGGAGAGAGTGGAATGACATTCTCAAAGAACAGAAAAATAAAAAAAAAATGTCACTCAAGAATACTGTATCTAGCAAAGTTATCATTCAGATGTGAAGGAGAGATAAAGACTTTGCCAGGTAAAAGCTGAGAGAGTTCATCAACAGGAGACTTGCCTTACAAAAAATGTTGAAAGGAGTTCTTCTAACACAAATGAAAATACAAAAGTACACAAAACTTTGAATAAGGTGATAAATAGATATATGGAAACAGAAAACTGCAACTCTGTATCAGAATAGCTTTTAAAACACCTTATTATAGCATAAAGGTTAAAGGGGAAAAAAGAAAAAATAACTATGGCTACTTCAATTCCATAACAAACTAACAATATAGAAAGGGATAATTTGAGATGACAAAAACACAAAAGAGGAAGAAGAAAAGAATGAAACCCATTTAGGTAAATGAAGATGAGATGCTATCAATAGAAAAAGGACTATTTTATGCGTGAAATGTTTTAGACAAACCTCATGGTAACCACAAAAAATAAATCTAGAGCAAAGACACAAAACCTTAAAAAAAGGAATATAAGAAAAACATTATAGCAACCCACCAAACAAAATGGCTGACAGAAATACAAGAAAAAGGAGCAACCTGGGAAAAAAAGATTAAATGGCAGCATTAAGACTTTATCTATGAATAATCACCCTAAATATAAATAAACTAACCAATCAAAATACACAGAGTTACTGGAAATATTAAAAAAACAAGACCCAACAATCTGCTGACTCACCTCACTTCTAAAGATCAACATAAGTTCAAAGTGAGAGGATGGAAGATGATACATTAAGCATATGACATCCAAAAGTAAGCAGTTAAATGAGACAAAATATACTTCATGCCAAAAAAGGTAACAGGAAACAAATATGTACAATATATAATGATAAAGGAAACCATACATCAAGGAGGCATAATCGTAATATATATTCATTAACATGAGAGCACCAAAATATATAAAATCATTATTAATAGAACTAAAGGGAGATATTGATCACAACACAATGAAGTAGGGGATTTTACTATCCCACTTACATCAGTGGAAAGACCATCTGGACAGAAAGTTAACAATGAAATAGTGGCCTTAAATGAAACTTTAGACCAAATGGATTTAATAGATTTTTACAGAACATTACATTCAGATGCAGAGGAATACATATTCTTTTCAAGTGCACATGGGACTTTCTCAAGGGTAGATCATATGTTAGGACACACAAAAATTCTAAATAAATTTAAGAAGATTGAAATCACATCAAGCATCTTTACTGATTACAATGATATGAAACTAGAGATCAACTATAAAGAGAAAGCTGAAAAAATTACGGTTATATTGAAATTTAACAACATGCTCTGAACAACTGTTGAGTCACTGAAGAAATCAAAGGATAAATAAAAAATACTTGAAGATAAATGAAAATATATCAAAACCTTTGGAATTCAGCAAAATCCATACTAATAATGAAATTTAGAGCAATATAAGCCTACCTCAGGAAATAAAAATAATCTCAAAGATGGAGTTCTCACCGTGGCACAGTGGGTTAAGGATCCAGCATTGCCACAGCTGTGGCTCAGATTCAATCCCTGACCCTGGAACTTCCATATCCATCAGTATGGACAAAACAAAAAAATAAAATCCCAAAGAAAATCTAAACTTACACCTGAAGGAACCAGTAAAAGAAGAACAAATGAAGCCCAAAGTCAGTAGAAGAAAATAAATAAAGCTTAGAGCATAAATAAATGAAATATAAATTAAAAGGGAATAGAAAAGATCAAGAGAAGAGCTGTTTCTTTGAGATGATAAAATTTACAAACTTAGATAGACTCACCAACAGAGAAAAGTCTCTGAAAAATAAAACACAGAAAGAGAAGAGAAGAAATAACAATGTATGTCACAGAAAAATCAAAAGGATTAAAAGAAAATGTTATGAAGAGCTATGTACCAATTAATTGTACAACTTAGAAGAAATGGAAAAATCCTTAGAATCAACCAACCTTCCAAGACTGAATCACAAATAAATAGAAAATGTAAATAGGCGCATCAAGATTGAAAGAGTAATCAAAAGTATCCCCAAAACAAAAGTTCAGGACCAGACAGCTTCACAGATGAATTCTACCACAGTCGAAGAACATGAAACCTATTCTCAAACTCTTCCAAATATTTGAAGTGGTAGTTACACTTCCTAACTTATTTTATGAGGACAACATAACCTTGATAACAAAGACAGACAGACAACACTAAATATCTCTGATGAACAGAAATACAAAAATCCTCAACAAAATACTAGTAAATCAAATTCAACAGTACATGAAAAGCATTATATATCATGATCAAGTGAGATTTATAACAGGAATGAAAGACCTTTTCAATATCTGCTAATCAAAGTGGTACACTACATTAACAAGTTGAAAAATGAAAATCATATCATCTCGATGGAGGAAAAGATTTAGACAAAATTCAACATTCATTTATGATAAAAGATCTCCAGAAATTGGGCAGAGAGGGAACATAACACAATAAAGGCCATATATGAGAAGTCTTTGGCTAACATAATGGTGTAAAGCTGAAAGCATTTCTTCTAAAATCAGGAACAAGACAAGGATGCCTACTTTTATTCAACATAGTATTATAAACAACATAGTATTATAACTATCATATCAGACAAGAAAAAGAAATAAAGGGAACCCGAACTGGAAAGGAAGAAGTAAAACTGTCACTTTTTGCAGATGACTTGATACTATATGTAGAAAATACTAAAGACACTATGAAAAAAATTACTAGAACTCATCAACAAATTCAGTAAATTTGTAAGATACAAAATTAATATACAGAAATCTGTGGCATTTCTGTATAATAACAATGAACTATATGAAAGATAAATCAAAGACATAATCACATGTAAAATTACATCAGGTGTTCCCTTTTGGTGCAGTGGGTTAAGGATCTAGTATCATCACTGCAGAGGCTCTGGTAGCTGCTGTGCCTGGATTCAATCCCTGGCCCAGGAACTTCCATATGCCATGGACCTGGCCAAAAAATTTTTTACATCAAAAAGAATAAAATACCTACTTAAGGAGGTAAAACACATGTATTCAGAAAGCCATAAGAAATTGATGACACAAACAGATTTAAAGATATATTGTGTTCATGGATTGGAAGAATTGTTATTTTTAAAATTACCATAATACCCAAGGCAATCTACGGATTCAACACAATCCCTATCAAAAAACCAAGGGCATTTTTCACGGAACTAGAGCAAATGATTTTAAAATTTGTATGGAAAAACAAAAGACTGAATAGTTAAAACAATTTTTATTAAAAAAAAAAAAACAGAGTTGTAGGTATTATGCTCCCTGAGTTCAGAATATACTACAAAGCTACAGTAACCAAACCAGTTATGGTACTGGCAGAAAACCAGACACATAGATCAATGGAATATAATAGAGAGCCCAGAAATAAACCTATGCACTTATAAATGAATCTACTACAGAAGAGGCAAGATTTTACAATGGAGAATAAGTGCTGCTGAGAAAACTGGACAGCTACATATAAAAGAATGGATTCAGAACATTTTCTCACATCATGTACAAAAATAAACTCAAACTGTATTAAATATCTAAATTTCAGACCATAAACTATAAAATTCCTGGAAGAAAACATAAAACACTATTTGACATGAATCATAGCAATACTTTTTTTGTATCTGTCAAACAAATGAGACAATTAAATTTAAAAGCTTTTGCACACTAAAGGAAACCATGGACAAAATGAAATGACAATCTACTGAATGGAAGAAGATATTTATAAATGACATGACCAATAACAGGTTAATTTCTAAAATATATAAATAGCTCATACAACTCAGCTTGAAAAATAAACCTGATTTTAAAAATAGGAAGATGAACTGAATAGACATTTTTCCATAGTAGACATACAGATGACCAATAGACACATGAAAAGATACTCAACATTGTTAATCATCAGAGAAATGGAAATTAAAACCACAAAACAGATATATATATATACACACACTTGTATATATCCTATATATATATATATATATATATATATATACACACACACACTCATGTGCATATGTAGAATATATACATACATGTATATATATTCTATACATGTATATATTCTATACATGTATATATATTCTATACATGTATATATTCTATACATGTATATATTCTATACATGTATATATTCTATACATGTATATATATTCTATACATGTATATATTCTATACATGTATATATATTCTATACATGTATATATTCTATACATGTGTATATATTCTATACATGTATATATTCTATACATGTATATATTCTATACATGTGTATATTCTATACATGTATATATATTCTATACATGTATATATATTCTATACATGTATATATTCTATACATGTATATATATTCTATACATGTATATATTCTATATATACACATGTATATATTCTATATATACACATGTATATATTCTATATGTATTATATATATATCTATATATATAGAATAAAATGGTGGTTAACAGTGGGGAAAGGAAAGGGAGGAGACACAATATAGGGATAGGAGTTTAAGAAGTACAAACTACTTACATATAAAATAAATAAGCTACAGGTATACATTGTACAGCACAGGGAATATAACCAATATTTTATAATAACTATAAATGGGAATACAACTTTTAAAAGTTGTGAATCACTATGTAGTAGTCCTGAAAATTATATAATATGGTACTTCCACTCTACCTCAATTAAACAAAAAAGAGTTCATGGTACTGATTATGGAGATGTTCAAAGAACTCTGGAGAACATCAGAATGACAAGATGAAAAGTTATAAGGGGGAAATTGGGAGTGGCTGCTCAAGGGGAATAAATTTTGTTATGTAAGATGAATAAATTCTAGAGACGTGAGGTACAACATTGTGCATGTAGTTAATAATACGGTATTTTGCACTTAAAATTTTGTTAAGAGGATTGATCTCAAGTTGAGTTATTACCACAAAGAAAAGAAAAGAAAGGAAAACTACAATTAGAATACCACATTAATAATAATATTTAACTTCCCCTTTAACCACTAGACAATGGAAAGAAACATGCATATTTTTCCTATGAATATAATGATTTTCCCCATTGATGCTGATCATGAAAAAAATGTATACATATAAATTATCTTTAGAATATTCTCAATGACTTCTCCCAAATTCTTAATATGCCAGATTCTATTTTCTATTTCTGTTAGCCCTGAGCATGGGTCAGTATTAACATTCCTGATGACATTATTTTAGTTTACATTAACTAAAATCTCTTAAGAAAAGAGGCAGAGGAGAGAGAGAACACCCACCTATGGTCTTTGAAATGAGATTGCAATATAATGAAAAAGCCTAAATCCATGTCTCCAGATGTATTAGTTTCCTGAGGCTGTAGCAATAAACTATCACAAACTGGGTGGATTTAAAAACGCAGAAATTTATTCTCACAGTTTTGTGATCAAGAAGTTCAAAATTGAGGTGTGGCAGGGCTGCACTCCCACTGTAGCTCTAGGTGAGAATCTGCTTTCTGCCTCTTCCAGCTTCTGGTAGTTATGGCCTTCCTTAGTTTGTCTCTCACCTCCATTTTCACATTACCTTCTCATCTGTGTCTGTCTTCTCTTCTCTCTTATAAAGACACTTGTCATTGGATTTAATGTCTATCTGGACAACCAGGGTGATTGCCCCATCAAGATACCTAATTATATCTGCAAAGACCCTTCTCCAAAAAAAGTGACACTCCCAGCTTCCAGGGATTCTGATGTACACATATCTTTAGAGGTGCCATCATTCAAGTCTAAGCAACCCCCCATCAAAATTCATGCCTGCCCCATATGTAGAATACATTAATCCCATACCAACATCCACAAAAGTCTCACCCCATTATAGCTTCATCTCTAAGTCCAAAATCTCATCTAAATATCATCAGTTTAAAAGTCCCAAATCTAATCATTTACATCATCTAAACTATCTATATGAGTGAATCTCTCAGTATAATTCTCTTTGTCTGTGGACCTATGAAACAAGACAACAACTTATCTGCTCCAGTGATAAAATAGTGGGACAGGAATAGGATAACAGTTAAAGACATTCCCATTTCAAAAGACATAAAATGAAAGGAACAAAGAAGTCACTGGTTCAAGCAACTTTAAAATCTATCAGGCCAAATGCTAAGAAGATTTTAAAGTGAGAGAATAATCCTCTGTTGCTCTGTGCTCCACCCCTGGGGCCCTGGTAGGTCTGTAAGCATCTGTATCTGCATTTATGCCTTTGTCTTCTGCTTCTGTGCCTCTGGTTCTGACCTCACAGTCATTCTTCTTTTTTTTTTTTTTGAAGGGTAGTACATTTTTGCAGCCAAGTAGCAGTATCAGTCTGTTTCCTCCTGTATACATTTGGAAGTCCAAAGACTCTCTCATTTTATAATGCCTCTATTACTTTCAGTTCAAGCTAGCAGTATTTCTGCCAATATAATATTCTCGAAAACCTTGTGAGTGGCATGTATTGTATGGAGGTCCACACCATTGGGCAAGATGGCCCTCCACATATTTTTTTGGATAACAGCATATGTATTCCTGGCTTCTGCTGAGATGGTTAATTGTATGCATGAGTCATATACCAAATCACCTCAACAAAAATTTCTCCCGTTGTACATTTGGTCTTCTCTACAGAGAACACTTTCCAAACATGAATTTCCTAATTTTAATATCCTTTGATATCTGAATAGGCCAAGAACCTTCTAAATTATCAAGGCCTTGGCTCTTCTTGCTTAACAGTTGCTTCCCTAAATTAACTCTTTCCTCTCCAGTTTTTTTGTAAGCAGGAAGGAGAAAACAGGATACACTTTCAGCACTCTACTTGGACATATCAGCTAAACATCCAAGATCACTGATTACAAGTTCTGGTGTATGAAAATCTGGGTAAAACAATTCAGACAATTTTTCTGTTACTACATGAAAATGATTAATTGCCTTTCCTCTAGTTTCCAAAAATGTATATCTCATTTTCTTCTGAGTCCCCATCAGTAATATACTTAATGTTGATATTTATGCCAAGGTTCTGTTTGTGATAGTGTATGTTTTCTCTAAGATGATAAGTGTTTTCTATTGTGTTTCTTACTTCCCTCTGAGCCTTCACAGGAAATATGTTTAATACCCATATTTCCACCAACAGTCTCTTCAAGGCAATCTAGGCTTTTTTCCACCATGTTTCGAAACATCCTTGAGCCTCTCTTCTTATCTAATTCCAAAGTTTTATCTATTTTATTTGTTGTAGCAACACCCAGCTTCCTGATACTATCATCTATATTAGTTTCCCAAGGCTGTTGTTAAATAAAAACAGATATAAAAACAAAACCCCCACCACAGAATTGATGACTTAAAATGACAAATTTATTCTATCATAGTTCTGCAGTCTGGGAGTCCAAAATCAAAGTCAACAAAATTGACTTCCTCTGGGGCTCCGTGGGAGAATATCCGTTCTTATGGTTTCTGGCTTCCTTGGCTTTCAGCCATATCTCTCTTCTATTTTTATATCCCTTCTGCTCTAAGTGTTTGGGTGTTCTTTTTCCATCTTTTATAATGGCACTTTTCTTTTGGCCTAGAGCCTATCTGTGTAACTTTGGATAATATCACCTTAAGATCTTTAACTTAATTAGCACAATTAAAGACTCTTCACAAAAAGAAAAGAAAACAAAACAAAAAACATTAGCAGGTTCCAGAGATTTGGACATTGACATATGTTTTGGAAAGCCGCCATTCAATCCATTGTACCAGGTAACCCCAGTAGAAGACCTATGAGTATATTATTAGGGATCAGTATAGTTACCTAAAGAAGAAGAAAGAGAAATGCAAACTTTCACTGACTTAGCTTTGACTGTGTCAAAGAATGAGAACAGTAAGAGTTTGCCCTTCTGTGAAGTGTTCCATTTTTGGTTTGCTTTTACATTTTGAGGCAATTGTACATATAAAGAACTCAACACACTGAATATTACAATTTTGACCCTCTGACTATTCTTGAGCCTGAAAATAAAGATTATACTCACTTGTGTTCCAGATAACTGTCTTGCAAGATGAGCTAAAGGCTCCAAAACACTGATTTCAATTTCTGGCTACATATTAGAATCACCTCAGAAGCTTTTAAAAAAATACTTTTTCCTGGGCCCCATCCCAGACCTATTAAATTAGAATTTCTGGGGGTTGGGCCAAGAAATCTGTGTTTCTTTAAAAATTCTCTAGGTGATTTAAATGTATAGTCAGGAATGAGAACATCTCCTCTGAAACTTTCTTCATTTGCTAGAAAATCAAACACTTGAAACTGTACGTTTTTAAAACAAATTGACCACAAACACTTAAATATGACCTTTGTGCTAACCAATGATCTTAAGTAGACACAAAACAAAAATTACTCAATGGAACCGCATAGCAAAATTGATTTTTATTACCAGTTTTCAGTTTAGGGACTCTAAATATATCTAGCATCTCATAGAGTTGAAGTCTTCATTAACATAAACAAAATCTAGGAATTCCACTTATTAAAAAGTTTAGTTTGTGATGGAATTCAATGCAGTAGTTAGAGGGTCTAAATTGGAGCCAGATGATTCATGCTGAAATACTGGCTTAACCATTCACTAGCTGTGTTATCTTGAGCAAATTAACACTCTTAACATAGTTTCCTCTTCTATAAAAATGGGATCAAAGTACAATCTGCCTCATGGTATTGCTGTAAGTATTAGTGGAAATATTACATTTAAAGTGGTTATCTGCCTCCTTAGCACAGTAGGCAGCACATCAGTCTCATAAAATCCTTAGAAGAGTTTAAGGAGCTCAAGTAAACATAACTTCTCTATACAGATGTCAATGAAAAATTAATTGGTCAATCTAAGAAAGAAAATTTTTTTCAAGTCGGATTTGAGGATTATAACCCAGGAAGAGCACCTCAGAAAGCTCTGAGAACTATTGCACCTATCAAAAGTCAAGGCACAGTTATATAAATTTTTTGAGACAGAGGGATGCACATCAAATGAGATATTATTGACTGTTTGCATATACCAGCTCTAAGGGCCATTGTGACCAGTCATGTGATCCCTTACAAGATCAAGAAGGAATGTTATCTTTAAGGAGTTGTCTTGTTGATGCCAGGAGAATGTTGTTTTTTATGGTTGAGCAGTTAGGGTAGCCATCATCAAAAAGTTTACAAACAGTAAGTTCTGGAGATGGTGTGGAGAAAGGGAACCCTCTAACACTGCTGGTAGGAATGTACATTGGTTAGACCATTATGGAAAACAGTATGGAGGTTCCTCAAAAACCTGAAAACAGAACTTCCATATGATACAGCAATCCAACTCAGGGCATATATCCAGAGAAAACCAGAATACCACATGATATCCCTTATATCTGGAATCTAATAAACAGTACAAATGAAACTTTCCACAGAAAAGAAAATCACGGACTTGGAGAATAGATTTGTAGTTGCCAAAGGGGATGAGGAGGGAGTGGGATGGATTGGGAGCTTGGGGTTAATAAATGCAAATGATTGCCCTTGGAATGGATTAGCAATGAGATCCTGCTGTGTAGCACTGGGAACTATGTCTAGTCGCATGATGGAGCATGATAATGTGAGAAAAAAAATGTATACATGTATGTGTAACTGGGTCACCATGCTGTACAATAGAAAATTGATAGAGCACTATAAACTAGCTATGATGGGAAAAAATAAAAATCATTATATATATGTGTGTGTGTGTGTATATATATATATATACACACATATATATATATATATGTATATATACATATATATATATATGTGTGTATATATATATATATATATATAAAGGAGTTCCCATCATGGCTCAGCAGAAATGAATATGACTAGGAACCATGAGGTTGCAGATTTGATCCCTGGCCTTGCTCAGTGGGTTAAGGATCCGGCATGCCATGAGCCATGGCGAAGGTTGCAGATGCAGCTCGTATCTGGCATTGCTGTGGCTCTGGCGTAGGCCAGTGGCTACAGCTCCAATTAGACACCTAGCCTTGGAACCTCCATATGCTGTGGGTGCGGCCCTAAAAAGACAAAAATACAAAAAAAAAGAAAAGATAGATGCACCCCAATATTTATTGATGCGTTATTTATATAGGCAAGATATGGAAGCAACCTAAATGTCCATCAACAGATGAAAGGATAAAGAAAATATGGTACATATATACAATGGAATATTACTCAGCCATAAAAAGAATGAAATATAATGTTATCTGCAGCAACACGAATGGACCTAAAAATTGTCATACTAAGTGAAGTTAGACAGTGAAAGAAAGACATCACGATATCACCTATATGTGGAATCTAAATAAAAAAAAAACAAAAATGAAGGATACAAACGAACTTATTTGCAGAACAGAAACAGACTCAGACTTTGAAAAACTTATGGTTATCAAAGGGGACAGGTTGGGTGTGGGAGGGATGGGCTGGTGGTTTGGGATTGGCATATGCACACTGAGGTATATGAAACAATTGGCCAACAGGAACCTGTGGTATAGCACAAGAACTCTACCCAGTATTCTGTGACAATCTGTGTGGGAAAAGAATCTGAAGGAGAATGGATATGTGTATATGGATGGCTGAGTCACCTTGCTGTATAGCAGAAATTATCAGAAACTTGTAAATTAACTGTACTTCTATAAAACTTAAAAAGAATAGTTCAGGAAAACATGAAAAAAAATAAAATAAAAGAATTGATCATTCCCAAAGGGATGGCCAGTGGGCAACAGTATTCCAATCAAAGCAAGAGTGACAGACATAAGAAGTATTTATAATTCTGATTTTATTTTTTCAAATTTTATCCTATATGAGTTTCTAGAATCTTAAATATTTATTGTATTCTATAAATCATTAAAGATACCCTTAAAGGTCAAGTGTATGAGCTCTGCTTAATCTGAGCATTTTTTTCCCCATATGTATAATAGGGATAATGAAAAGTTTCAATTCCATAGGCTTGTGCTAAGGCTCAGATAATTCATATAACACCTGACACAGAGAATAGTATATTTTAAGTATATAAATAATTACAAGCTTCATTATATTATTAAATTCTTATAACATTGTGAGTTTAAGTATTAATTACCATTACAGAAATGAAGACAGTAAACTCAGAGATGTTAAATGACTTCTCTAAGGTCATCCAACAAGTAACTGGCAGTGGTCGTTGAACTTATATACCATTTTTTTTTCTAAACACCACACTGCTTTCTCTTTTGTACTCTTCTTTTTGTAAATATTTCTGGCAATTGGTAATGGGAGAGTAGATCTGGGAAAAGTTTATTCCAATCATATTTCCTCTCTGGTCTTGATCCGGGCAATATAAAAAGTAAAGATGATTCGGACATACATACTTATATGTATGTTTCTGAGATTGTTCATATATTTTTTCAAACTTATCTGGAATCCTGCTATTATTTTCATTTTATTTCTTCATAATCAATTCACATTCCCATTTTTGTCAGTGACCACAACCTTAACACTTTCCACAAGCCACTTAACTTTTCTCTTGGGAAATGACCTCATGATGCAAAATCGGGATGATAATAATGACAGCCACAATAGAGAAAATGCTTATTTATAGCCATGTTAATTTCCATTCCTTTATATTCCAAAGAAGTCTACTAGACTAGTATTATTCACATCTTACATTTGAGGAAACTGAGGCTCAATGCAGTGAAGTAATTTAATTTGCCCAAGGTCAACAACTAATAAACATTCTGTGTCACTTCCAGCTTTAAAGGTAGATAAAGGACATCAAGCATGAAGACCATCTAGTTTTTTATATCATCCATTTCTAAAATCATCTATGCCATCATATATAGTTTCCCCTGTCTCAAAGAAGAGACACAGAATATTTCACCCAAATAAAAGTACTCTGAAGAGGTAGGACTGGAATGTGAAATAAGAATAATGTAGTAGTCTAAAGAACCCATGTTCTAATCACTATGATATATTGCCATACTTCTCTATCCAAGTGCTGGGACCACTGTGAGTGCTCACAAACATAGAATAAATGATTAAGAATCCATGGAAGATCATCTGTCAGGACATGAGATTGGCTAAGTAAGAGAAGTGAAGTTTCTATAAAAAGGAAAAAACAGCAATCACGTAGAAAATATTAAATCTTAATTCAACCAATTTCCTAAAATGATGTTCAAAGCTAGTGTAATAGATATCTATTGTTTTGATGTTTTAATCTGTTGCTCTTTCTTCCAGTAACAGAATTACTTTTGCAGATCTCATTCTGTTAGCCTTTGGATGACAGTTAATTAATACACCCTGCTGAGAGAGGCACATAAACCATGATAAACTATTATACTAGCCCCTGAAACATGTTATCTGTCCAATAGCTTTCTAGTGAAGACCCGTATTGATTAAGTAAGCCCAAGTCTATTGAGCTTCTGTTATTTGCAATCATCACCTCCTCCCCACCACCCCCCAAAAAATCAACCTGACAAATACAGTTAGTCTATTATCTTGTTTTTAATTCTGAAGTATGGATCTATAGATATTTTATGTCCAAAAATATAACCTCTTTTAATAGGGCCAATATCATCCCCATGATGCCTTTTGTGAATTAGGTAATAGTAACCATGACATGTTATTTCCATTGGCCATGAAATTTTTGTTACAAATATTTTCGATGTCTATGCTGCAATTGGTGCCCCCTCTTTATATGTGGTGCCTCTTCTTTATATGCTTTGACAAATCAGCCCTAGTGTACACTGTTCTGAAAGCTCCTTTAAGTACCCAGAGATAGTGAAAATGCTTCTGGCCTCCTCTGAACTCCAATTGGTAATCCTACAACCCTTTGAATAGCAGGCAAATATTTGACTGATGTTTGATTTCCCTTTCAGTGAACACTTTAGTAAGTGGTATGTTGTTTATTGCCTTACGCAAATAAAGAGGCAGAAAAAGGAATTTGTTAGCATTATAAATGGGGGTCTTTATTCGATGTCCTAGGAATTTGATGTTTTATAATTATACTCACAACAACAAAACAGTCAAAAGTTTAAAGAGTATTTTCACTACTTAACCACAAGTCTCTGTAAATGAACTTGCATTAATAGGTTTATAAAAGGTTTGTAGATGGAAGTTGCCATTGTTCAATCAAGTTGTAATTATCATAGACTGGGTGCTCAATGATAATTACTGCTTTGGTGGTAAAATTCCCTGGTGAAACTATAATTGGATTATACCAGAAAAGCAGGGTTATTAACCACTGACTTTCTGATGTCATTACAGTTCACTGCTTTAGTTTTACTTGCATTTTAGTGAAGCACAGTTATACTTCTTGATCTGTCTAATCTTTTCAGAATTAAGAGAATTTCTTAAATTTGATGTTTTGGTTTTCTCAGCAGAGTTTGCTCCTGGCAAACTTGTGGAACAGATTTAGTGTATACATAGAATTATGGATGGCACATTTGTGACCTCCAACACTTATTTGTCAAAACCTTAATCCTCAATGAAATGGTATTTAGAAGTAAAGCCTCTAAGAGGAAACTAGGTTTAGACGAAGTGTTCAGAATGGAGCCCCAAGATGGGATCAGTGCCGTTCTAAGAAAGCAAGAGACCAAAGACCTTTCTTTCTCCACCAAGTTAAGACCCATGAGAAAATGGTCATCTGCAAAGCAGGAGAAGGACCCTTATCAGATACTGATTGAATCTGCTGGCATGCTTATCTTGGACTTCCTAGCTTCCAGAAATGGGAGAATAAGTAGTTGTTTAAGCCACCCAGTTCATGGTATTTTTATTATAAAAGCCTGGACATTTAGCTTCTACTCACCTATTTTCCCTGCTCATTTGTGTGTATGTGTATGTGTATGTGTGTGTGCGATCCTTAACTATTTCTTATGTTGTTAAGGATGATGGGAATCCAAAATACTCATTCAAAATAAGACACTAGTGAATGATTTCTGCTGGAGGTTATCTAAGTTATTTCAAATTTTTTGCTATTATGAACAAAGCTGCTATAAACACCATGTAAAGACATTTGTGTGAATGTAAATCTTCATGTTTCTGGGGATAATGCCCTAGATAGAATGCAATTGTTGGTTCACATAGTAGTTTCTCAAGAAACCACCAAACCATTTTCCAGAGTTGTATCTTTAACATTTTTACCAGCAATAAATGAAGATATAGTTCCTCTGCATTTCATCTAGAATTTGGTAACTTCATGATTTTTTTAGTTTAACCATTTTGATACATGTGTAGTGATATCTGTGGTTTTAATTTTCATTTCTGTAATGATTAATAAGGTTCAACATTTTTTCTATGTGGTTTTTTTTGCCATTTATATATTCTCTTTAGTGAAACGGCTCTTCATGTGTTTAGCACATTTGCTAGTTGAAATGTTTGTTTTTTTACTATTGAGTTTTGAGACTTTTTATATATTCTCAGCACAAGTCCTTTGTATAATATATGGTTTGAAAATATTGTCTCCCAGTCTGTAGCTTGCCTTTTCAGTTATTTAATAGGGCCCCTCACAGAACAGTAGTTTTATTTTTTTATTTTTATTTTTCTTTATTTTCCCACTGTACAGCAAGGGGGTCAGGTTATCCTTACATGTATATATTATAATTACATTTTTCCCCCAGCCTTTCTTCTGTTGCAACATGAGTATCTAGACAAAGTTCTCAATGCTATTCAGCAGGATCTCCTTGTAAATCTATTCTAAATTGTGTCTGATAAGCCCAAGCTCCCGATCCCTCCCACTCCCTCCCCCTCCCATCAGGCAGCCACAAGTCTCTTCTCCAAGTCCATGATTTTCTTTTTTAAGGAGATGTTCATTTGTGCTGGATATGAGATTCCAGTTATAAGTGATATCATATGGTATTTGTCTTTGTCTTTCTGGCTCATTTCACTCAGTATGAGATTCTCTAGCTCCATCCATGTTGCTGCAAATGGCATTATGTCATTCTTTTTTATGGCTGAGTAGTATTCCATTGTGTATATATACCACTTCTTCCGAATCCAATCATCTGTTGATGGACATTTGGGTTGTTTCCATGTCTTGGCTATTGTGAATAGTGCTGCAATGAACATGCGGGTGCACGTGTCTCTTTTAAGTAGAGTTTTGTCTGGATAGATGCCCAAGAGTGGGATTGCGGGGTCATATGGAAGTTCTATGTATAGATTTCTAAGGTATCTCCAAACAGAACAGTAGTTTTAATTTCAATGAAGTTCAACTTGTCAATTCTTCTCTTTTATGGTGATAAGTCTAAGAGCACTTGTTTAGCCCAAGACCTCCAAGTTTTTCTCCTGTATTTTTTCTAAAGTATTGGCATTTTAAACATTTGGTCTTTGATATATTTTTAGCTAAATTTGTGTAAAGTGTTAGATTTAGGCTGAAGTGTTTTTTCTTTCTTTTTTTTTTCCTATGGATGTCCAATTGCTCTAGCACCTTTGTTGAAAGGGTTATCTATGCTCCATTGCATTACATTTCCACCTTTGTCAAAACCAGCTGGGCATATCTACAAGGAGGTTATTTCTGGACTCTGTCTTCTGTTCCATTAATTTATATGTGTATCCCTCTGCTAGTACCACACACCTTTACTTCACTATATAATTAATTATGAAGTGAAATAACAGGGAAAAAGAACAGCATTCCATTTATTCTTTATTATTTTAACTTTTCTAGTTCCTTTGAATTTCCATATAAATTTTTGAATAACTTCGTCAATATGTACCAAATATTTTGTTAGGAATTTTATTAAACATATATCTCAATTTGTGGAGAATTGAATATTTAATGTTGAGTTTTTAATTCACGATCACAGTATTTCCCTATTTAGATATTTTTTTTTCCAACCTTGCCAATGGCATGTGGAAGTTCCCTAGCTAAGAATGGAACTTGCATCACAGCAGCAACTCAAGTCACTGCAGTGATAACACTCATATTTAACCTGCTATGCTACAAGGGAACTCCTATGTAGATCTTTTTTGATTTCTTTCATCAATGATTTTTAGATTTTTATATGTCCTGTCCATTCTTGTTAGATTTACAGCAAAAATTTTTCCTTTTCATTTTTTTCATGAGTATAAAAGGTACTGTAGTTTTAATTTTCATGTTCACATGTTCTTTGATAGCATGTATAAATACAATTGATTTTTTGCATTAATCATGTACCTTACCATCTGGCTGAACCCAGCCTTACTCTTTCTAAGATTTCTTTTTGTAGATTCCTGGTAATGTTCTATGCAGACAATCATCTCATCTGTAGATAAGAACCACTTTATTTCTTCTTTTCCAAACTGTATGTCATTTATTTTTCTTGCTTTGTTTCACTGGCTAGAACTTTATGCACTATGGTGAATAAAAGTGGTAAAAATGAATACTATTGCCATGTTCCTGATCTTGGGAGAAGAGTATTTAATCTTTCGCTGAATTAAGAAGGATGCTAGCTATTGATTTTTTTTTTTTAGATTCTCTTTATCCTTGAGGAAGTTCTGAACTATTTCTATTTCACTGATAATTTTTACCATGAATGAGTGGTTGAATCTTTTCAAGTGCTTTTTCTGGGTCAGTTGATATGATCATGTGATTTTTATTTTTTAGTCTATTATTATAATAGGTTGTATTGATTATTTTTCAAATTTTGAACCAGTCTTATATCCTGCAACGAAACCCAATAAGTCATGACATAAAATTAAGTTATGTATTAATTAATTCTATGTGCTAATAATTTGTTAATTTTTTCATTTATTTAAACGTTGCATTGTGACTATGTTTGTCTGTTCTTGGTATCAGAGTAATACTAGCTTCATAAAATGAACTGAAAATTTTTCTGTTCTATTTTCTGGATAAGATTGTGTAAACTTGGTGTTAATTCTTTAATGTTTGTAGAATTTTCCAGTAAAACCATCCATGTCTGGAGATTTCTTTTGTGTGAGTGATTTTTTTTAAATTATGAATTTAATATTCTTGATATTATAGGGGTGTTCAAATTACCTATATCACATTCGAATGCTATGGAAAGGTGAGGTTTGGATATCTCTTTAAGAAAAGAAAATGCTTTTCAATGAAGAGGGCATTTTGCTAATAGCCTCCAGCTATTAATGCTTTCAGAATCTACCTCCAGTTTTCAGGTGAGACCTCATTCTTTGTGATGACCCTCTAGCCAATGACTAAGTATGTCAAGGTACAAGGTACAAGGTTCTAATTAACATGAGACTCTTCCAATAGGCAATCTGTGATCTGGAGCTTTTCTTGGGGTCGCCCAAGACTTTGTCAGATCTATGTCTTATCTATGTTTTCCCTTCCTTTATCCTGCTTCCTCCCTCCTCTTTAGTTCCTTTCATAAGTATGAATACCTATACTACAATTGACATTACATTCTGGAAGCTTTCCCTGCCCAACCATATCTTACTTCCTTTTTATACATTACAGGCCATATCCCCCAATAAAACATTTTCACTCCTAACTCCATCACTAAGTTTGCTTGCCAATCAACTGACACACTGCCTTATAAGGACACCATGAAAATAAAATGAGATAATATGTAAAGACATGAATGTCTAACTCTTTGCACAATATTTAACTCATGATTAGTAGTGAATAAATGTTAGCTTTTATTGTCCTTTTAGAAATTGCACCTCTACTCTTTCATGTGTACTCTTGACCATACTCATTAGTTCCTAACTTTTATCCACCAATTATCTATGTGTCTGCCCACTTACCCAATGTATTTTTTGTCTCTGCTCAAGTGGTTCCTTCTTCTTGATCTTCATATATGATAATGTCTCTTCAGTATAATATCAGCAACACCTACCACAGCAGCAACAAAATGTTATTGCTTCTGCTTTCAGTTATTTCTCTGAATCATGCTATATTGCTACCTCTATATACTTCTCAATCTATTACAGTACTGTTTATACATTCACTGATCTCTTTAAAGTTTTTCAAAGATTACCAATTATCTAAAAAGCCAAATTCCACAGTATTTTTGTCTTTTTAAACAACAGAATGTTTTCACTTGTGCATATACACATACATACAGAAATACATATATGTATTTACATATTAAAGATTTCTGAGAAGTTATGCTGTAAATAAATCTCACTAATTTTTATTTAACCCAGTGTTTGTTTAAACAATTAGATTCTTTACACAAACACACAGAAGAGACCCATTAGTATCCTCCAGTGTATTTAGGAACACTGAAGTAATCATATCTACAAGTGAATATAAGGCCTTGGTTATGAAGCATAACTATTGTAAATAAACCTGTACTTACTCATTGGTACTCAATCAGGATTGTGTAATGCTTAGACACACAGCAGTAATTAATTGTAGACTAATAGAAAAAAGTTCTAGCTGTGCTTGTTACTCTCTATTATATACCCAGCAAGTAGCCAAGGAAAAATGAAACCATGAATAAGCCTTCAGTATCAATAGTTTATACATTCTAATGGGATATTGAGTAAAACAGAAAGTGTCAATCATTCTGTCAGCATGGAATGGTAATAACCATTCATTCCCAGGATAAAACTTGCTTACCTTATATCTATCAGACAACATTAGTCTTTATCAAATCCTGTGAATTCTCCCCCCAAAAGAGCAAAAAATTTCAATATACCCTTGCATCTCCTGCATACTTTTAGCAAGTTAAATAATTATGAAGATAATAATAGATTATACCTCAAAAGATTGTTTTAAAGATTTATTTTTTGTAATATACGTACAACTCAAAAAAATAATGCGAGACATCTAAGTAAGTGCTCAATGAATAACAGTAACAGAATCATCAGTGACAAAAGTCAGGGCCTGTTTCTGACTTCTATAACCTGTGCATAGCTTGCATTATGAAGAGAGAACAACAACACCAGTGTAACAGCTTTGACATTTCCCCAGATCTAATTGATACTAAAATATTTTTTCCTAATTTGCAACCTTGATCATATCACTCCCAACCTCATGATGTGGATTCTAATCTCTTTTCAAACCAAGGAATAAACTTCCATGGTTTATCACAGCATTCAAGATCATGCAGACTTTGCCTCTAATCTCAATTTCATTTTAGATGTCACCATTTTTCTGCTTAAAACCCTCTTCTCTAGGCAAATTTTTCTGGCAGCCTCTTACCAAATATCTCCTAAATTTGTTTATTGCTTTTTGCCTTTGTTCATAAATTTATTCTTACATCTCATACATTTTCAGTTCCTTACCTGACATATTCTCACTCCTTAAACTTCCACTTCAATTAGTAGAATATTTCTTTTTACACATTCATTCATTTACTCTTTCATTCAATATATATTTATCAACAATTATTATGTGATAGTTCTGCTGTAAACACTAGAGATCCTCCTCATAAAGTAAAAACTCAAACAGGAAATACAGTAATTTAACAATTCATAAGTGTGATGCATGTTTTAAAGAAAGGGAAGGGTAATCTATAAAAATATGTAACCGGGGAGCTAACCTATTCTGGCAATAAACATTTTCCCTCAAGAGCCACATTTTAGCAGATTGAGTGGGAAAAAAATACAGGATTTAGCAAAATGGTACTGGTACTGTGAGTGGGAATGGGGAATAGAGATTTTCAAGCCAGAGAGAACTGTAAGACAAAAAGAATACAATGTATTTGTAAAACTAAAAGAAATATAGTATGGCTAAAAATAGTGTGGTGAAGAGCAAGTATTGGGTGTTAACAGAAAATGTGTGAAGGCTGTAAAACAAAAGAGACATTTTGTCCTAATAATTGTGTCATGTTTTTGTCTGTTATAATAGGCTATATTGGCTTAGCAAAATATACCAATTATCTTTGTTTCCCAAAACTCATGCAAGGGGTTAATTTACTCAGAGAATATTTATTGATTTGAATTACTTTATAGGAAATCATTGGGAAATTCTCTGACATACAGATAATTCATTTCCTAGGACTTTACAAAAATGTTTGTGAATTATAATTTTGTTTATGGGATTTCATCTTTCATATATTAAAATTTTATTATTTATATGGTACTGTATTATTTTGAACTGCATCAAGAGAAACCTCCTTTTAATTACATTGAAAGACAGAGAAAGTGGTAAGGCTGGTGTGGCAGAAACGAGATTAAATGGCAGTTCTTACTGATTGTTCTTAAAACAAGTCATGGTTTTCTGAGAGAATGAAATGTGCAATCTGTAGCCCATAGAGACTAAACAGAAATGACCCTATGAGGTCAAAGTTGTATTTATCCAAACAATAATAAAATTTCAAAACGCAGAGGAAAGGAACCACAATTTCAGCTCACCTTGTTTCATAAATCAAATAACTCAGAATTTCCATGTACGTTTTTAGCAAGTTACCTATGATTTGCCAACAAAATTCTTAATGATATAGCTGCCTCTTCAATTGTACAGGTATCCACACTCTTTGATTTGTATTTAAGAGAAAAAAACACTTTTATATTTAAACAACCTGAAACGACTCTTAAATTTTTATTTCTATTCTAACTAAGAAAATAGAATAAAGGCAGAAGGTGAAAATGTTCCTATATGCCAAGTAAAAGATAATCTTTCCTTTTAAATGTGCCTTAATAGTGTTTGGGATATGACTGAGTTGCACTGATTGAATGACAGATTTTGGTTTTTGATTTTTTTTGTAATATTGCATTTTTTCAAGAGTCTTATTTATTGAGGTGTAATTTTTTTTCTTTTTTTCTTTTTTTTTTTTTTTTTGTTTTGCCACATCCACGGCATACGGAAGTTCCCTGGGCCAGGGATTGAATCTGAGCCGCAGCTGCAACTTACACAGCTGCAGCAATGCAGGATCCTTAACCCACTGCACCAGGCTAGGGTTCGAACCTGTGCTGCCACAGAGACAATACTCGATCTTTAACCTGCTGTGCCACAGCAGGAAATTTGATCGAAGCATAATTTATACTGAGTAAAATTCATCCTTTTTAGTATGCAGTTCTATGAAGTGAAAAATTCATATAATTGTGCAACTGTAGCCAAAGTCAAGATACAGAAGTTTCATCAATTCTATCTGATATCTTTCTAATCAAACCTTCCCAACACTCAAGCCTGACAACCAACAATCCAGTCTCTATCCTTAAGGTTTTGCCTTTTACAAAACTTTTACTTAAATGGTATCAAGCAGTATATAGCCATCTGAGTCAGACTCTTTCACTTAATATAAGGCATTTAAGATTATATATCCTGTTGTTTGTATAATTAATTATTTCTTTGTTATTATTGAGCATCTTTCCATCGTATGGAGTTATTACTGTTTATACACTCACCAGTTGAGGCAATGTTAGTTGTTTCCACTTTTGGTGGTTGTGAAAAAAGCTGCTACATATATTCACATATGTTTTTGTATAGACATAAGTTTTCATTCCTCTTGGCCAAATACTTAGCAGTGAGATTGTGAAGTCAAATGCTAAGTGCATATGTAACTATATAAAAAACTGCCAAGCTGTTTTCCAAACTGACTATATCATTGTGTCATTCCCATCAAGAAAGTAAGAGAGCTCCAGTTGGTCCATGTCTTTATAATTTGGTGTTCAGATTTTTTCCTTGTTATTATTCTTATTTTTTTTTAGTATTGTAATGATTTGTAATGGTTTCTCATTGTGACTTAATTTGCATTTTACTAATAACTAATTGTGTTGAAAATCTTTCATGTGGTATTTTGCTACCCATATACCCTATTTGGTGATGTGTCTATCCAAAATTTTACCCACTTTTTATTGGCTTTTAAAAAATTATTATTGTATGTTGAGAGTTCTTTATATAGTCTGGTAATTCATTCTTTGTCTAATACATGATTTGCAAATATCTCTTTTTCACTTTTATTTTGCATTTTATGCAAAAGCAGGGTTTTTTGTGATTTTGTTTTGTTTTGTTTGCTTTTTAGGTCTGCCCCTGTGGCATATGGAGGTTCCCAGGCTAGGGGTTGAATCAGAGCTATAGCTGCCAGCCTACACCACAGCCACAGCAGTGCCAGATCAGAACTGTGTCTGTGACCCACACCATAGCTTATGGTAATGTCAGATCCTTAACCCACTGAGAGAGGCCAGGGATTGAACCTGCATCCTTATGGATCCTAATCAGATTCATTTCCTCTGTGCCCCAATGGGAACTCCCAAGAGCAGTTTTAATATTGATCAAAGACAGTTTATCATATTTTCTTTAATGGATCATGCGTTTGCTGTTATAACTAAGAAATCTTTGCTGACTCAGGGCTTTAAATTATTTTGCCTATTTTTTTTCCCTACATGTTTTATAGCTAAGATCCATTTTTGTGGTAACTTTTGTATATGGTGTGAGGTGTGGGTCTAGCTTTACTTACATTTTTTTGGAAAATGTACATTTAATTGTTCCATTGCCTTTTAGTAAAAAATACTAGTCATTGTTGATTGACTTGCCTTTGCATCTTTTCAATACATAAATGTGTAGGTTTATTTCTTGGCTTTCTGTTCTGTTCCATTGACATATGAGTTAATCGTTTTGTCAATATCACATTGTCTTGATTACTGTAGATTTATATTGCCTAAAATCAGGTAGTAGGAGCCTGCAAACTTTGCTCCTTTCTTTTTAAATAGTTTTGGCAATTCTACTTTCCCTTCTTTTCCATATGATTTTTGAATCAAATTTGATTTCAACTAAATTTTCTGCTTAGAATATTTGACTGAGATTGCATAACATCTAGAGTTCACTTCAGGGAGAATTAACATCTTCATAGCATTGAGTTTTCCTTTCCATGAAAACACATGTATATATGTAAATTTTTGAATTTCTTTCATTTGTGTTTTATAGATTTCTCCATACAATGTTTGCACATAATTTTAAAAATGTATATCTGGCCATTTTGTTTTTGTTTTTAGGCACTAACTTAATGGCACTTTTTCTAGTTTTATTGAGATGTTATTCACTTATAACATTGTATAAGTTTAAGGTGTACAATATAATGATTTAATATATGTATATATTACTAAATATTTACCAGAATAATTTTGGTTTAATATACATTATTTCACACATTACAAATATTTTTTCTTGTCAGGAGAATTTTTAAGATGTAGTCTCTTAACAACTTCCAAATATACAATACAGTATTAACTATAGTCAACATGCTCTACATTACATCCCCATAACTTCGCCTACAGCAAGATGTTTGTACCTTTCTCCTACACTCCACCCTCTGGCAACAACCCCATATGTTCTCTGTTTCTATGAGTTTTGTTGTTGTTGTTGCTGTTCTTTTTGTTTTTTAAGGGCCACACCTGCAGCATATGGACATTCCCAGGCTAGGGGTTGAATCTGAGATATAGCTTCTGGCCTACACCACAGCCATAACAAGGCCAAATCTGAGCTGCATCTGCAACCTACATCACAGCTCTCAGCAACACTAGATCCCTAACCCACTGTGCGAGGCCAGGGATTGAACCAGCATCCTCACGGTTATTAGTTGGATTCATTACTGCTGAGCCACAAAGGGAATTCCTGAATTTTTTAAAAATATCTCACATATAAGTGAACTCATAGAGTATTTGTTTTTCTCTGTCTGAATTAATTCACTTACTATGATGCCCTTATATTTCATCCATGCTGTCACAAATAACAGATTTCTTTATCCATTCATTCCTCAATCAATGCATAGATTGTTTTTGTGTGGGTGCAGATATCTCTTCAAAAGAGTCATTTTATTTCCTTAATGTGCTCAGAAATGGAATTCCTTCATATGCTCAGAGGTGGAATTGCTGGATCATATAGAAGTTCTATTTTTAATTTTTCAAGGATCTCCATAATTTTTGCATTGTATCATTACATTCCCACCAACCATGAACAAGGATTTACTTTTCTCCATATCCTCTCCAGTACTTACTTTCCCTTGTCGTTTTGATAATAGGCACCCTAACAGTGGGAATCAATATCTTATTGGGTATTGTGGTTTTGATTTACATTTCCCTCATGATGAGTGACTTTGAATAATTTTTCTTGTACCTATTGGCCATTTGAATATTTTCTTTGGAAAAGTGTCTATCCAGGTCCTTTACCCATTTTTAATAGATTTTTTTAAAGTGTTTGTTTCCTTGTGGGTTTTTGTTGTTTGTTTTTTTTTTTAGCTATTGAGTTGTACAAATTCTTATATATATGTTACTAATTCTTTACTAGATATGAGGTTTGCAAATACTTTCTTAATTTTGTAGTCTATCTTTTCATTGTGTTTATGATTTCTTTTGCTGTGCCTAAGCCTTTTAATATGATACAGTTCCACTTGTTGATATTTTATTTCATTCCTTATGTCATATCCAAAAAATTGATGCCAGAGGCAGATCAAGATGGCAGAGGAGTAAGACGTCTCACTCACCTTCTCCAACAAACACATCAAAAAATACATCTACATGTAAAATGAATGCTGGCAGAAGAGCTTAAACCTCCAAAAAGGGCAAGAAACTCTGGACATAACTGGGTAGAACAAAAGAAAAAAGAGAGAGAAAAGGAATCAGGACGGGACTAGCATTTCTGAGAGGGAGCTGTGAAAGAGAAAAGGAACCCACATCCTGAGAAGCTACCTAACCAACAGGGACATCAGCAGAGACAGAGGGACCTCAAAGTCACTGAGAAAAGTGCAGCAGCTGGACTAAAGAGGGCAAAGTAGAGTGAGAGCCACACAGATCATCTGAACCACCAGCCCAGACACCACAGCCTGAGAAACTAGGGCAGGGGCTGGGTGCTGAGACTTAGGCTCCAAAGGTCAGTCCTGGGGAAAGGAATGGGGCTAGCTGTATGGGGACAGCCTGAGGGGGTAAGGAACAGTGTGCCACGGTCAGGGCAGTGGTGTGCTACAGCCTGGAGAGTGGAACACCATGGTAGAGGGAATCCATGAGAAGGTCTGAGCCTGAAGGAGAAGCAAGGTACCATTGTTGGAGAGGGTGAGAGGAGGAAGGGTGAACAGCTATAGGAATCTCCCTGCTCACATGTGCACATGGGTTCTCAGAGTGCGGGGCATCTCTGGGACAGGCTATTGGAGGCAAGAAGCCACTTGCTTGGGCTATGGGAGACTGGGCACTTCTTGTGCAGGCTGCAGGTGGCCAGGCACCTCTTGTGTTGGCTGGAGGCAGCAAGGTCTAAGTACAGTGTGGTGCCTATTGCATGATCTACAGATGGAAGGGACATACTGCAGCGGTCTTCTCAGAGGCCAGAGGGAGGTGTGGCCTGCCACCACTGTGGGTATGTGAGTGGGCTCCACCTGCAGCACCATTTACCTCAAGGTTTGGCTAAAAAAAAAGAGGGCACTGCAACCAAGCACCACACATTGTTGCTCTCACACCCCTGGGAAATCACACACCCTGCTGCTGCCACTGCCAAATGTTCTGGGCACCTTGTCAATCTGCATAAGGCTCATTACCACATCCCAGGGCCTTGCAATTACAAGTAGCCTGTGGCATGTTCCTGGAGGGCTTTGCTGGGGTTAAGAGTCCAGCAACCAGGCACTGACTACTAGCTCTACCCATTGTCTCCTTCTCCCAGGAAACAGACTCAGTACCCTGGAGATAACAGCCTTCTCACACCATAGAAAGAGACAGCAAATATTCAAACTCCCATGCCAAAAGTAAATAGTAACCCACCACAAAATACAGACAGGTGCTCTTGCATAGAAGTATCCCCCCAAGACTACACTTTGGCTTCCCTAAACTCACAGAAAAAGAAAAATATAAGGAAGATGAAGAAGCTCAGAAACAATTCCCAGTTAAAGGAACAGGAGAAATCATCTGAAGTAGCAAACAATGAAACAGACCTCTGCAGTCTGATAGACACTGAGTTCAAAAGGGAAACAGTGAAAATACTGAAGGAATTTAGCCTGAATATCAACAAATTAAGAGCTGAGATAAAAAGTAATGCAGATTTCTTTAGAAAGGAAATAGAAAATATAAGGAGGAACATAGAAAAATTAGAAAATTCATTTGCAGAGACTCAAACTGAGCTAAAGGCACTAAAGAACAGAATGAATAATGCATAGGGACAAATGAGTGACTTGGAAGATAGAATAATGGAAATCATCCAATCAGGAGGCAGACACAAGGCCAAATGAAAAAACATGAAAGCAATAGACGAGATCTATGGGATAATATAAAGCAGGCCAATCTACACATAATAGGAATTCCAGAAGGATAGGAAAAAAAAAGGAGATTGAAAATATATTTGAAGAAATTATGGCTGAAAACTCTCCAAATCTAAAGGAAACTGATATCAAAATATGGGAAGCACAGAGGGCCCCAAACAAGTTCAACCCAAATAGGCCCACATCAAGACATATTATAGTAAAAATGGCAAAAGTTAGAGACAAAGAGAGGATTCTAAAGGTAGTAAGAGAAAAACTAAGCATTAGTTATAAGGGAACCCCCATAAGGCTATCAGCTGATTTCTCTACAGAAACACTACAGGACAGAAGGGAGTGTCAAGATATATTTAAAGTTCTGAAGGGAAAAAATTTGCAGCCTAGAATACTTATCCGGCAATAATATCATTTAAAATAGAAGGATAAATAAAGAATTTCTCCAACAAGAAAGCTAAAGAGTACAGCAATATGAAACTCATTCTAAAAGAAATACTGAAAGCGCTTCTCTAAATAAAAAAGAAGCAAGAAGAAATAGGATGGAATAAACCACAATTGGAAAGGAATGACTTAAATAAGCCAGCATATAGATCTAAAAGAGGGGAAAAAAAACTATTGTAAAAGCGATGATAAACACAAGGAACAGCAAAAGGACAAACATGAAGATGTTAAAAGAGGAATACAAAATCAAAGAATGTGGAGAAGGAAAGTAAGAAAATAAATATTCATTTTTTTAACGTGTTTGAGTCTATATGACAATCAAGCTAAAACAAGCAGACACTGGAAGGGGTAACATACTTAAAAAACAGGGCAACCGCAAATCAACACCAAACATTACATTCTTAAAAACTAAAAAGAAAAGTACTCAAGCATAAAATAAATGGAAATCATCCAACCAAAAAGAAAAAAAAAGGAAGAAAGGACAAGCACAGAATCAACTGAAAAAAAAGGTTTAAAATTGCAGTAAATACATATCTATCAATAATTACCTTAAATGTCAACAGACTGAATGCTCAAATCAAAAGACACAGAGTGGCAGATTGGATAAAAAAGCAAAAACTTTCAAGCTGATGTCTACAAGAGACTCACCTTAGGGCAAAGGACACATATAGATTGAAAGTGAAGGGATGGGAAATGATCTTTCATGCCAATGGACAAGACAGGAAAGCAGGAGTTGCAATACTAATATCAGATAAAATATACTTTAAAAAGAAGGCCATAAATAAAGACAAAGAAGGACACTATTTAATAGTTAAAGGCTCCATTCAAGAAGAGGATATTACAATCATCAATATATGTACCCCTAATATAGGAGCACCCAGATACCTCCAACAAATACTAACAGACGTAAAAGGAGAAATTGATAGGAATACAATCATAGTAGGAGACTTAAACATACCACTCACATCAATGGACAGATCCTCTAGACAGAAAATCAATAAAGCAACACTGAACATAAAGGAAACAATAGAAAAGTCAGACATAATCAACATCTTCAGGACATTACATCCAAAAAAAAAACCAGAATACACATTCTTCTCAAGTGCATATGGAACATTCTCAGGAATTGATCACACAGTGGGGCACAAAGCTAACCTCAACAAGTTTAAAAGTATAGAAATAACTTCATGTATCTTCTCTGATCACAGTATCATGAAAGTAGAAATCAACCACAGGAAAAGAAATGAGAAAAAAACTGACTACATGGAGACTAAACAACATGCTACTAAAAAAAAAAAAATGGGTCAATGAGGAAATCAGAAGAAAATTAAAAACGACCTTGAGACAAATGATAAGGAAAACACAACCCCTCAAAGTCTATGGGATGCCATGAAAGCAGTGCTCAGAGGGAAATTCACAGCAATACAGGCTTTCCTCAAAAAAGAAGAAAGATCTAAAATTGACAAATTAACCCACCACCTAAATGAATTAGAAAAAGAAGAACAAACAAAACCTAAAGTCAGCAGAAGGAAGGAAATCATAAAGATCAGAGAGGCAATCAATAAAATAGGGATTCAATAAACAGAAAAAAAAATAAATGAAAACAAGAGCTGGTTCTTTGAAAAGGTAAACAAAATTAACAAATCTCTTGGAAGACTCACCAAGAAGAGGAGAGAAAGAACCCAAATAAACACAATTAAAAATGAAAAAGGAGAAATCACAATGGATACTGCAGAAATACAGGAAAAAAAAGAAAATACTCTGATTCAATGGCAACAAATTTGAAAACCTAGAAGAAATGGACAATGTTCTAGAGACTTACAGCCTGCCAAAACTGAATCCAGAAGAAATAGATCAACTGAACAGACTGATCACTAGAAATGAAATTGAATATGGCATAAAAACACTCCCTAAAAATAAAAGCCTTGGACCAGATGGCTTCACAAGTGAATTCTACCAAATATACAAAGAGGAACTTATACCCATCCTCCTTAAACTTTTGTAAAAGGTTGAAGATGAAGGAACACTCCCAAAGACATTTTATCATGCTCCATCACTGTAATTCCAAAACCAGACAAAGATAACACCAAAAAAGAAAACTATCAGCCAATATCTCTGAAGAATATACACACAAAAATTCTCAACATAATTTTAGCCAACTGAATCGAAAAACATATCAAAAAGATCATACACCACGACCAGCTTGGATTCATCCCAGGTGCACAATGATGGTTCCGCATACGCAATGCAATCAATGTCATACACCAGATTAACAAAAGTCAAAGACCACATGATCATCTCAATAGATGCAGCAAAAGCATTTGACAAGTCCAACTTCCATTCATTACCAAAACTCTTATCAAAGTGGGTATAGAGGGAACATACCTTAACATAATAAAAGCCATTTATGAAAAACGCTCAGCAAATATAAGCTGAAACCTTCCCACTAAAATCTGGGACAAGACAAGGTCCAGTCTCAACACTTGTTATTCAACATAGTATTGGAAATCCTAGCCACAGCAATCAGACGAACAAAAGAAATAAAATTTATACCAATAGGAAAAGATAAAATTTGTCACTGTATGCGGAAAACTCTCACCAAAGTGGGTATAGAGGGAACATTCCTTAACATAATCATTGCCATTTTTGACAAACCCACAGCAAATATAATACTCAAAGGAGAAAAACTGAAAGCCTTCTCACTGAAATCTGGAACAAGACAGGGTTGCCCACTCTCACCACTGTTATTCAACGTCATACTGGAAGTCCTAGCCACAGCAATCAGAAAAACAAAGAAATAAAAGGCACCCAAACAGGAAGAGAAGAGGTAAAACTGTCACTGTATGCAGACGACATGATACTATACATAGAAAACCCTAAGGTCTCAACCCAAAAACTACTCGAACTGATCAACACATTCAGCAAAGTAGCAGGATATAAGATTAACATTCAGAAATCAGTCACATTTCTGTATACCAACAATGAAATATTAGAAAGTCAATACAAAAATACAATACCTTTTAAAATCGCACATCACAAAATCAAATAACTGGGAATACACCTGACCAAGGAGATAAAAGACTTCTATGCCAAGAAGTATAAAACATTAATTAAGAAATTAAAGAGGAGTCAAAGAAATGGAAAGATATTCCATGCTCCTGGGTTGGAAAAATTAATATTGGAAAAATGGCCATACTACCCATAGCAATCTACAGATTCAATGCAATCCCCTATCAAGTTACCCATGACATTTTTCACAGAACTAGAACAAACAATCCAAACATTTATATGGAACCACAAAAGACCCAGAATCGCCAAAGCAATTCTGAGAAACAAAAACCAAGCAGGAGGCATAACTCTCCCAGACTTCAGGCAATATTACAAAGCCACAGTCATCAAAACAGTGTGGTACTGGTACCAAAACAGACAGGCAGACCGATGGAACAGAACAGAGAACTCAGAAATAAATCCAGACACCTACGGTCAATTAACCTCTGACAAAACAGGCAAAAATATAAAATGGGAAAAAGATTGCCTATTCAGCAAGTGGTGCTGGGAAAACAGGACAGCTGCTTGTAAATCAATGAAACTGGAACATACCCTCACACCATGCACAAAAATAAACTCAAAATGGCTAAAAGACTTAAATGTAAGACAAGACACCATCAAACTCCTGGAAGAGAACATAGGCAAAACATTCTCTGACATCAACCTTACATATGTTTTCTCAGGTCAGGCTCCCAAAGCAACAGAAATAAAAGCAAAAGTAAACCAATGGGTCCTGACCAAACAGACAAGCTTTTGCACAGCAAAGGAAACCAAAAAAGAAACCAAAAAGACAACTTAAAGAATGGGCGAAAATAGTTTCAGATGATGCAACTGACAAGGGCTTAATCTCTAGAATATATGAGCAACTTATACAACTCAACAGCAAAAAAGCCAATCACCCAATGGAAAAATGGGCAAAAGACCTGAATAGACATTTCTCCAAGGAAGATATACAGATGGCCAGCAAACACATGAAAAAATGCTCAACATCGCTGATTATAAGAGAAATGCCAATCAAAACTACCACGAGACACCACCTCACACCAGTCAGAATGGCCATCATTAATAAGTCCACAAATAACAAATGCTGGAGGGGCTATGGAGAAAAGGGAACCTTCCTGCACTCTTGATGGGAATGTAAGCTGGTACAACCACTATGGAGAACAGTATGGAGATACCTTAGAAATCTAAACATAGAACTACCATATGACCCAGAAATCCCACTCTTGGGAATATATCATAACAAAACTCTCCTTGAAAAAGATACATGCACCCAATGTTCATTGCAGCACTGTTCACAATAGCCAAGACGTGGAAGCAACCTAAATGTCCATCAACAGATAACTGGATTAGGAAGAAGTGGTATATATACACAATGGAATACTACTCACCATAAAAAATAAAAAGTAATGCCATTTGCAGCAACGTGGATGAGGCAAGAGACTCTTATACTAAGTGAAATGAGTCAGAAAGAGAAAGATAATACCATATAATTTTACTTATATCTGGAATCTGATATATGGCACAAATAAACCTTTCCACAGAAATGAAAATCATGGACATGGAGAACAGACTTGTGGTTACCAAGAGGGAGGTGGTGGGAGTGGGAGGGACTTGGAATTTGGGGTAATAGATGCAAACTGTTGCCTTTGGAATGGATAAGCAATGGCATCCTTCTGTATAACACTGGGAACTATGTCTGGGCACTTGTGATGGAGCCTTATAAAAAGAATGTATATATGTATGTGTGACTGGGCCACCTTGCTGTGCAGTAGAAAATTGACAGAACACTGTAAATCATCTATAATGGGAAAATAAAAATCATTACAAAAAATGTTGCCAACAACATCAAGGAATTTTCTCCTCCTACTTTCTTCTAAGAATTTTATAGTTTCAGGTATTACATATAAGTCTTTATTCCATTTTGTGTTAATTTTTGTGGTATAAGAAAGGGGTCTAGTTTCTTTCTTTTTCATGTTAATATCCAATTTTCCCAACATTATTTATTAAAGAGATTTTTTTCCCACGCAGTATTTTTGTCTCCCTTGTTTTATATTAGTTGACTATATATTTCTGGGTTCTCAATTTTGTTCCATTGTTCTATATATCAGTTTTTTTGCAGTACTCCATGTTAGTTCGCATACTATAGCTTTGTAATATAGTTTGAAATAAGGAAGTGAGATGCTTCCAGCTTTGTTCTTCTCCCTCAATATTTCTTTGGGTATTCAGATTTTTTTGCTGTTCCAAACAAGTTTTAAGGGTGTTTTTTATACTTCAGTAAAAATTTCCATTGGAATCTTAATAAGGATTGCATTGAATCTGTTAATAACTTTAGGTGATATGCACATTTTAAAAGCATTAATTCTTTATGAATATTGTATATTGCTCTTTTTAATTATATGTGTTTGATTGTTTCAAAGTCTTAGGATTTCCACTGTATAGACTTTTATCTTTTTGGTTGAATTTATTCCCAAGTATTTCATTATTATTTTCATTATTGTTATTATTATTTTGTCTATTTTGGGCCCCACCCACAGCATATGGAGGTTCCATATACTTGGGAATAAATTCAACCAAAAAGATAAAAGTCTATACAGTGGAAATCCTAAGACTTTGAAACAATCAAACACATATAATTAAAAAGAGCAATATACAATATTCATAAAGAATTAATGCTTTTAAAATGTGCATATCACCTAAAGTTATTAACAGATTCAATGCAATCCTTATTAAGATTCCAATGGAAATTTTTACTGAAGTATAAAAAACACCCTTAAAACTTGTTTGGAACAGCAAAAAAATCTGAATACCCAAAGAAATATTGAGGGAGAAGAACAAAGCTGGAAGCATCTCACTTCCTTATTTCAAACTATATTACAAAGCTATAGTATGCGAACTAACATGGAGTACTGCAAAAAAACTGATATATAGAACAATGGAACAAAATTGAGAACCCAGAAATATATAGTCAACTAATATAAAACAAGGGAGACAAAAATACTGCGTGGGAAAAAAATCTCTTTAATAAATAATGTTGGGAAAATTGGATATTAACATGAAAAAGAAAGAAACTAGACCCCTTTCTTATACCACAAAAATTAACACAAAATGGAATAAAGACTTATATGTAATACCTGAAACTATAAAATTCTTAGAAGAAAGTAGGAGGAGAAAATTCCTTGATGTTGTTGGCAACATTTTTTGTAATGATTTTTATTTTCCCATTATAGATGATTTACAGTGTTCTGTCAATTTTCTACTGCACAGCAAGGTGGCCCAGTCACACATACATATATACATTCTTTTTATAAGGCTCCATCACAAGTGCCCAGACATAGTTCCCAGTGTTATACAGAAGGATGCCATTGCTTATCCATTCCAAAGGCAACAGTTTGCATCTATTACCCCAAATTCCAAGTCCCTCCCACTCCCACCACCTCCCTCTTGGTAACCACAAGTCTGTTCTCCATGTCCATGATTTTCATTTCTGTGGAAAGGTTTATTTGTGCCATATATCAGATTCCAGATATAAGTAAAATTATATGGTATTATCTTTCTCTTTCTGACTCATTTCACTTAGTATAAGAGTCTCTTGCCTCATCCACGTTGCTGCAAATGGCATTACTTTTTATTTTTTATGGTGAGTAGTATTCCATTGTGTATATATACCACTTCTTCCTAATCCAGTTATCTGTTGATGGACATTTAGGTTGCTTCCACGTCTTGGCTATTGTGAACAGTGCTGCAATGAACATTGGGTGCATGTATCTTTTTCAAGGAGAGTTTTGTTATGATATATTCCCAAGAGTGGGATTTCTGGGTCATATGGTAGTTCTATGTTTAGATTTCTAAGGTATCTCCATACTGTTCTCCATAGTGGTTGTACCAGCTTACATTCCCATCAAGAGTGCAGGAAGGTTCCCTTTTCTCCATAGCCCCTCCAGCATTTGTTATTTGTGGACTTATTAATGATGGCCATTCTGACTGGTGTGAGGTGGTGTCTCGTGGTAGTTTTGATTGGCATTTCTCTTATAATCAGCGATGTTGAGCATTTTTTCATGTGTTTGCTGGCCATCTGTATATCTTCCTTGGAGAAATGTCTATTCAGGTCTTTTGCCCATTTTTCCATTGGGTGATTGGCTTTTTTGCTGTTGAGTTGTATAAGTTGCTCATATATTCTAGAGATTAAGCCCTTGTCAGTTGCATCATCTGAAACTATTTTCGCCCATTCTTTAAGTTGTCTTTTTGGTTTCTTTTTTGGTTTCCTTTGCTGTGCAAAAGCTTGTCTGTTTGGTCAGGACCCATTGGTTTACTTTTGCTTTTATTTCTGTTGCTTTGGGAGCCTGACCTGAGAAAACATATGTAAGGTTGATGTCAGAGAATGTTTTGCCTATGTTCTCTTCCAGGAGTTTGATGGTGTCTTGTCTTACATTTAAGTCTTTTAGCCATTTTGAGTTTATTTTTGTGCATGGTGTGAGGGTATGTTCCAGTTTCATTGATTTACAAGCAGCTGTCCTGTTTTCCCAGCACCACTTGCTGAATAGGCAATCTTTTTCCCATTTTATATTTTTGCCTGTTTTGTCAGAGGTTAATTGACCGTAGGTGTCTGGATTTATTTCTGAGTTCTCTGTTCTGTTCCATCGGTCTGCCTGTCTGTTTTGGTACCAGTACCACACTGTTTTGATGACTGTGGCTTTGTAATATTGCCTGAAGTCTGGGAGAGTTATGCCTCCTGCTTGGTTTTTGTTTCTCAGAATTGCTTTGGCGATTCTGGGTCTTTTGTGGTTCCATATAAATGTTTGGATTGTTTGTTCTAGTTCTGTGAAAAATGTCATGGGTAACTTGATAGGGGATTGCATTGAATCTGTAGATTGCTATGGGTAGTATGGCCATTTTTCCAATATTAATTTTTCCAACCCAGGAGCATGGAATATCTTTCCATTTCTTTGACTCCTCTTTAATTTCTTAATTAATGTTTTATACTTCTTGGCATAGAAGTCTTTTATCTCCTTGGTCAGGTGTATTCCCAGTTATTTGATTTTGTGATGTGCGATTTTAAAAGGTATTGTATTTTTGTATTGACTTTCTAATATTTCATTGTTGGTATACAGAAATGTGACTGATTTCTGAATGTTAATCTTATATCCTGCTACTTTGCTGAATGTGTTGATCAGTTCGAGTAGTTTTTGGGTTGAGACCTTAGGGTTTTCTATGTATAGTATCATGTCGTCTGCATACAGTGACAGTTTTACCTCTTCTCTTCCTGTTTGGGTGCCTTTTATTTCTTTGTTTTTCTGATTGCTGTGGCTAGGACTTCCAGTATGACGTTGAATAACAGTGGTGAGAGTGGGCAACCCTGTCTTGTTCCAGATTTCAGTGAGAAGGCTTTCAGTTTTTCTCCTTTGAGTATTATATTTGCTGTGGGTTTGTCAAAAATGGCAATGATTATGTTAAGGAATGTTCCCTCTATACCCACTTTGGTGAGAGTTTTCCGCATACAGTGACAAATTTTATCTTTTCCTATTGGTATAAATTTTATTTCTTTTGTTCGTCTGATTGCTGTGGCTAGGATTTCCAATACTATGTTGAATAACAAGTGTTGAGACTGGACCTTGTCTTGTCCCAGATTTTAGTGGGAAGGTTTCAGCTTATATTTGCTGAGCGTTTTTCATAAATGGCTTTTATTATGTTAAGGTATGTTCCCTCTATACCCACTTTGATAAGAGTTTTGGTAATGAATGGAAGTTGGACTTGTCAAATGCTTTTGCTGCATCTATTGAGATGATCATGTGGTCTTTGACTTTTGTTAATCTGGTGTATGACATTGATTGCATTGCGTATGCGGAACCATCATTGTGCACCTGGGATGAATCCAAGCTGGTCGTGGTGTATGATCTTTTTGATATGGATCATATTGGCTAAAATTTTGTTGAGACTTTTTGCATCTATATTCATCAAAGATATTTGCTGGTAATTGTCTTTTTTGGTGTTATCTTTGTCTGGTTTTGGAATTAGGGTTATGGTGGCATCATAGAATGTGTGTGGGAGTGTTCCTTCTTCTTCAGCCTTTTGAAATAGTTTATGGAGGATGGACACCAGATCCTCTTTGCATGTTTGGTAGAATTTGGCTGTGAAGCCATCTGGTCCAAGGCTTTTATTTTTAGGGAGTGTTTTTATGCCATATTCAATTTCATTTCTAGTGATCAGTCTGTTCAGTTGGTCTGTTTCTTCTTGATTCAGTTTTGGCAGGCTGTAAGATTCTAGAAAATTGTCCATTTCATCCATATTCTCAAATATGTTGGCATATAGTTGTTCATAGTATTATCTTACTTTTTTTTTGTATTTCTGCAGTATCTGTTTGTGATTTCTCCTTTTTCATTTCTCATTTTGTTTATTTGGGTTCTTTCTCTCTTCTGCTTAGTCAGTCTAGCCAGGGGATTGTCAATTTTGTTTGCCTTTTCAAAGAACCAGCTCTTGGTTTTATTGATTTTCTCTCTTGTTTATTGAATCCCTATTTTATTGATTTCCTCTTTGATCTTTATAATTTCCTTCCTTCTGCCGACTTTAGGTCTTTTTTGTTCTTTTTCTAATTTGTTTAGGTGGAGGGTTAAGTTGTCAATTTGAGATCTTCTTTTTTGAGGAAGGCCTGTATCGCTATGAATTTCCATCTGAGCACTGCTTTTGTGGTATCCCATAGATTTTGAGAGGTTGTGTCTTCCTTATTGTTGTTTGTCTCAAAATATTTTTTAATTTCCTTCTTGATTTCCTCATTGACCCATTGGTTTTTTAGTAGCATGTTGTTTAGTCTCCGTGTAGTAGATTTTTACTCATTTCTTTTCCTGTGCTTTATTTCTAGTTTCATGCCACTGTGGTCAAAGAAGATACTTGAGATAATTTCTATGCTGATAAATTTGTTGAGGTTAGCTTTCTGTCCCAATATGTGGTTGATTCTTGAGAATGTTCCATGAGCATTTGAGAAGAATGTGTATTCTGATTTTTTTGGATGTAGTGTCCTGAAGATATCAATTAAGTCTAACATTTCTATTGTTACCTTTAGGATCTCTGTTGCTTTATTGGTGTTCTGTCTAGAGGATCTGCCCATTGGTGTGAGTGGGATATTAATGTCTCCTACTATGATTGTATTCCCATCAATTTCTCCTTTTATGTCTGTTAATATTTGTTGTATATATCTTGGTGCTACTACCTTAAGGACATATATTTTGACAATAGTAATATCCTCTCCTTGGATGGATCCCTTAATCATTAAGTAGTGTCCTTCTTTGTCTTTCTTTATGTCTTTTGTTTTAAAGTCTATTTTGTCAGATATGAGTATTGCAACTCCTCATTTCCTGTCTGCCCATTGGCATGAAATATTTTTCCCCACCCTTTCACTTTCAATTTATATTTGTCCTTAGTCCTAAGGTGAGTTTCTTGTAGGCAGCAGATTGAAGGTTTTTGCTTTTTTATCCATTCAGCCACTCTGTGTCTTTTGATTGGAGCATTCAGTCCATTGACATTTAAGGTGCTAATTGATAGATGATTATTTATTGCCATTTTAAACCTCATGTTCCAGTTGATTCTATGGATCTCCATTCTTCCTTTCTTTGGTTGGATGGTCTCCAATTATTTTTTGCTTGAGCGTTTTTCTTTTCATTTTTTGTCAGTGCAATGTTTGGTTTTGATTTGTGGTTGCCCTGTTTTTGAAGTATGCTAACCCCTTGCTATAATTGTGTGTTTTAGCCTGATAGTCTTGTAGGTTCAAACACTTCATTACTATACTCAAATTAAGAAGAGAAAAAAAGAGAGAGAGAGAGAGCAACAGAAAAAAAAAATTAATAAGAGTATTTCCTGATTTCCCTTACCCACATTTTATGATTTTGATGTCTCTTTTTTCTTTTTAATTTTATTTAATTTTAAGCTAATTCATTATTAAATCTGTATGCTGCCTTATTTGAGTGACTGCTCTCTGATTGTGGTTTCCTCAATCCAAGTGCTTCCTTTTTTTTTCTTAATTTAGAGAAGCCCTTTCATTATTTCTTTTAGAATGGGTTTTGTATTGCTGTATTCTTCTAGCTTTTGTTTGTTGGAAAACATTTTTATTTTGCTTTCTATTTTAAATGATATTCTTCCTGGATAGAGTATTCTAGGTTGCATATTTTTTCCTTTTAGCACTTTAAATATCTCTTGCCATTCCCTCCTGTAGAGTTTCTGTAGAGTTTCTGTAGAGAAATCAGCTGATAACCTTATGGGGGTTCCCTTATAGGTAACATTCTGTTTTTCTCTTGCTGCCTTTAGAACCCTCTCTTTATCACTAACTTTTGACATTTTTATTGTAATATGTCTTGGTGTGGGTATATTTGGGTTCAACTTGTTTGGGGCCCTCTGTGCTTCCTGTATCTTGAACTCAGTATCCTTTAGATTTGGGACGTTTCCAGCAATAATTTCTTCAAATATATTTTCCATCCCCTTATATTTTTCTGCTCCTTCTGGAATTCCTATTATGTGTAGATTGGCCCACTTTATATTATCCCATAGGTCTCTTATATTACTTTCCTGTTTTTTGATTTGGTTTTCTATCTGCTGTCCTGTTTGGGTGATTTCCATTATTCTGTCTTCCACATCACTAATTCGTTCTTCTGCATTATTCATTATGGTTTTTACTGCCCTTAGCTCAGTTTGTATCTCTGCAAATGAATGTTCTAGTTTTTCTTGGCTCCTCCTTATATTTTCAAGTTCCTTTCTGAGGGTATCTGCATTACTGTTCATATCTTCTCTTAATTCCTTCAGTATTTTCACTATTTCCCTTTTGAACTCCAGGTCTGTCAGACTGCAGAGGTCTGTTTCATTGTTGACTGTTTTAGGTGAGTTCTCCTGTTGGTTTAACTGGGGGTGGATTCTCAGCTTCTTCATCTTGCTTGTTATTTTCTTTTTCTTGGTGGAATTGTACTCCCCTTGGCCAGGCAGGGTTTGCCTTGGCACTGCTGTGGAATGTTTCCCGAGGGCTGGTGGTGTTCGTCCGTCTTCTTTGAGGCAGCATGGCTTTTCCTGAGGGTGGGTGTGGCTGGCAGGGTCTCTCTGACGCAAAGGAGGACTTCCTGAGGGCAGCCAGGACTGGGAGGTCTGCGACATGATGGAAGCAGTTTTCACACAGCCAGGCAGAGCTTGCTCTAGCTTTTCCAGTCTCTGGGACTCTTCCAGGGGGCTGGTGGTGCTGGGCAGCTTTTCCATGGGAGCACAGCACCCCCTGAGGGTGGGAGTGACTAGCTGGGCTGCTGGGAACCCAAGGGGCTCTTCTCCAGGGCAGCTGGAACTGGCGGACTGCCCCCCCAATTGAAGCAGATTTTGCACGGCCAGGCAGAGCTTGCTCTATCATTTCTGGGCTGTGGGCCTTTTCCATGGGGCTGGCAGTGCTGGGCACTGCTCTGTGGGGGTGTAGCCCCTCGAGGGCAGGTAGGCCAGGCCAGGAAGTCCACTGAGGTGGTTGGCTTCCCACAAATCGTGAGTCCAGCCCTCCAGGATTGCAGGCAGCCTTAAGTCAGGCATGCACGTGTGTGGGGTAGGTGGAGGGGGGATGCACTGGGAAGCACTGCTTTCTGCCAGCTGGTGGGCAAGTGAGCTTGCTGTGGCACAAGGAGTATTCTATGGTGGCCTACCCCTCCCCCTCTCTCCTCCCCAACACTGGCACCTTGTCTCTCCTGTGGATCCAGCTCTTCTCCCCGGTTCCCTCTGATGTGGCTTTCCACTCCCCAGCCCTTATTGTATTGCTCCCTCCACCTGCAACACTCCGCTTCCTAGTCTCCCAGGCAGTCTCTGCACCACCAACCCAAAGACCGCTTCCTGTCCCTCAGGCAATCTCCACACTGCCCACCCCAGCCCACTCCTGGGGACTAACCTCTGGAGCCGAGGTCTCAGTACCCAGCCCCAACTCAAGCATTTTGGTTTTTGGTGACTCTGCCAGTAGTTCAGATGATCTGTTCGGCTGTCACTCTGCTCTTCATATCTCAGATATACTGCTGCACTTTTCTCAGCATCTGGAGATCCCTCTGATTGGTTGATCTTTCCATCAATTAGGTGACTTTCCAGGGTGTGGGATCCCTTTCTCCTCCACAGTTCCCTTTCGGGAGCACCTATCCAGCCCTGAGTCCCCTTCTCTCACTATCCTCTTCTCTCTTGTTTTACCCAGTTATGTCAAGAGATTCTTGCCATTATTGGAGTTTAAATTCTTCTGCCAGTGATTAATTGCTGTTCTGTACAAGTTGTTTAACCTGTAGATGGGTTTTTTGTGTGTGTGTGTGTTTGTGGGAGAGCGTGAGCGTGTCCCCCTGCTCTTCCACCATCTTGCCTTCCTCCCCCACTTTGTATGATTTCAATCCTCTTAAATTTGCTAAAACTTGTTTTGTGGCCTAATATATAATCTATATATGAAATAATCCATATATAATTGATGAGACTGTGTATTCTGTTGCTATAGGATTATAGTTTAATGGCACTTTTAAATGTTTATTCCTGGTGTATAGAAAAATAGTTGATTTCTACATATTTACCTGGTATCCTGCAACTGGCTAAAGATGCTTTTTAGTTCTAATAACTATTTTGTAATCTATTTGGAATTGTCTAAGTAAATAATAACATCTTGTGTTAAGTGAGACAATTTATTTATTCTCTTCCCATTTGTATATTTATTTATTTATCCTTATTGAACTGTATTGAGCTACCAGTATAATGTTGAGTAGGAGTAATGAGAATAGACATCCCTGTATTGTGTCCAAAAGGTGAAAAGCATTCTGTTTTTGAACATCATGTTTGAAGTTAGTTACAGGGTTTTGTAGATACTGTTATCACCTTAAGGATGACCCCTTCTATTTTGCTTAATGAAACATATCATGTGATGGCTACTGAACTTTCTCCCAATGATTTTCCTAAACCAGTTATGTCGATCACATGAATTTATATGTTAGTCTATTAACATGATGATTTATGTTTATTTTTTAGGACATGTATTGAGGTACATTTTGCAAATTATAAAGTCTACTCATTTCAATTATGGAATTCAATGACTTTAAGTGATTCTTCCAAGTGGTGTGACCACCACCATAAATCTACTTTAAGATATATTCATGCCCTGATAAGAAAAGCATGCCCATTTAAAATTAATCCCCATTTCCTTTCCCAGCCCCAGGCAAATCTGTGTCATCTTCAATTTCTTTCATCAGTGTCTCATAGTACAGGTCTTTTGTTTGGTACAGAGTACAGGTCTTTTGCCACTTTAGGTAGGTTTATTCGTAGGCATTTTGGTCTCTTTGATACAATGGTAAATGGGGTTGTTTCCTTAATTTCCCTTTCTTATCTTTCATTTTTATTGCATAAGAATATAATTCTTATGTATTAATTTTTTATCCTGCAGCTATACTAAATTCATTGCTCTAGAAGTTTACTTGCAGTATCTTTTAGATTTTCTGTGTATAGTATCATGTCATCTGCAAAAAATGACAGTTGTACTTCTACTTTTCCAATTTGGATTCCTTTTATTTCTTTTTATTTTCTGATTGCTGTAGATAGGACTTCCAAAACTATGTTGAATAAAATTGGCAAGAGGGATATTCTTGTCTTGTTCCTGACCTTAGCAAAAAAGCTTTTGGCTTGTCATCATTGAGAATGATGTTAGCCATGGATTTGTCATATGTTGCCTTTATTATATTGAGTTAGGTTCCCTCTATGCCCACTTTTTAGAGAGTTTTTATCAAAATTGCATATTGAATTTTTTGAAAAGCTATATCTGCATCTATTGAGATGAACATATGATTTTATGATTCAGTATGTTAATATGGTGTACCATACTGACTGATTTGTGGATCCTAAAAAATCCTTCAATCCCTGGGATAAATCACACTCAAGCATGGTGTATGATTCTTTTAATGTATTGTTAGATTTGATCTGATAATATTTTGTTAAGAATTTTTGCATCTATACTCATCAATGATATTACTCTGTAATTTTATTTTTTGTGATGTCAATTGACCTATTTTTAGTTTCAGTAATTCTTTCTTATTCCAAGTTGATCATGATGTCAAACTCCTCATGCGAATTTTTCATTATAATCATTGTGCAATTCTAGCATCAAAATTTTAAATAATTTTTATATTTTTATTGATATTCTCTATTTGGTGAGACATTGCTCTTGTATATTCCCTTAATTCTTAAGGAATGTTTTCTTTTAGTTCTTTGAACATATTTATAATAGTTGATTTAAAGAATTCATCATCTAAATATGGTTTCTGGGCCTTCTCATGGGCAGTTTCTCTTTTTTTTGTGTTTAAACATAAATTTTATTGTTTTTTATTCTGAAATTTTATTTTTATTTTTTACAGAATAAAATACATACATTTAAACACAATTACATTCCAACAGATTATTATATCATGGATCTTAAGCAACAGATTAAGTGACTCCCTCTGGAGAAGTGGAATGGAAAATATGCTGAGATAAATAGGAAATTTATTTTATACTTTATCCCATTTTGTATGGTTTTCATCCTTACTATTTAGTATTATCTATTACATTTCAGTTTTTCTTTAAAAATTAGCATTATATTAAAATTGTGTATATTATGCAATTAAAATTTATAAAGAAGAAAGCCTTATATACCATTAGATATTTTATATAGCATAATACAAAGAATAACTTAGCTGGTAAGAATAACAAAAATAATACATCCTCTGAAAATAAGTAAAATATAAAATGCATAAATTGGTTAAAAAACAGTGGAACTATATAAATATGTCCTCACAATTTGTTACATCTTATTGATTCTTCAATATAGGCATTACACCATTCTAGGTGATGTGATAAACAGGACATTATATACCTTACATTGTACCATGGAGAGAAATGGTTCTTACTAATACAATTGTAGAACTGTACTATTTAATTGTACAGTTGCATTATTTAATTATAATTATCATAAATTCTTTGATGGAGAGGAAATCAGAATCAGATTGAAGAAGACTTCAGCATTCCAAGAATGATGTCAAATGACCCCCTTCATGGTGGATTACACACTTATTTACTATGACATATATTTCTTCTCCAGAGATTCCTTGTTTGGGTATCCACTGTAGATTTTTGGTTTGCAGTTATTCTGAAGTTTTGATGTAAGAGTCCTATGTATATATGAGATCGTTTTAAGTTGTTGTTCTCCTAATTGCAAATTCATCTCCAGTGTCCTGCATTTGTACCCACCTCTTCTCATGATTTCTGATTTGGGTGGTATAATTGTGCATGGATGATTTCGTATCTTTACTGTATAGATACCTTTACTGGAGAGCCTTGTCATTTGTGGAAGTTTTGTTTCCTGTTGCTGTCTTTTCTTTTCTGCCTAGAGAAGTTCCTTTAGTATTTGTCATAAGACTGATTGAGGGTTGCTGAATTCTCTCAACTTTTGCTTATCTGTGAAGGTTTTGATTTCTTCTTCAAATCTGAATGAGAGCCTTGCTGGGTAGAGTAATCTCAGTTGGAGATTTTTTCCTTTCATCACGTTAAGTATATCATGCCACTCCCTTCTAGACTGCAGAGTTTCTGCTGAAAAATCTGCTGATAACCTTATTGGGGTTCCCTTGTATGTTATTTGTTTCTTTTCCCTAGCTGCTTTCAAGATGTTCTCTTTGTCTTTAATTTTGGTCAGTTTGATTAATATGTGTCTCGGTGTATTCCTCCTTGGGTTTATTTTCTATGGTACTCGTTGTGCTTGCTGGATTTGAGTGAGTGGTTCCTTTCCCATGTTAGGGAAGTTTTCGGCTAGTATCTCTTGGAATATCTTTTCTGTCCCCTTCTGTCTCTCTTCTCCTTCTGGCACCCCTATAATACGGATGTTGGTGTGTTTAACGTTGTCCCAGAGTTCTCTGAGACTTTCTTCATTTCTTTTCAATCTTTTTTCTCTTTCCTGTTCTGCATCCGTAATTTCCACTAATCTGTCCTCCACCTTGCTTATGCGTTCTTCTGCCTCCTGTATTCTGCTGTTAGCTGCTTCTAGTGAATTTTTTAATTTCAGTTATTGTATTTTGCATCTCTTCTTGTTTAAGTTTTATATCTTGTATCTCTTTCGTCAGTGTTTCCGGTAAGTTATCCATCTTTGCCTCCAGTTTATTTCCAATGTCTTGCATCATCTTCAGCATCAACAATCTAAAGTCTTTTTCCTGGAGGCTGAGAATCTCCTCATCGCTTAACTGATTTTCTGGGGTTTTTCCTTTCTCCCTCATTGAGTTACAGTTCTCTGTCTTTTCATTTGTATAGGTTTTTGCTGTGGAGACCTTTTTATAGATAATAGAGTTGTACCCTCTCTTACTTCTGGTGTCTGCCCCCCTTGTGGCTGAAGTCAGTATGGGGGCTTTCTGTAGGCTTCCTGCTAGGATGGGGCTGATGCCTGATGATAAGCAGAGTGTGTATATATGCATTACTGGGTCACTTTGCTGTACAGCAGAAATTAACAGAACATTGTAAATAAACTATAATAATAATAAAAAAAGCTCTAATATATTCCTTGGTAGCTAGATGACAAAGCATATGTTTAGGGATATTTATCCACCCAGGAAATATGTGAGGTCCCCAATGATAAAACTCTGATTAAAATTGAGGCCTTATACAAGTAGGAAGTAAAGTTTAAGGCAGACTTATAAACTTCCTGAGTAATGAAGATGTTCCCCAGGTACGTACAAAGAATTATTCATCTGATACATTTAAAGAAACCTGATTAATCATTAGTAATTCCCTAAGTTAACTGAGAAGATACTACAGTGGCCACACACTATAGGACATATATAATTTGCATAATTAGTTCAGAAAAGCTCCCAAACACCAAGGAATACATCGATAAAACAATGACATAAAACAGCAGCAGAAGTTTGCATTGTGGCTCAGTGGTAACAAACCTGACTAGTAACCATGAGGATGTGGGTTAGATCCCTGGCCTCATTCAGTGGGTTAAGGATCTGTCACTGCCATGAGTTGTAGTGTAAGTCACAGACTCAACTCAAATCCCTTGTTGTTGTGGCTGTGGCATAGGCTGGCAGCTGGAGCTCTGATTTGACCCTTAACCAGGGAACTTCCATATGCTGCAAGTGTGAGCTTGAGAAGCAAACAAAACAAAAACAGCAATAATACCACATTGTGGGGTGAGGGAGGAGGATTATTAGATTTTCAGAAGTGACAAATTACTATTTTAAAAGTATTTAGTTTTCAAAAAAATTAAAAGACATGCAAAGAAACAAGAAAGTACAGCCCTTGCACAGGAAAAATAAAGCAGGCAAGAGAAACTGCCCACAAGCAAAACAAAAAAATTCACAACTAAAGACTGAGCAATCTCCAACCAAATGGACCAGAAATCTTAAAAAAGATATCCTACTCCAGAAGAAAAAGAGAAGGCCATATCAAGAGGTAGGAGAGGCAATTTCATGATATAAAAAACCCTATACCTCCCAGGTAGGAAGCTCCACAGACTGAAAACTGACTGGTTCACAGAGACTCACCTACAGGAGTGAGAGTTCTGAGCCACACATCAAACCCCCATGTATGGGTATCAGGCACTGGGCAAAAGAGCCCCTGGAGCATCTGGCACTGAAGGCCAGTGGGGCTTGTGCCCAGGAGCTCCACAGGACTGGGGAAAACAGAGACCCCATTCTTAAAAGGCACACATGGACTTTCAGGTGCACTGGGACCCAGGGCAGAGCGAGGTCTCCATAGGAATCTGGGTAAAACCTGACTGCAGTTCTTGGGGGACATCCTGGGAAAATAGGGGTGAAAGTGACTTGTTGTGAGGGAAGGACATTGAAGGCAAATCTCTCAGGAATATTCAGCAGCTGCCTTTCTCTGGAGGTGGCCATTTTGGGAAAATCTGGCAACACCTGTCAGTCAGCACTGAGAAGCCCCAGGGCAAACACCAACCCTGGTGGGATCACAGCCCTGCCCTTCAGTAAACAGGCTACCTAAAGACCCCCCCAGGCACACGACCACCTCTAAACCCATCCAGAGACTAAGCTCCACCCACCAGAGGGATTAGAATCAGCTGTTGTTTCCATAACATTCTATCACAAGTGATTGGATATACTTCCCTGTGCTATAAAGCAGGACCTAATTGCTTATCTATTCCAAATGTAATAATTTGCAGAGCTTTAATTTACAAAGGCTTCTGTCTACATCTGGCTCCACAGATCTTCCTTTCAATCAGGTGGAGTTTTTACTCTAATAGTATCATAACCTTAGGTTATTGTGATATTTATCAGTTGTAGTTGATTGTCTTCAACAAACACCCTGGGTATAGGACTTTTTTCGCTGACCAGATTTGAGTCAGGTCAAATAAAGACTATACTCTGCCACTGAGTATTTTCCAGCAACCTGCATCAGGTCAAATATTCACAATCATAGGAGATGGGATTTTTAGAAAATCTAGTGTATATCCGCCAGTGGCTGTGAGACTACAGGTATTCAAAGCTAACATTGTAAAAACTGGAGGTTTTCAAAGCAACTATGGAACCATAAAGGGATGAGAAAAGGTAAAGTAAAAACATTACAGAACCAGGGTTCCCTGGTGGAATAGCAGTTCAGTATCCAGCATTATCACTGCTGTGGCTCAGGTTTAATGTCTGGCCTAGGAATTTCCACATGCCACAGGTGCAGCAAAAAAAAAAAAAATACAGAGCCTACTTTTCTTAGCAATTTTATTCAATACATTTGCAACAGTTGCATTCAGTTATAAAGCTGATTTTCACAATGCTTGTGTTTTCATTGCTTTTATGGAGGAATGGATTTATAGACTTTACTGCTCTACCTTTCAGGAAATAGCTTTTTATTGTTTGATTTTTGAATTTTGAATGAACTTTGAATTATAGGGATAAATTTAATCTGGAGTTATCCTTTTGGTATATTTTGGATTTGATTTAGTAACATTTGTTGAGTACTTTTGTGTCCACATTAGTGAAAGATATTTGCTTGTAGTTTTCTTTTAATATAATGATATTGCTGTACCCATGAAAGCAGCTTCAAAATTTTACTCTTTTTTTTATTTGTTTTTTTCTATTTCATTTTTTATTACTCAATGAATTTATCACATATGTAGTTGTATAATATTCATAACAATCCAGTTTCACAGGATTTCCATCCCACAGCCCAAGCACATCCTCCCGCCCCATGCACATTCCCCCACCCCACGCACATCCCCCCACCCCACAAACTGTCTCCTCCGGAGACCACAAGTTTTTCAATGTCTGTGAGTCAGCAACTGTTCTGCAAAGAAGTTCAGTCTGTCCTTTTTTCAGATTCCACTTGCCAGTGAAAGCATTGGATTTTGGTGTCTCATTGTCTGGCTGACTTCACTTAGCATGATAATTTCTAGGTCCATCCCTGTTGCTACAAATTCTGGTATTTCATTCCTTTTAATGGCTGAGTCATATTCCATTGTGTATATGTACCACATCTTCTTGATCCACTCCTCTGTTGATGGACCTTTAGGTTGTTTCCATGTCTTGGCTATTGAAAATAGTGCTGCAATGAACATTGGAGTACATGTGCCTTTGCGAGTTGTGGTTTTCTCTGGCTAGATGCCCAGGAGTGGGATTGCTGGATCACATGGTAGTTCTATGTTTAGTTTTCTGAGGAATCTCCACACTGTTTTCCACAGTGATTGCACCAATTTACAATCCCATCAACAGTGTCATAGGGTTCCTGTTTCTCCACCCCCTCTCCAGCACTTACTGTTTGTAGACTTTTGGATGATGGCCATTCTGGCTGGTGTAAGGTGGTACCTCAGAGTGGTTTTGATTTGCATTTCTCTAAACATGAGTGATGTTGAACATCTTTTCATATGTTTCTCGGCCATCTGTATGTCTTCTTTGGAGAACTGTCTGTTTAGATCTTCTGCCCATTTTTTGATGGGGTTGTTTGTTTTTTTGGTATGGAGCTGCAGAAGGTGTTTATAAATTTTGGAGATTAATCCCTTGTCAGTCGATTCATTGCAATTATTTTCGTCCATTCTGTGGGTTTTTTCATTTTGTTTAGGGTTTCCTTTGCTGTGAAGAAACATTGAAGTTTGATTAGGTCCCATTTGTTTATTTTTGTTTTTATTGTCAATACTCTAAGAGGTGGATCTGAGAAGATGTTTCTGTCCTTAATGTCAGAGAGAGTTTGGCCTATGTTTTCCTCTAAGAGTTTTAGAGTGTCTGGTCTTATATCTAGATCTTTCATCTGTTTGGAGTTTATTTTTGTGTATGGTGTTAGGGAGTGTTCTAATTTCATTCTTTTCCCTGTGGCTGTCCAGTTTTCCCAGCACCACTTATTGAACAGGCTGTCTTTTCTCCATTGTATCTTCTTGCCTCCTTTGTCATAGATGAGTTGGCTGTAGGTGCGTGGATTGAATTCTGGGCTTTCTATCCTGTTCCAGTGATCTATATGTCTGTCCTTGTGCCAGTTTTGATGATTGTTGCTTTGCAGTAGAGTCTGAAGTCAAGGAGCCTGATGCCTCCAGCTCCATTTTTCTTTTTCAAGATGTCTTTGGTATTCTGGATCTTTTGTGCTTCCAAACAAACTTTAAATATTTTGTTTGAGTTCTGTGAAAAATGTCCTTGGTACTTTGATAGGGATTGTGTTGAATAAGTAGAGTGCCTTGGGTAGTATAGTCATTTTGATAGTATTAACTCTTCCAATCCACTAGCATGGTATGTCTTTCCATCTATTTGTGTCACCTTTGATTTCATTCATCAGTGGCTTATAGTTTTCAGAAAGCAGGTCTTTTGTCTCTTTAGGTAGGTTTACTTCTAGGTATTTTATTCTTTTGGATGCAGTGGTAAATGGGATTGCTTTCCTAATTTTCTTTCTGATCTTTCATTGTTAGTGTATAGAAATGCCATCGATTTCTGTGTATTAATTTTGTATCCTGCAACTTTGCCAAATTCATGGATGAGTCCTAATAGTTTTCTGGTAGAATCTTTAGGATTTTCTAGGTATAGTATCATGTCATCTGCAAATAGGGATAGTTTTACTTCCTTTCCAATTTGGATTCCTTTTATTTCTTCTACTTCTCTGATTGCAATGGCTAGGACTTCCGAAACTATGTTGAAGAGAAATGTCAAGAGTGGACATCCTTGTCTTGTTCCTGATCTCAGTGGGAATTCATTCAGCTTTTCACCATTGAGAATGATGTTCTCTGTGGGTTTGTCATATATGGCCTTTATTATGTTGAGGTAGGTCCCCACTATGCCCACTTTCTGAAGGGTTTTCATCAGAAATGGGTGTTGGATTTTGTTAAAGGCTTTTTCCGTGTCTATTGAGAGGATCATATGATTTTTATTCTTCAGTTTGTTAGTGTGGTGTATCACACTGACGGATTTGCTGATTTTGAAGAACACTTGCATCCCTGGGATAAATCCCACTTGATCATGATGTACAATCCTTTTAATGTATTGTTGGATGCTATTTCGTAGTATTTGTTGAGCATTTTTGCATCTAGGTTCATCACTGAAATTGGCCTATAGTTTTCTTTTTTTGTGTTATCTTTGTCTGGTTTTGGTATCAGGGTGATGGTGGCCTCATAGACTGAGTTTGGGAGTATCCTTTCCTCTGCAATTTTTTGAAATAGTTTCAGAAGGATAGGTCTTAGCTCATCTCTAAATGTTTGATAGAAGTCACCTGTGAAGCCACCTGGTCATGGACTTTTGTTTGTTGGAATCTTTTTAATCACAGTTTCAATTTCAGTACTTGTGATTGGTCCGTTCATTTTTTTCTCTTTCATCATGGTTTATTCTTGGAAGATTGTACCTTTCTAAGAATTTGTCCATTTCTTCTAGGTTTCCCATTTTATTGGTGTATAGTTGATACAGTAGTCTCTTATGATCCTTTGTATTTATGCGATGTCCGTTGTTACTTCTCCTTTTTTCATTTCTAATTTTATTGATTTGAGTCCTCTCTCTTTTTTTCTTGATAAGACTAAGGGTTTATCAATTTTGTTGATGTTTTCAAAGAACCAGCTTTTCATTTCATTGATCTTTTCTGTGGTTTTCTTCTTTTCTACTTCATTGATTTCTGCTCTGATCTTTATGATTTCTTTCCTTCTGCTAACTTTAGGTTTTGTCTGTTCTTCTCTTTCTAGCTGCTTTAAATGTAAGTTAGCTTGTTTATTTGAGCTAACTTATGTTTCCTTATTGATTTTCTGTCTGGATGATCTGTCCACTGCTATAAGTTGGGTGTTAAAGTCCCACTGGTATTGTGTTATTGTCTATTTGTCCTTTTATGGTTGTTAGTAGTTGCCTTATATATTGTGGTGAGGCTATGTTGGATGTGTAGTTCTTCAGAATTGTTATACCTTCTTCTTGGATTGATATTTTGGTCATTATGTAATGACCTTCTTTTCCCTTAAAATATTCTTCATTTTAAAGTCTATTTTGTCTGATATGAGTATTGCTACTCCTGGTTTCTTTTGATCCCCGTTTGCATGAAATACTTTCTTCCATTCTCTCACTTTCAATTTGTATGTGTCCCTAGAAGTGAAGTGGATCTCTTGGAGATAGCATATATATGGATCTTTTTTTTTTTTGTATCCATTCAGTTTGTCCATCTTTTGGTTGGGACATTTAAGGTAATTATTGATATGTATGTTCTTATTGCCATTTTATTAATTGCTTTGGATTTGTTTTTGTTACTCTTTTTTCTTCTTCTTTTTGCATCTCTTCTTAAGTTTTATATCTTGTATCTCTTTGGTCAGTGTTTCCTGTAAGTTATCCATCTTTGCCTCCAGTTTATTTGCAATGTCTTGCATCATCTTCAGCATCAACAATCTAAAGTCTTTTTCCTGGAGGCTGAGAATCTCCTGATTACTTAGTCAGTTTTCTGGGGGTTTTTCTTCTTTCCTCATCTGAGTTATAGTTCTCTGTCTTTTAATTTTTATATGTTTTTGGTGTGGTGACCTTTTTATAGATAAGAGAGTTATAGCCTCTCTTACTTATGGTGTCTTCCCCCCTTGTGGCTGAGGTTGGTGTGGGGGCTTGCTGTAGGCTTCCTGATGGGAGGGACTGATCCTGCCCACTGGTAGGTGGAGTTCATTCCTATCTCTCTGGTGGGTGGGGCTTAGTCTCTGGATGGGATTAGAGGCAGTTGTGTGCCTGGGCAGAATTTAGGCAGCCTGCTTACTGAGGGGCGGGGCTGTGATCCTACCTGGATTGGTGTTTGCCCTGGGGCTTCTCAGCACTGACTGACAGGTGGGGCCAGATTTTCCCAAAATGGCCACCTCCAGAGAAAGGCAGCTGCTGAATATTCCTGAGAGCTTTTCTTCCACTGTCCTTTCTCCACAACAAGCCACATTCACCCCTCTTTTCTCAGGAGTTCCTCCAAGAACTGCAGTCAGGTTTGACCCAGATTCCTGTGGAGACCTTGCTCTGCCCTGGGTCCCAGTGCATGTGAAAGTCTGTGTGCAACTTTTTAGAATGGGGTCTCCATTTCCCCCAATCTCATGGAGCTCCTGCACACAAGCCCCACTGGCCTTCAGTGCCAGATGCTCTGGGGGCTCCTTCTCCCAGTGCCAGACTCCTACATGTGGAAGGTTGATGTGGGGCTCAGAACTCTCACTCCTGTAGGTGAGTCTCTGTGAACCAGTTAGTTTCCAGTCTGTGGGGCTTCTCACCCAGGAGGTATGGGGTTGTTTGTATCATGTAATCACCCCTCCTACCTCTTGATGTGGCCCCCTCTTTGTCTTCTGGAGTAGGATATCTTTTTTAAGGTTTCTTGTCCATTTGGTTGGAAATTGCTCAGCCTTTAATTCTGAATTTTGTTGTTTTTAGGAAAGAAGTTGAGCTCCAGTCCTTCTATTCCACCATCTTAATCCCATCTCGCTTTACTCTTTTTTGATGCAGACTTTTTGTAGAACAGACACTACTATTCCTTTACTGATGGTTATATTTCATCAGCAAAGTCTCCTGGACATAAATTTTTCTTTATTGAAACACATGAGATAATATACATATATTGGTCTTCATCTCTGGTACCTAACACAGGACTCCTAAAACCCTTGTAATTTCCTAAGTGATAAGAGCACTAGGTGTACATTTTATTCTAATATTTTGGTCTTTGACTTTCATTCCTGACACAAAGTTCCTAAATTTGCAATGGGTTTATTGCTTTGTGTATTTTTAAACTCTTTTAGACACATGCACATTTAGATCATTATACTTTCTTGGTGAATCAACATATTTAACATAATGTAGTGTCTCTTTTCTTCTCTGATATTTTTTATTGTTCTGAAGTTTACTTGTCTAAGATAGCCAATCTAAGTTTCTTTTGATTAATGCATGCATGGTATACTTTTTTCTAGCTTTTTACTTTCAACATATATCTCATATTTAAAATAGTTTGCTGGAGAGCCTTTGTGGTGCAGCACGTTAAGGATCTGGTGCTGTCATTGCAGTAGCCCAGGCTACTGCTCTTGCATGTTTTTGATCCCTGGCCCAGGAACTTCCATATGCCATGAGAGTGGCAAAAAATAAGCAAGTAAAAAAAAAAAAATAAAATGAAAGTTTTCTTATAGACAGATTATAATTGGATATTGTCTTTAAAAATATTTTATATGTCAGTGTCTTTAATTTTATGTGTTTACTTCATAGTTTGGTAAACTTTTTTTAAATAAAGAGATAGTAAATATTTAAAATTTTCAGGCCTTATGGACTCTGTCCCAAGTACATAACTTGGTTGTTGTTCCATTAAAGAAGCCATAGAAATAGGTAAATTTATGATTATGGATGTTTTCCAATGAAACTTTATTTACAAAAGCAGATAGTAAAGCAGATTTGTCCTATGGGCTGAAGCTTACTAATTCCTGAATTAGAACATTTATACTAATGTCATTATTAATAAGGTTGGCCTTAAAGCAATAGGATCTTATTTGTTTTCTTTGCATCTTTCCTTTTTTTAAATTTATTTTATTTATTTTTATTATATATATATATATTTATTTATTTTACCACTGTACAGCAAGGGGATCAAGTTATACTTACATGTATACATTACAATTACATTTTTTCCCCACCCTTTGTTCTGTTGCAACCTGAGTATCTAGACAAAGTTCTGCATCTTTTCTTTACCTCTTTTTCCCTCTTTTTCTACCTACTTTTGGATTGTTTGTTTTAATTACTGCATTGTTATCTCCAGTAGTGGCTCATTATTTATATTGCTTTTTATTTTTTAAAAGAATTCTCCCAATGCTTACTATATATTTTTGTTAATCATATCTACTTTCAAAAATATTATGCTGATTGATGTATATTATGTGGATCTTTCAACAGCATACTTCCAATACCTCCTTCCCATATTTTTGTGCCTTTATTGACATACATTTTATTTATATATGGGACATAAATCTGCAACATAGTCCTAATATTTTTCCTTTAGAATATCAATTACCTTCTTGAAGGGGGAATCTCTGAGTTTTATGGAACTGTGGTTTGAATAGTTTAATTACTTTTGGAAAAATCTTAGCCAGTATGTCTTCAAATGTTTTTTCCTTCCCATTTATTCTCACTTCTCTTGAGCTCAACTCTTGGACCCTCTCTTCTCTCCATCTCTTTTTTCATTTTTTCTTCTATGTTTTATTGGGTAATTTCTACTGACCCAATTTCAAGTTCACTGATTCTATCCCTGGTTGCATGAAGTATACTGAAACCTTTGATTTCAGGCTACTTATTCTATGACTTCAGCTCTTTGATGTGTTAAAGACAAAATATGATTCCATAGTTAATATGACTTTTTATTATTGTTGTATAACAACAACATTTTCTATCTTTCTATATCATATTTACAAGCAGAATTTCCCCATTATATCTTTGTTGAGGCAAAAATTAATCTATATGATATTTTAGGAGTATATTTTGGTGAATTAGATATTATCTCAAAGCATTTAATATATTATCTAATTCAAATGATGATTTCTAGACTGATCAGTGATCATCAACATCCTGAAATATAAAAGAATTCAAGTTGGAAGATTTCACAAAGACTATATTCTAACTCCTTAAATTTATAGAAGGGTAAACCAAGGCTCAGAGTGGTAACATGATTTGCCAAAATTCATTCAGATAGTGGTAGAAATAGAACTTAAACTATCAATTCAGTTCTCACAATACTTTCTCTCTTATTAAATTTCAAACAAAACATTCTGTATTATTTTTTAGATGAAAAGTTTATTTTAAATTTATTTTGCATAACCTTGAGAATTTTGAGAAACTAATTAGCTAATTGGAAGATTTGGAGGCTTACGAGAATCATTCTTCATTGATCTCTGGCTCCCTATTTATGAGATACAAAGCCCTTCCTCCAAACACATCAATTCACCATTTAATTAATTCTTTTAACAGATATTTATTAAGCTCCCTCTGTCTATCAGGCTGTGTGTAAATGTTAGACATCAGTGAGCTAATGAGGCATAGTTGCTACCCTAATGAGCTTAAAATATAGTGACATAAAACAAAAATCAAATAATCACAGTAATGGACATCTAATCACAAACAGAGAAAAATGATCTTAGTAAATGGCATCATGAGAACCCATAATGAGGTAATCTGACATAGACTTGAGGGATGTGATTTTGTTGTGGAAACTGCAAAAACTGTGGCAACGGAAGGAGACAAACAGCACTCGGGGATATGGAAAAGCAAGGTTTATTCAGCACCGGTGCGGGCTCAGAGGAGTCACCTCCAGAGTCTGAGCACCAGGTCTTTGTTCTCAGTAACTTTTATACACTACAAGGTCTCGATTTTCCCATGTAAGCATCCCAGACCTCCCCCATCCCCAAGCAGACAGTGTTCCTCCCTAAGAAACTGAGCAAGCAAGGTTACAGAAGCAGAACTGATAAGCAATGCTGGGTTCCTTATTAGCAGGGCTGCTGGCTTGGACAGAAAACACACAGTTGTTACATTATTACAAGAAGGGTGGTATAGTGATGAGCATAGCTGGAAAGGCCTGCAGCTGCCTTCTTAGCCAAGGGGGGGTTGTTCTTTAGTTAAAACTCCATTTCAAAGTCACTAGTGACCATAGAAGGAGAAATTTAAATTGAATGATAAGGGCAGAAATCAGATTAAATTCAACTGATGAGTTGCGAAGACTTTGCAGACTTTGTCTGTGAAGAGATGGAAAGTGTTAGGGTAGTAGCTAGAGGAAAGAGAATTAAAGAAAAGCGTTTTTACATAGGCAAGATTTCTCATCCTGCCATCAAATCTCATGTAACTGCTTTGCACATTTCAGATATCAATATGTGCTCTTATGACTCCTCACCACATTGTCTGCATTTCTACATCTGTATTTGACAGGATTTCTGCTACTGAAATCTTCTATTAAACACTCATGCAATTCTTTTTACTGATATTTAGATATTTTAACTACCTTTTCCATTTACAATATCTTGAATGTTACTAGAAAAGTGGTAGTGCTTGGTTTTCCTCAAGGCAGTTGGAAAGGTTTTAGGCTTTGTACTGTGTGTTCCAGAAACTACATGGTTCCCATTTTGGGGGGTGGTGCTGGAGGGGCAAAATGGCTTGGGAAGCATCTTTGATTGACTTAAAATAATCTACCTTTTTCACTAAGAACTGAATCAGTTTGGTTAACAATGATTTTGTTTTCAATAACAAATTATAACTCAGATAACAAAAATTGGAAATTACAGAAGTGAGTCTATCATGATTTTGTCTACAGAACAAAGACACCAGTGTGTGTATAACAGATGAACTGTGTTTTCAGCTGTCTTGACTGCCAAATAGATAAACTGTTTCCTTTCTACAAATGACTAAGATAAATTTATTAATTTGAATAATAAAAATATTTTAATGCTGAAATGATATTTATGATTTTTTGGACAGAGGTTTTTAGCTAAGTACACTAAAGAAAGAGACAATACATGGAAAAAGCTTCTCTTAGAAAACATTATTGTCAACAAGGCATAGCTGCATGTTTTTCTGGTCACTTTCTCTCCTGCAGCTTTAGGTCTCAGCTTTGCACACACTCTTGAGTCAGTTACCATTTATCTAGTTACATTCTATCCACCAAAATTCTATCAACACTTCTAAAATGCTGTTGCCTGTTACCTCTTTTTCTATCCTCTTTGTCCTTGTGAATTAAAACTTTTTGTACTTTCATCTTAGTGTTTCATAAGGGCATGTGTGAATTGCCATGTTAGCTAGATATTTGCTTACATTTTAATACTTGAGCAAATCATTTTTTTCAAAAAACAGTGTTGCCAAGTGTAATTTGACAAAATAATTCATTTAAAAATAATACATCATTTCATTAGTTTCATTTCAGATGACTGAAGCTTCATGACTTTTAACCAACAATTTGTGCTTCCTTCTGTCAAATACTATGAAACTGTTGAAAGGTGGTCCTTAAAAAATTTATTTTGCCTAATAATTTGTTTTTATATTTAGATGCTTAATTGGATTGAACACATTAGCAAATTCTTATAAATCAAATTCATAGCTCCACTTAAATTGGTATTGTTATTATGCCAAATAAATTAATGCTTTAGTCATATAACTTATGTTCAAGGAACTTATATAGAAAACTAAATGGCAATACAGAAAGAAGAAATGGCTCCAAAAGATGTCTCAAGTTGAAAGGTATTTGAATTTCATTTGTATTACACTTCAAAAGAATTCAGTTGTTACAGCTGAAAGTGAAGTTCATGTTAGAAATTTATCAATGTATTTCAAAAGACTGCATATCCTAAACATGTACTTTCACGATGACATGCCAGTTGAGGAGAAATCACAGTTTATGGGGTTTTTCTCCCATGTAAAATTCTGTGGTAGGACTGAATAGACATTTTTATGAAGTCAAATTTTTATAATTTAATTTAGAGTGAAGGACAGAGTAGATAATACACACAAGTACTGTAAAAATGCACATAAATAAACACAGGGGAAAGGATAATTTTATTATATTTTCAAGGAGAAATTGAGAATAAATTCATGTAGATCACCCCTTTAGGAAAACTTACGATCTTAATTAAAACATTTAGTTACATGGGTTTGACCTTTCTTTTTGCTTTAAAAAAATAGGGGTTCCCTTTTGGCACAGTGGGTTAAGGATCTGGCATTGTCACTGCAGCTGGGGTTGCTTCTGTGGCATGGGCTAAAAAAAGTATAAGAAAGGCAGTGGTTAGCTGCAATTTTGCATTACCACCCAGAAAAAACAATAATACAGCCCTGTTATGACTTTTTTCTTATTTGACCATAGATTTACAAATATGCCCCACTGACACTCAAGAGCAACTTGATCCATAATTACATGTGAGCTCCCCCACCCCTGCAATCTTAACAATCTTAACAAATAGGACCTGATCAACAGGGAGGAAGTTTAGCACCTGAGGCATAAAAACAACAACAAAAAAGTTGGGAAAAAATTAACCTCAGGCAACCTATTAACATTGAGTCCTTGTGAATGATCCTCAGACAGCTATTCAAAGCCAGATAAAGTAGTTAGGCTGAAAATAAGAAGGACAAAAGAATTGCTGAAAAGTGTAGGGAAGCATAGCCTTTTTGTGACCAATTAGGCTATACCAGCAGTTCTGCTAAAGAAACTCAGTATTCAGCATCCAGGGAAGTCATGGTCATCCAGGGTAATGATTTGAAACAAATTTAGGTTCTGATTTCAACTGCTAATTTGACTGGATTTCTAAACATAGTCTGCTCTCCTAAATTCCTTGTCACTATGTTCTATGCATATTTCAGGATAACGAAGCACTCACTTGCACTGTCCTAATGGCTAAAGTAGGAAAAATGTGCCCCAGCACAAAGCCTAACACCTCCTTTTAAGGCTTGATAATATATGTGTACACGTTTTATGCATCTTATAAAAACCCAGATATTTAAAACATTGGTGTAATGACTGGATGAGTAAGAAGGTTTTTTGTTTATTTGTTTTTAGGGCCACTCCCATGGCATGGAGGTTCCCAGGTTAGGGGTCCAATCAGAGCTGTAGCCACCAGCCTACGCCAGAGCCACAGCAACACAGAATCCGAACTACATCTGTGACCTACACCACAGCTTACAGCAATGCTGGATCCTCAACCCCATGAGCAAGGCCAGGATTGTCCTGTGTTCTCATGGATGCTAGTCATTTGTTTCCACTGAGCCACAATGAAACTCCTGGATGAGTAAGTTTTTAAAAATGAGGATGGGCCAAATAGAGAAAACATTACTCTTACAATAGGTGAATCTGACAAGTACAGCCATATAATGTAATGTAGTTTGTAATTATTTGTGCATATATTTTCATTGTTTCTTAAAATTAGGTTTTGTCCAATTTTGCAATTTTGAATTAGAAATACCTGAGAAATGCTGCAGGTAAAGGAAAACCCCATTTAAACTGCTTCAAAGTTAAATCACCACATTGCACCAAGACTTTTTATATCATAGAAGTTTTTTTTTTTTTTTAATACCAGCTGGATTTATAATTAAGCTTGCATAGAATAATACTAAATTTTATATGACAAAAGGCAATATTGTAGCTGGATTGTTAAGAAATTCTGCCAAAGTTATATTCAGGAACAATTTTTCTTGATATTGGCATAACACTGAATTTTAAATGCATTAGCCAGTGACAATATTTATTACTGTTGAAACATTTTACTTTCATGGGCCTTCATATAAGGCCCAGAGGTTTGAACTTTCAATTATTAGGTTTTATGAATTTAAGTTTCACCAAGGACCCCAAGGTTAGTTTCTATGTAGGACTATCACCTCTAATCTTCTATCTTTTTTTTTTTTTTGCTTTTTAGAGCCATGCCTGCAGCATATGGAAGTTCCTAGGCTAGGGGTCGAATTGGAGCTACAGCTGCCAGCCTATGCCACAGTCACAGCTATGTAGGATCTGAGCCATATCTGTGACCTACACCACAGATCATGGCAATGCAAGACCCCTGACCCACTGAGCGAGGCCAAGGATCAAACCCATATCCTCATGGATACTAGTCAGATTCATTTCAGCCACACCACAATGATAACTCCCTATCACCATTTCAATATGTATGGCTAGACTCCATATCTCATATGACCACATTAACTTTCTGCTAAGGGAAGTTTGAGGTCTTAATGTTTCCATTCTATCCAGGTTTTCTGCATTGAACACATAATGCCCAGCTTTATATTGAGGTATAATAATAGACAAGACAGAAATCTGTATATATGGTTCCATATAAATTTCAGGATTGTTTGTTCTAGTTCTGTGAAAAATGTTGTGAGTAATTTGATCCAGAATTGTCAAAGCAATCCTGAGGGGGAAAAAAAAACAAGAAGGAGGCATAACTCTCTCAGACTTCAGAAAATATTACATAGCTACAGTAATCAAGACAGTGTGGTACTGGTACAAAAACAGACATGAAGAACAATGGAACAGAATAGAGAACCCAGAAATAAACCCTGACACCTATGGGCAATTAATCTTGGACAAAGGAGGCAAGAACATAAAATGAGAAAAAAGACAGTCTCTTCACTAAGTGGTGTTGGGAAAACTGGACAACTGAAGGTAAATCAATGAAACTAGAACATAACCTCATAGCATACATAAAAATAAACTCAAAATGGCTTAAAGACTTAAACATAAGACACCATCAAACTTCTACAAGAGAACATAGGCAGAACAATATCTGACATTAACCACACAAATGTTTTCTTAGATCAATAGAAATAAAAGCAATAAAAATAAGAACAAAAATCTACCAATGGGAACTAATCAAACTTACAAGCTTTTGCACATCAAAGGAAACCATAAGAAAAAGACCACCTACAGAATGCGAGAAAATAATTGCAAATTATGCAAGTGACAAGGGCTTAATCTTCAAAATATACAAACAACTCATACAGCAAAACAAAAACAAACAACCCAATGGAAAAATGGGCAGAAGACATAAATAGACATTTCTCCAAAGAAGACATATATTTGGCCAACAAGCATATGAAAAAAATGCTCAACATCATTAATTATTAGAGAAATGCAAATCAAAACTACAATGAGGCACCACCTCACATCAGTTAGAATGGCCATCATTAATAAGTCCAAAAATAACAAATGTTGGAGAAGGTGTGGAGAAAGGGTACCCTCTTTCACTGTTGGTGGGAATGTAAATTGGTAAAACCACAATGGAAAACAGTATGGAGATACCTCGGAAAACTAAATGTAGAACTACCATATGATCTAGAAATCTCACCTCTGGCATATATCTAGACAAAGCATTCATTGAAAAAGATACATGCACCCCATGTTCATTTCAGCACTATTCACAATAGCCAAGAAAAGGAAACAACCTAAATGTCCAATGACAGAAGAATGGATTAAGATGATGTGGTATATATACACAATGGAATACTACTCAGCCATAAAAAAGAACAAAATAATGCCATTTGCAGCAGCATGGTTGGAACTAGAAACTCTCATACTAAATGAGGTAAGTCAGAAGGAGAAAGACAAATACCATATAATATCACTTATATCTGGAATCTAATATATGGCACTAATGAATCTATCTACAGAAACAAAATAAACTCATGGACATGGAGAACAGACTAGTGGTTGCCAAGAAGAAGGGGTAGGGACTTGGATTTTGGGGTTAGTAGATGCAAACTATTGCATGTGGAGTGGATAAGCAATGAGATTCTGCTGTATAGCCCAGCGAACTGTGTCTGATCACTTGTGATAGAACATGATGGAGGATAATGTGAAAAAAAAAGAATGTGTATAAACTGTGTCAATTTGGTGTATAGCAGAAATTGACAGAACATTGTAAATCATTGTAAATCAACTATAAAAATTAAAAAAAGAAACCTGTATATAGAACACTTATTAGCCTTAAAGTTAAGGTTGTCATACAATTTATTTTTCACAATTTGACACTTTGAAGAGTAATAGAGGATGTATTAAATATTAAACTTCTTGTTGCTCTGTGATTTTTCTCATATAATGGAGTTACAACCCTCCATGGTAATGATGACTCTCCACCAAAATCTTCTCTGTTTTTTTTTTTTTTTTGTCTTTTGTCTATTTAGGGCCGCACTCACAGCATAAGGAGGTTCCCAAGCTAGGGGTCAAATTGTAGCTACAGCTGCCAGCCTATGACACAGCCACAGCAACAGCAACATGGAATCTGAGCCACATCTGTGACCTACACCACAGCTCATGATAAACACTGGATACTCAACCCACTGAGCGAGGCCAGAGACTGAACCCACATCCTCATGGATTTTAGTCAGGCTTGTTAACCACGACGGGAACTCCAAAATCTACTCTATTTTAAATGCTGCTTTTATGCATAAATTCTCAACTTTCCAAATAAAGTTTATCCCCTCTGGCCAAGATTTAGAGCTCTTTGTCGTTATATACCACCTTCTGCTGGTCATAAATTCTACACCACTCTGTAGGAACAGAGTTTGGAGTCTTCCTCTTCCAGGAGTAATAGCCCAGTTCTGCAAGTACCCATGGTGGGGAGTGGATGGTAGCTCCTCATCTTCTTGACTTGCCCTTCCTGGCATGGAGCCTTCAATGTGTAAGCAAGCTGGGTGGGACAAAGGTGCACAATATTTTCAGCTTGTTGTAGATGCTTACTTGCGAAAGAGTTTCTGCAGTATGGGGCTGAGGAAGACGGAATGAAAAATGCTTAGAGCTGGCCTCTCCCAGGGTTGAACTATAGCTCCAGACCTGAAGTAGGAAAGATAAAGAGTCTGTCTTCTTGACTGCATGTGACTGGAATAGGGTATCATCTCAAATACAGAGTGGGGGGATGAGGATTCCAGCTGCATGTGAAAATTCAATGTGCAATCTTTCAGACCCAACTATAGGCAATCGCAAAGGCTTTAGTTGACAGACCATATGGGGGAAACCTAAAGCTACCCTTCCCACCTCAGACTTGGTGCATAGCCAGCACATTACAATTTCTGGAGAAAGATACAGTCAAGGATTAAGGCTGGGCCAATAGTGCTCCTATACATACCTGCCTTCCCAGCCAAGGTACCTCCATTCGGAGGCTTCCTTATCTGAGAGCCTCCACTGAGACAGTTTTTAGGCACCTCTGCTAAGACCTCCTTATAAGGGAGTTTTGACTAAGTCAATTTTCCTTCACTAACTCAGTACATTTGACATCTGACTCACTCCTAGACTTTACCTATCTCCTGAGCCCTACTTCTCAAGGTCCATAAAACAGTAGGAACATTTTGTTCAAGGTTCCTTGGCAATGAGATAATCCCCCTACCTGCATTGCATACCATCTGACTGATGCTCACCCAGTACTATTCCCTAGGGAAAAACAGAAGAGTGGGGAGCCAGCATGTTTTTTCCTTTACCTCTTGTCTGCATTATCACAGTAAGCGAGTAAAGGCTTGACTGTTACTTTCCATTTGACTCTTTGTCCTAATAGATCACCTAAACACCTGGTAGTTAGACATAGGGTGGCAAGTAATGGAGCAGCAGGTCATGGCTCAAATGTTAGAGATTCATGTTTTTCTTAATGAGATTTAGTAAATTTTCTTGAAAGACTGTTTCTCCATTTGCTATATGCCCTTAGGGCAGTTTCTAGAGCACTTAAAAGACTGCTTTCTATAATTTTTCCCAGTTAGATTGTAGTTTTGTGGGGGAGAGATTCTGCCTAAGTCCATCCTTCCAGATGTTATATTTATATTTCTAAATTATATTCTTGCTAAAGGTAAAAATCATGTTACCTCAGCAAAAGCAAACTTTTTCTTAAAAAATAAGCTTTGAAAAGTCTAAAGGAAAAAAAAATGACTTAATGTTAAGGGTAAAATAAACACAGAATCATTCGAGCTTGCTACATTAAATGCAAAACAAAGACCAGACTTGAAAATTTCCTGAGTGGATAAAACCGTTTAAGCCACATGAGCAAAACTAAATGTAGCTCATTTCATGAACATAAATGAAACAAGCTATTTCTTATAAATACCTCTGATAATCACAAATGAAACTTAAGTCATCTTCCTAAAAATGTTATAAGATAATCACTTCTAACAAGTTTCCTGCCATATGGAAGCCCTCGTAATAACCAACTACTGTAAACATTAAACAACTTCTTTATTTTCACTTTAAGAGATCCTGGAAGGTCATGCTCCTGAGCTACATATCAGTTTTGAGTTTGGAAGCTACTGATTGGTGAACTGCTCTTATATGCACAATAAACCCTTGCTAAGTACTATTTATTGATTTGGTGATTTAATTTTGCTATCTCTGAATTTTTTACAGGCTAATGCAGTTGTTTATGTGTTGGGTGCCATGAAGCAGTAAGAGGGCAAAGGACAAGTGGTATACCATGAAATTATTGCTACATACTAGAGTAATACAGTATACAAAAGGTACTATGCTATAGTAATACACATGCTATAGTTTAAAATAAGTTCCCTCTACATAGGCCAAAAATACTTCCAATAGCTTTGAGAGTTATTTCCATGATGATACATTTGAAACTATTTGCCGGTACAACAAAGGGAAGCAACGCTCTTTCCCCCAAATAGGAACACATTAGACCTTCTCCTAGAGCTACTAGGAATGAGTCATTTGCCAACTCAACTACATTGTGTTATTTTTCACTAACTATAGGGACTATGTTTTATCCAAATTTATATTCCTCTCACAACCTTTGCATTACACTCTCTAGGAACCAGACTACATGATGGTTGTTAAACTGGATTTAATTATATTATTTCCTAGACAAAAAAGGATTTAGGCTCAGGCATAATAGCACCTACTCTTACTTGCTAATAGTTGTGATAATTGAATAAGCATTTGATGTCATGTTAAATATTTGGAGATTCATCAGTATGTATTAAGTGTTTTGTTGCAATATAATGGCTGACCTTATTTTACGCTCCTTGCAGACTCTTGTTTGGAAATAACTGAAACATATCAAACCACATTTGAGAGCATTGTTTATCTCTTACTGAATGCTGGAAGTCATATTTATAAAAAAAAGTACTACACTCTTCTGGCATGTCTTTTCTTTGGCATTATATCATCATATGCTAAGATTTCTAAGCAAAATAGTAATCAGTTGTTGAAGTAGGTATTATAGATTAAAATGCCTACATTCAGGATACCAGTTTTATAACCTCCACCCACCCATCTCAGCAGTAGGTTAGACTACAGAAAGGCAGTCTGCCCCTGCATTAATCCAGAAATCAGATGATTAATAGAATTCACTTATATTCAGTTCTTTCTGATTTTTTCTAATACTTGATTGTTTTCTTTAGTTAAGATTTAAATTATATAGGTATTTTAGGGTTTAAATGACCACAAAGTGAGTTAAGTTAAAAACAAAATTGCTAAGCAGTTTATGCATAAACAGTAAATTGCAGCTCTCATATAGGAATGACTTTAGTTTTGACTGTTAATTGCTCCTCACTAAGCAGTTGGTACTTGCGATAACTCTGTAACCCATTCATCTGTATCTTAATCTTCTGGGCTGAAAGTGTGTCTCGTGGGGATTCACACGTTGCCTCCATAATTAACTGAAATTTTATTTATTACATTTGGAGGAAGTTATTGTTCCTGATACAAATTATTATAAATGCACTTACTTTAGAACCCTTGCAAATTTTGTCCAACTAGCTCTTACTGAACCCATGCAACTATACCATTGTATCCTGTAGCCTGCCCATTGTCTTGCAAAATAAACTATTGTAGCACAAACTATATGCTGAATTATTTTTTTCAATTTTTATGTCTGATACCTTCATTGCATTCTAAGTTTGCACATATATATGTATATATACATATATATATTCAGTAATATTCAGTTCATTCAATGACACTATATGTGCAATATTTAATAATATCTCTCACTTCCATCTCTTTTTCCCCCTTAAATAGATTTTATTTTTAGAGCCCTTTTAGACTAACAGAAAAAATTAGGCAGAATGCACTTAACGTTTCCAAGTAACTCCTGCCACCACACAATATACAGCTTTCCCCACTATCAACATCCTGCCCCAGAGTGGTACAATTGGAACAAATGATGCACATCATTATCACTCAAAGTCCATAATTTATGTTAAAGTTCACTCAGTATTGCACAGACTATGGGTTTGGAAAAATATATGACACATATCCACCACAGCGGTATCATAAAGAATTGTTTCACAGCCCTAAAAACATGCTTTACTTGTTCATCACTCCCTGCCCCTTAACCCATACTGCTAGTGACCTTTTTATTGTCTCCACAATTTTGCCTTTTTCAGAATGTGATAGAGTTAGAAATATGGTGTATATAGCCTTTTCATATTGGCTTATTTCACTTAGTAATATGCACCCAATGCTCCTCTCTATCTTTTCCTGGCTTGAGAGCTCATTTTTTCTTAGTGCTGAATAATATTTCCAGATGAACCACAGTTTATTTATTCATTTACCTATGGAAGGACATCTTGGGTGTTTCCAGGTTTTGGCAATTATAAAGTGCCTATAAACATTCCTGTGCAGGTTTCTTTGTGAATATAAGTTTTTAATTCATTTGGTAAATTGTAAAGAGTTCAATTGCTGGATCATACGGTAAGAATAGATCTTTACTGTCTGCAAAACTCCTCATTATGCATTAGGGAACAACTGGCTTCTTGGAAGTACTGCCCCTAGAAAACTTCCCTATCTATGATGCTTTTTAGCTTTCTCACATTAAATTATTTTATGCTGTCAGAGACCAACATAGATGACTCTTTAGCATTTTTATTGATTCATTATACTGAACACAATGTTTAAGATACACAGGTCTTCAATTCTGCTTCTAAAGATGATCATAAAGGAAATATGAAGGTCACAGTGGTAATTGAAGTTGATATTTTAATACCCCAGCATAGGTTTTTTTCTTCAACAATGGGCTGCTAAGCTTCAATCTAATTTAAGTATTTTCATGCATATATGATTATCTTCTCCATTTCTGAGTAGTCTCATATTTCTTGGGAAGAATAAATGGAGATGCCAGGATTATGGTACCAAGAATGCTCTGAGTAATCACAAAAAGTGTTTCAGTAAATGCTTGTTGACATAATTCTCTCCAGATATCTAGCAATAAAAGATGGGGGGAAATGCAATCACCAGCAAGTTTGGATGATGAATGAAAAATCACTAAGATGAGCTCTATATATTCATCATCAATTTCCAGGCAATTCCTGAAATAAACAGCACTAAAATAAGAATCTCGATATCAACTGCCAACTTGCTACCTTTCTTGGTATTTTTATGTGATTTTAGAGCATGATGTCTACTCATCATTTGGTCCTATATCTATCCTCAATGGAAGAACACCTTCGAGAACTCTTTCCAGCTTAGTTAATCAAAATTCTTAGTAAGAAATACACTTCACATTTCACCCATATACATACACATATAAAAAACAAACAAAAATTTTACCAAACAATTCTAACTCTTGCTCTGCACTCTGATATTTTCTATTCTACTCAATTTCGTTGAAAAAAAATTGATGGTCACAACAAACTTAATTGTTTTAACTACCTTCTATTGGATTTTCTACTGCAATTTTTGGAGTATTTTAAAGAGATTCTTATAAATTTATGTAGGGCAAAACATCAGTATAAAACATTCGGAATTCTTCATGGGAGATTTATATTTTCTCTTTCATTTACTAAAACCATTTTTTCCTATGTGTTAAGTTATCTAATTGTGGTTTTTATCTGCATTCTCCTAATGGCTAATGATTTTTAAAATCTTTTAATGTCTTGGATTTCCTGTTGTGGCTCAGTAGTTAACAAGCCCGACAGCATTCATGAGGACGCGGGTTTGATCCCAGGTCTTGCTCAATGGGTTAAGGATCTGGCATTGCTGTGAGCTGTGGTGTAGGTCGCAGATACGGCTTGGATCCTGCTTTGCTGTGGCTCTGGAGTAGGGTGTTGGCTACAGCTGCAATTGGACCCCTAGCCTGGGAACCTCCATATGCCACTGGTGCAGCCCTAAAAACACAGAAAAAAATCTTTTAATGTGGTTATTTGCCATCAATATAGTCACTTAGAAGAAATGCCAGTTTTCAAACTTTTATGAGTTCCAGCTTGTGAATTTTTCTTCTTATGGATCATGATTCTGGTGTTAATCTAAGAACTCCATGCTCTCCCTAGATCCTAAAGATTTTTTCTCACACTTCTTTTCATGAAAGTTTTATAGTTTTACATTTTTTTTTTTGGTCTTTTTGCTATTTCTTGGGCCGCTCCTGCGGCATATGGAGGTCCCCAGGCTAGGGGTCAAATCGGAGCTGTGGCCGCCAGCCTACGCCAGAGCCACAGCAACGCAGGATCCGAGCCGCGTCTGCAACCTACACCACAGCTCACGGCAACGCTGGATTGTTAACCCACTGAGCAAGGGCAGGGACCGAACCCGCAACCTCATGGTTCCTAGTCGGATTCGTTAACCACTGTGCCACAACGGGAACTCCAGTTTTACATTTTTTATTTAAGTTCATGATCCATTTTGACTTAATTTGGTACAACATGTGAGGTTTAGGTGGCTGTTTTTTTTTTCCTCCGGTGATGTTAGTTCACAAGGCTAAGCATCTTCCATGGAACAGCTCCTGCACCATTTTTAACAAGGGAGTTGGATTGAGCCTTTTTGTGGTGGTCTACTTCTGTATAGTCTATTCTGTTCCATTGATCTATGCATCTATCCCTTCATCATATCTCACTATTTTGATTATTATAGCTATATAATAGAGCTTAATATCAAGTTGAATGTTTTTGCCTACTTTTTTCTTCTTTCTCACACAGTTTTAGCAATTCTAGGCCTATGCCTTCTGTAAAATTTTATAAGGTTGTCTACAACTACAGGAAAACATTCTGGAACTGTGATAAGAGTTGTATAAATGCATATATAAGTGTGGGTAGAATTGACCTCTTTACAATGTTGAGTCTTTCAACACATGAACATGGTATTTCTCTCAATTTATTTAGAACTTTGATTTTTTATTAGTTTATATCATTTTCAGTATACATATCATATATATATGTTTATATATGTATGTTTAGATATTTCATTGCTATTCAAATGATTATAAAAGTTAATATGTTATTAATTTTGGGATATCAGTCTATAGTTTTCCCTTTTGTACTATGTTTGTCTAATTTTGGAATCAGGGTAATAAAATGTTTCCTTCTCTTTCATTTTATAGAAGAGATTGTGTGTAATAAATGATAATTCCTTTTTAAACATTTGATAGAATTCTCCTCTGAACTAATCTCAGCTTAGAAATTTCTTTCTTGAGAAAATTTAAATTATAATTCCAATTTTATTAATGATTATAGAACTATTTAGGTTGACTATTTTATCTTTGCAGAATATGGTTATTTTCCACAAAGACTGATTTCAATGAGCTTACAACCTATAGTTTCTTCCAGGAGTGTTGTTTCAGGACTTACATTCAAATCATTTTTGAGTTAATTTTAATGCATGGTATATGATAGTGGTCTAGTTTCATTCTTTTGCATGATGCTGTTTGGTTTTCCCAGAATTACTGAAGGAAAAGTCTTCCTCCAATTGTATATTCTCGTCTCCTTTGTCATAGATTAGTGGCAATAAATGTCTGGGTTTATTTACAGGCTCCCTATTCCCTTCCATTGATCTATGTGATTTTTTGGTGCTATTAGTATATTGTTTTGGTTATTGTAGCTTTATAATATAGTCTGAATTCAAGAAGCATGATTCCTCCAGCTTTGTTCTTTTTTCTCAATATTTCCTTGGCTATTCAGGGTTTTTGTGGTCCCATAAACATTTTAAGATTATTATATTTCTGTAAAAAATTCATTGGAATTTTGACAGAGATTGCATCGAATCTGTGCATTGCTTTGAGTAGAATGGACATTTTAACAATATTAATTCTTCCAGTCAATGATACCAGAATATTTTTCCATTTCTATGTGTTTTCTTCAATTTCTTTCACCAATATCTCATAGTTTTCAGGTACAGATCTTTCACCTCCTTAGTAATTGTAAATGAGATTATTTTCTTAATTTCTCTTTATGATAATTCATTATCAGCATATAGAAATGCAGTAGATTTTTGTGTATTGATATTTTATCACACAACTTTACTGAATTCATTTATCAGTTCTAACAGTTTTGGGGTATAGTCTTTAGAATTTTCTATATATAGTATCATTTCATCTGCAAATAAAAATTTTACTTCTTTTTTCAGAATTGAATTATTTATTTATTTTTCTTTCCTAATTACTTTATCTAGGACCTCCAATGCTATGCTGAATAAAAGTGGCAGGAGTGGGCATCTTTATCTCATTGCTGATCTTAGAGGAAAAGCTTTCAGAGTTCCTGTTATGGCTCTGTGGTTAATGAATCTGCCTAGGAACCATAAGGTTGTGGGTTTGATCCCTGGTCTTTCTCAGTGGGTTAAGGATCCAGTGTTGCCATGAGCTGTGGTGTAGGTGGCAGATGTGGCTCGGATCCTGGCTCTGGCATAGGCCAGTGGCTACAGCTCCGATTAGACCCCTAGCCTGGGAACCTCCATATGCTGTGGGTACAGCCCTAGAGAAAGGCAAAAACAAACAAGCAAAAAAAGACAAGAAGAAAAGCTTTCAGCTTTTCGCCATTGAGTATAATGTTACCTGTGGTCTTAACTCACATGGCTTTTGTTGAAGTATGTTCCCTCAATACTCACTCGGTTGAGAGTTTTTATCATAAATGGAGGTTGAATTTTGCCAAATACATTTTATGTATATATTGAAATGATCATGTGAATATGCCCTCAATCAGAGGGATACAGGTATCATTTATGTGTCTAGAAATTGTTTTCAGTGGTTTTGGACAGGATGCTAGCAGCATCTGCTACAAATGTCAAAAGCTAAATTATGAGTGGTGGATTCAAATACACCTTGATTAGGATTCTGGCTATATTTGTTAATAGCTGTGTGACCTTAGGCCATTCTTTTACCTATCTGAGCCTTTATTTCTACATTGAAAATAAGTAATTTGAAAGAATTTACTTTATAATTTGATGGGAAAATTAAGATAAAGCTCATGAATTGCTTAACACAGTGCCTGGCACATAGCTAATAAATATTGGAGGTGAGACCAAAGCTTTAATTTATTTATTCTAGTGGCTGTGCTCTTGACCATTATGCCATATAAACTGGAAAGGATAGGGTTAGGAGAAATCATACTACTCAGTGCCATGCCTTTATATCCTCTTACTCCAAGATAAAAGGTTTTAGGTTAAAGTCAATTTAAATGTAAGATTGAAACTTCATGATAATTTCTGATGACAAAATACACAAATAGAATTCAGGTCTTGAAAACTGTATAACCACTCAAGCCTTTATCTTCATTTGGAAATAGAATTTATTTAACTTTATTCTCAGTTTACTGGAAAGATTTTTGAATACTGTGTCCTAAAAAATATTTAATTGACTACACTTAGACATCATCTGATTAATATACTCTGTTTTGCATTTAAAAATACTTATGAGGGAATGACTGTTTACAGAGTCTTAATTCTGAATTCCTAAATATCCTTATAATTGACGTCTTATGTCTTCCATTAACGCAAATAGTCCAAAGGACTCTTTATGTTGCAAGAGATTTATAAATGTTCTATGTTGTGCTTGTTTTTACTGTCACTTTAAATTAGAAAGCAATTAATAAATGACCTCTACTATATTGTTTCCTTTATCTTCCAGGCAGTTCACATTAGAGTTCACTACTGTATTGCAGATGACCGTGGTCACCTTGGGAAACTATTAAAGCAATCAATTTCCTCCCCAAGGTTGGCATTAACTACTGACATTTTAATTGCACAACAGCATTAACAATCCTTGTAATGCTTAAAATTTTTGTCTAAAGCTAGCCTGCTTTTGAGTGTGTAGAATGGGATTAGGTGAAGTTTGTTCATATCTTTCACATCTTGCCAATTCATGTGTTAGTATCTCCCAAATCTTGCCAATCCAGGGCACACTTTAATAAAATGTTGCTTCTTCCCATATACATTTTAGGTCTTGGGAAAAATAGGGGAAAAAAGAAACCTCTCAACAAACTCTGAACTTCTTTGTAGAGCTTTCTTTTGGCGAGGATTTTATCTTTCAACCAAAACTGGAAAGTGACTAAGTAATTTCTCAGAATTTGGGCTCATTTGGTCTAGCTTAGTTGTCTTAGGCAATAAAAAAGTACTTTTCAACCCTGTATTTTCCATGACATATTTATAAATTTGCCACAGGCAGCAAAACAGATTTCTGAAAGGGCAAAGCAAAAGAAAAACCCAACCATGGACAACATTGGCAAAATTCTCATCATGCAAAGACCTTAGTAGAACAACTTGCCCTGACCAAAGTGAAAGTAGATTATATTCTATTGTGCAACCAGCTGGTTTGAGTTTTACCTACTCACAGACTTTGAAAAACTTATGGTTTCCAAATGAGACAAGTTGCGGGAGTGTGCGCTGGGGGTTTGGGATGGAAATGCTATAATTTGGTTGTGATGATCATTGTACAACTATAAGTGTAATAAAATTCATTGAGTAATAAAAAAAAAGAAAACAAAAAGATTGAGTGCTGGAAATCTCTGTAGCCTGGCCCCTGAAAGTAGCATATAAAGGAATTTAGTCTGACTTTTTAAACTCCTTTCAGGCAAATATTTCAGTGATAATTGTATCCCTCTCTATTGGACAACAAGAAGAGTTGAAAATATAAGAGGTCAAAATTGCCAGGAGACTCAATTTGCTTTTCTACTCACTTCCCTGACCTCTTTCTGCAGAAGCACATACATAATGTTCCTGACATTACAAATAAATAGAAGTTATAGCATAGACTAGGGAAAATAACTTCCCTGCAAAGGCCAGGGCATGAAATTCCAATAGGGGCAATTTATTTGGGTTCTATTTAAATGAAAATTAGACAAATTATATTTGATCCAAATCAAAAAATATAAATTACCTGCTGATGTATAATTTTTCTTCTTGGAGAGGATATTTAAGGTATTAAAGAACATGCAAGCCAAAAATTATACATAAAATATTACTAGTCACAACCAACACATATAGCAATCAAGTATGTGTTTTGCACTTTTTGTGTACTCAGTATCATGCCAGAAGCTTTGGAGTATACAGAAAACATATGACATGATAGTTTTCTATACTTAAAGAGCTTGCAATTTCTTTGTGGAGATTACACTAGCATACACTAAGAAATCAACCGATGAAAATATAAAGTAGCTCACAATTATGAGCTAAATTATGCAGAGAAGATTACAAATTCACGAAAAGAAGGATATGATTAAAGCCATGGCTAGTTAGGAAATGTTACATGGAAGAGATGTGTCTTAAGGCCAAAAATTTGGAAGAAGTTTACTATAGACCTTAGTCGCAGCTTCAGAATTAGAGGCATGAGCCCTTTTCAATGACTGTTTAATGTCAGTCTTTGTATAGACAACCTTATGGCCCACCACATCCAAATAGATTTAAATCACAGGCAACATGTTATTTCTGGAACCCTCGTGGATACCATAATGATTGTATGTATAAAAACAGTTTTAAAAATCCTGATTCATTTTAATCCGTTTGTGGAAAAAAGCGTGTGATGTATTTTTCGGCATCTATGAATAATATCCATGTACTTAAAATATTTTTGCACCATATCAGCATAAACTTTGGATTCAGGCTCATGAACCATTTATAAAAATCATATATATTTTGAAGTAGATATTTCTTCAACTTAGACTGAATTGTGTTGTTGAAAAAGGTGCTGAAATCAAAATGATATGGTTCTAAGATTGTTCCACAGGGAGGAAAAAATGTTATAAAGAAGGGCTGCATCCCCAAACATTGGCTCTCATTCAATCATTCACCCTTTATAACAGATCTTACTCCTGACCACCTGGAGCTTAGTCTAGTGTGAGAGACAGACAATAAACAAACATAAATTTCACATATACAGTGGCTGAAATCAGAGAGATCCCATAATTGGCATTGTTAGTTTTGTATTATATATTTTAATTAATAAACAATTACAATAATCTTATTCACATAGTCATACAAGATATATTTTCTGGCACAATCATAATTAGGCAACTAATGGCAAATGCTCATAGTGTAGGTTTGAATGTAACACATCATTTGATACTGCTCTTTAAAGCAATTAGACTGTACTTGCAGCTAATAAAAGAAGGAAACTCAGGAACAGTTCTGGCACCTCCTAACACATCAGCAACTAACAAAACATGAGGAAGAAAATATTAAATACAAAATCCACCAAAATTCTCCAATATATAAGTAGAAAATACAAATATTTCAAAATTCCTATGGCTCATTATGACAGGAGATCCAACTGATTAGTATGTTGGCTGGCAAAACTTATCAGTCTCTTTGTCTCCACCTCTCAAAAGCGGGATTGTATTGTCTTAAGGACCTATGTTCCAAGTGAAAGTGTGTAGTATGAAAGCACAGAAAGTTGGGTCATTTTCACCGCATCAGTGATCTGTGAACCTGTGCTTACATCAGCTACACAACATTGGCTAGTGTTCTAATCTCTTAGCTCTTACTTGCCTCTGTTCTTTCAAAGTATTTTCAGAAGAGAAAAGTTTTTAAAGTTTGCATTGTTTAAAAGTTTATAAAGAAACAAGCACTCATTTTAGAGTATCCCTTACTCTAAATAGGGCTCTACCTACAACATAATGCTTTGGTTAGGAATGTAGTTTTATATATATTTCTGGGAGAGCAACATCTGCAGAAGTGTTTGAAATGATTTTGTGGAAATATGATTACGTAATTAAGATTCAGCTTCACTTCAAATAATTTTCATCGTGTAGATATGATTTATTTGGTTGTGTAGTAGTTTATATGTAATTTGCATATCAAAGGCTAAATTGCCCAAAAGTCATGGGGTGTGTGATTTTACACTGTTAAATGCACTCATTAGAAAATTGTTTAAAATAGGAGTTCCCATCATGGTGCAGTGGTTAACAAATCCGACTAGGAACCATGAGGTTGAGGGTTCGATCCCTGGCCTTGTTCAGTGGGTTAAGGATCCGGCGTTGCTGTGAGCTGTGGTGTAGGTTGCAGACGCGGCTCGAATCCTGCGTTGCTGTGGCTCTGGCGTAGGCCTGTGGCTACAGCTCCGATTAGACCTCTAGCCTGGGAACCTCCATATGCCTTGGGAGCAGCCCCAGAAAAGGCAAAAAGACAAAAAAGCAAAACAAAACAAAACAAAAAACAAAAAAAAGAAAATTGTTTAAAATAAAACTGTGTGCTATTTGCATTCTAAAACACAAATGATCTTGGTTACAGCCAGTAAACAAGTTGTTCAAATAACTCAGCTGGAAGTGAGTTAAAATTCACTAAAAAGCTAGATTTATGTGTAAAAATCATAAAATCAACCATAAACATAAATATGCGAATTTGCTTTTTTTTTTTTTTCTTAGGGTTTCACTCACAGCATATGAAAATTCCCAGGCTAGGGTTCGAATCAGAGCTACAGCTGCCGGCCTACGCCAGAGTCATGCCAATGTGGTATCTGAGCTGCATCTGCAAACTACACCACAGCTCACAGCAATGCTGGATCCTTAACCCACAAAGCGAGGCCAGGGATTGAACCCGCATCCTCATGGATACTAGTTGGATTCTTTTGTGGCTGCACCACAATGGGAACTCCTTTTTTGTGTGTTTTTGAATAGGCCAAAGAACCTAGCTATTCAGCATTTCTTTTTTTTAAAGTTGGGAATAAAAGAATCATTAGTGCAGAATCTGGATCTAGATGGAGCAATAGCAGATCAAAAGCCAAGGTGATTATATATATGTTACAAAGTAAGCTGTGTGATCAGGATACCAAAATGTAGAAGGTGAATACCTTAAAGAATGCTATGAAAGAGGACAGTCAATCAATAAGTTGATTCAGTTCAGTCTTGAGAATATAAAGTCATGATGGAATTAAATACAAAAATCAACTGGACATGTAGTTGACTTAGAAGACCAAGTTAGTAAGGATAAGTTAAAAGGATACATTACAGTGTTACATGTAGAACTAACAAAGTAGTGAAGATGAGGATCGAAGAATAGGATCATATATAAGGTGACCTATCATAAATCAAAATTAAAAATGGGTTATATTCTTCTGCACACAACAAAGACACACAGAGAATAAATTATTAGAAAGAAATAAATCACATCCAAAGACTAGCAATTGCTTTTGCAACATGCCATCAAATTTTTGCTGATAAAATATTTTTAGCCTCTTCATTCATACAGCTCAATGTTTCCCCAAGGATGGAATTTGGAAAACATGTCAAATCTCTTGATTTAAAATTTCTTGGCAAGAGTCCATAAATCTGTATTTCAACAATTCCCCTTCATGATGCTGACACATAATAAAGTTTTAAAAAACAATTATCTACATTTCTTTAATGTAATTAATTTAAACTTCTATAGAGATGACCATCCATCAAAGAGGTTTGAGAAGAGGAGTGACATGATCAGATTTATGGCTCCATATTGAAAACAGTCTATAGGAGGAAGGCTGGATACAGAGACCAGTTTGGAATCTACTGCAATAACCAAAGTGAGAAATGATGGATTGGACCAAAGAGATAACACTAATGTATTGTCCTTCTTAATTTAAAGTCAAACTGACCATCCAACTTAATTTACTAAGAGAAATTCACCCAAAGGTACCAGTCAACAATCTTTTGGTTACACATTACAAATTCTTATGAACAACAATAAAAATTAACTTATTGCCTCATGCAACATAGAAGTCAAAGAATACATTTTTTTTCAGGAATAAATTGTGCTGTCAAGTTTCTCTCTCACTCTACCACTTGGTCATTTTATATCTATTAATTTCTATCTCATAACTCTACTTCTCTTTTTGTTGACCTTCCTCTTTTATACTTAAAACAAGTTTTCTCTGTGTGGCAATGGGTGTTGGGAGATGATGTACATGAACATAGCCCCAGGATTATATGTTTCTAGCCTGCATCCCCAGAGAAAGAAGTCTTCTTTATTTTAACAGATAAAATTTGAGGAAAGGATTTTGATTATCCTGGGTGCATTTCTTTGAGACAATCGTTGAGGCCAAGGAAATGTGTTATTATAAATTGTTAAGACTGAGTGTGTCAGATGCATTATAAGGATATTATTTTCTATTTTTTTAACATAATTAGAACCACAGCATGGGTAAGGGAATAGCTCCCCAAAAGAATGAGATTAAGGTTACCAGAAAAAGTGGAATTAATGCTGAGCAGATTAAAAACTATGAGACATTCACTATACCTTGATTTGAGATTCAGAATTGGGCTGGTATATTAGCAAAATTATCCTTCAGTTTCCTTTGTAGAAGACACTTTCCACATTAGAAAATTGTTATACCTATAATAAAATTTGATTATTATTTTTAATGAAATAAATAATTCACAACTGCAATGCTATATCCAAAAATAATACTGTTAATTAAGAAAATTGTAAAAATTTCTGTGGTCTGGCAAATGATCATAGAACAGCATTTGGGTGCTTAATTAACACTTATATTATGTTACTTTTTATTTTACAATAATTAATCCATTAGCAATTCTACTGGAGCATATAAAGAAACAAATTACTTTAAATTTTCATGCCTACAAAAGAATGAAATGCATTGTGGTTATTACTGAAATCACTTTTCCTTAAAGTAAAGAAAATAAAATGTGATTATTAAAAATTACAAACTGATAATTTATTTACAAATCTACTTATGATAAAAGAGCAAGATTCTTTGAGAGAAAACGTGTTGTTTTGATTACATTCTTTAGATTAAGTATGCAAATATTAAGAATACATTAAGTATAACATAAATTATACTTTCAATATTAATTCAAAGACTTTTAAATATTTATAAAACCCATTTACTGATTTCAATCAGGATAGGAGAAAATAGTGGCTTCATAGCAAAGAGACTTTGGTTCTAGTTTCACCTCTGCTACTGTGATAGGCAGAGTTCTAAAATGGCTTTTAAAGATTTCCTGACCTAATCCCTGAAGTATCCAGAATGATAAGATATCAATTCTATATTTATTTTGTTATATGGCACAACTGACCTTGAAATAGGGGGAACATTTTTAATTATCCAGGTAGGTCCAATGTAATTACATTAGTCCTTAAAAATGAATAAAACTTTCTTTTTTTTTTTTTTTTTGCTTTTTAGGGCCGAACCTGCAGCATATGGAAGTTCCCAGGCTAGGGGCTGAGTCAGTTGCTGGCCTAACACCTCAGCTCATGGCAATGCCAGATCCCCAACCCACTGAGCAAGGGAAGGGATGGAACCCACAACCTCATGGATACTAGCAGGATTCATTTCAGCTGTGCCATAATGGGAACTCCCGCATGAATAAAACTTGATGTAGTATTCCTACTTTGAGATGGAGGAGATGTTAAAAGGGATGTGTGCAGCCTCTATCAATGGAGAGTCAGTCCCAGCTGGCAATGAGCAAGGAAAGAAGGATTTCAGTTCTACAACCACAGAAAATGAATTCTGCCATTGACCTGAAGAAATTTGGAAGCATATTTCCTCCCTAAGACTTTAGATAAGGGTCCAGATCTGCTTGCATATTGATTTCAGTCTTATAAGGCCCTGAGCAGAGATCCCAAGTGAACTCACCTGGACTTCTGATCCACAGAAATTGTGGTGTAATAAATGGTGCTATTTTAAGCATATACGTTTGTTATAGCGGCCACAGAAAGCTAATATAACTGCTGAGAGGCTAAGTTGAGTTATTTAAATTCTGTGAATCTCCATTTCCACTTCTGATAGGTGAAGTAGTTGGACTACATTAATATCAGTTAACTCGGGGTTCACTGGAACAATATTTGGGAGATGTTAATGACTCACACTTGAAAATATGTATGTTTCAAAAGATCAAATAAATTTAGCAAAATTTTCCTATAACAAAGATTCTGAACAGTCCTTCACTTAAACAAACAAAAGAAAACCTGTTTAGGGAGTTCCCACTATGGCTCAGCAGGTTAAGGATCTGACTAGGATCTTAAGGATGTGGGTTCAATCCCTGGATTCGTTCAGTGTGTTAAAGAAGCCAACGTTGCCTTGAGTTGTGGTGTAGGACACAGATGTGACTTGGATTGGCCATTGTTGTGGCTGTGGTGTAGGCCAACAGCTGCAGCTCTGATACCATCCCTAGCCTCAGAACCTGCATGTGATGCAGGTGAAGCACTGAAAAGATGAAAACAGAACCCACATCACAGCAGCAACTCAAACCACAACAGTGACAGCACCAAATCCTTAACCTTGTGCATCTCGAGGGAACTCCTAAATCTATTTTTATTTTCTTTGAATTCATAAATTGAAACTATGCTTATTTTTTAAGCATCTATGTTTTTTTATGTTTTCAACTACCATGATCTAGATACATCAACTATGATTTTGCTTTTTTTTTTTTGTCTTTTTGCTATTTCTTGGGCCGCTCCCGCGGCATATGAAGGTTCCCAGGCTAGGGGTCTAATCGGAGCCGTAGTCTCCGGCCTACGCCAGAGCCACAGCAACGCGGGATCCGAGCCGCGTCTGCAACCTACACCACAGCTCACGGCAACGCCGGATTGTTAACCCACTGAGCAAGGGCAGGGACTGAACCCGCAACCTCATGGTTCCTAGTCGGATTCGTTAACCACTGCGCCACGACGGGAACTCCTGATTTTGCATTTCTTAACATGTATGTTTTGATGGAAATATTCCAAAATTAGGTTGTAATGATGGTTGTACAACCATAAATATAATAAAATTCATTGAATTCTTTTTTTTTGTCTTTTTGCCATTTCTTGGGCCGTTCCCATGGCATATGGAGGTTCCCAAGCTAGGGGTCGAATCGGAGCTGCAGCCACCGGCCTACACCAGAGCCACAGCAACGCGGGATCCGAGCCGCGTCTGCAGCGTACACCACATCTCACAGCAACACCGGATCCTTAACCCACTGAGAAAAGTCTGGGATCAAACCCGCAACCTCATGGTTCCTAGTTGGATTCGTTAACCACTGCGCCACGACGGGAACTCCAAAATTCATTGAATTCTTAAGAATGAATAAAAATATGAAAAAGTATGTTTTGAGCTCAATGAAATATCACACTAAGTATTCCTGTCTTGCCATTTCTGAAAACTATATTTGATTCATTAGACATCTAATAATTTTTAAGACTCTGAATATTGGTTAAGAACCCACCAAACCACGAGGATATAGGTTTGATCCCTTGCCTCACTCAGTTGGTTAAGTATCTGTCATTGCCGAAGCCGCTCAAATCCAGTGCTGTGGCATAGGCCTTAGTTGCAGCTGCAATTTGATTCTCGGCCTAGACACTTGCATATGTTGCAGCTGTTAAAAGAAAAAAAAATAATTTTAAGATTGATATTTTAAGAGTAATACATTAATACACTCATCAAAAACAAAGCCCAAGGCAATTCATGGTATGTCATAGGTAAATTGAAAATCCAGAGATATAACCCAGAATGAAAGGATTGCTAAGTAATAATATAAACTTTTCAAGATATGCAAGGTAGACATTTGGTCATCTTTATGCACTTCATATGCTTGAAGAAGATAATTGTGATTTTTCACTTTATGTAATAAAATACAGTAGATTAGAATTTATTGTAATATTCCCATAAAGAGTTATTGACAATTTCACATAGAAACATAATGTAAAGCAAGGCCAGAATATTAAGTGAGAAAGAATACAGACCATTGTGATAATAAATAAATAAGTAGCACTTATTTTTTAAAATTTTGCCAAAATCTATTTAATACAAGAAGAAAACACCCTGTTAATTAGCGTGCATAACTGATTAGAAAGGTAATCTATTTATTAATAGTAACATCTTGAGTTACCATAATACTTTACAGTTTACAAAACTTACATTATTATATACTATTTCATTGTCATTTGTTCCTCACAATCTTCATGGTTTGTCTGCTAAGATTAATATTTCCATTTTACATAAAAAAAATAAAGCTCACAGTGGTTAAGTTACTCACCCAAGACAACATATGGATCTGTGTGAGAAGTCCAATAAAACAATGTGAAAAATTTGAAATACATAATCTTTTTGAGAAATATAAATTTCTTTGTATAGACTTGATAACATAGATAAACTAATCAGTCAGTAAGGATGATAGCAAAAAGATTGGCGAATTGGAGCCCTAGGTTTTTCACCTGTATAATTTAAAAACCCACCACCAGAGAAAAAAAAATATATATACACATATATTTTTGTGATTCATCCTTAAAGCAGACATTTATTATGTATGTAGCAGGGCACAAAAACACAGCAATGAGAAGCAAATTGACATTAATGAAGTGAATTTTTGTCAGTAGGATGATGTATTTTCACATTTTTCATGCAGAACATTTTACAGAACCTCATAGATAAAGCTGTGTGACATTTTGTATCTGAGATGCCTATTACAGGCCAAGTCAGACACCTCAAAGCAGGAAAAAATGCTAATCCCTTGGAAAAGATAAAAGATATTTCAAAGCAAAGGATGATATCCAAGACCACCATTCACCATTTGCCATTTATTCATATATATACAAGTATATGCACGCACACACACACCCTGACCTACCTTTCTTTGAAAATACCTCAATAGACTAGATGAAATATTCTTTAAAAAAGAAAAAAAAAACTAAACTTATCCTTGAGCTGGTAAGACAGCAAGAATATTCAAATTCCAGAAAATAATTAGGTTATCAAAGAACTAAAACTGGCCTGCTATTGGGATATTTGCCATGCCAGAGGAACTTGTGTTTCTGTTTTCACCAATTCATAGGGAAAAAGGGTGCAAGAATAAAGTCTGGAGCCACCAGATATTGGAGCCTAATGAAATAATTTCTCCCACTCTAAATCAAGTTGGTGCTCCCAAGTGTTCCATCTTTAGTATAAGGTGTATACTTGAAATAAAACTCTACCTCCCAGGGACTACAAAGAAAACTTGCCTATCTTGAACAATCATGCTGATCCAAAGGAAAATTCTATTTCCTCTGATATTTTATAACAACAAGCCCATCTTCATATGGCCTATCAGCCTAAATTTTGCACCACATGGGTAGTCCAAAACAAAAAATCATGTATGGAATTTAATTTGAATTGTTTCTTATTGGTAATATTTCCAGCTTGGTGCCTGGCAGAATCAATTCCAAATCTTCATTGGAAAGATGAAAGGCTAAAAGACATGGAGATTAGTACAAAAATGTCAGAGTTTTAGAAGGTGAGGAAAGAAGATGTGGCAAAGGAAATATTTGAGGAGGTAATTGCTGATCTTTTCCCCAAACTGATGAAAGACAATCATCTACAAATTCAGATAGCTCAGTGAATCCCAAACATGATAATTAAAGGAAATATACAATTCAGACTATAGAAAAATATAAACACAAATAAACTGCTTTATTCAAATAGCAAACTGAGGAAAAATTTAAAAGGATAGAAGGACCCATATACTAGAACAGACTTTAAGAAACATATCAATCCATTATATGTGGTGGTTGTTTGATGCTAATTCAAATTGTTTAAGAGAAAAAAACATGCAATCCAAAGACAATCTGAGAAACTCTTACATTCATTGGATATTTAAAATATTGAGAAATTATTATTAAAATTCGCACATGTGAAAATGCCATTATGATTAAGGTTTTAAGTTTTTTTTTTGTTTTTTTTTGGGGGGACACACTCATCACACGTTGAAGTTCCCAGGCTAGGGGTTGAATCAGAGCTACAGCTGCCAGCCTACACCACAGCCACAGCAACATGGGATCTGAGCTGCGTCTGCAACCTACACCGCAGTTCACAGCAGCACCGGATCCTTAACCCACTGAGTGAGGCCAGGGCTCGAACCTGCATCCTCACGGTTCCTAGTTGAGTTCATTAACCACTGAACCACAAAGGGAACTCTTATGATTAAGTTTTTATTAAAAGAGTATCTATTAGATATACTCGATTTATAAAATAACTGGAACTTTCTTCAAAACAATCTGAAGATTGAGAGGTGAAACAAGATTAGATACAAATTGATATATACTGAAGGAGGATGATGTTTATACATGGCGATTAATTAAATGATTATTTCTACTTTGCATATGTTAGGAAATTATGCAAACTAAAAACAAAATTTCGAAAATAAAAGTAAAACTAGACATAGCAGAGTAAAACAGCAGAAAAGCAACACCCCCACACACAAAATGGGACCTTAGAAACTGTCAGAAAAAAATAGAGAGTATCAAAAAGAATGTATAGCTTACTTCTCAACAGCAAATATGAAAGCCAAAAGATTATAGAATAATATCATCAATATGCTGAGAGAAAATAAACATAAACTAAATTTACACATCCACTGAAAATCTTCCAAAAACAAGGGGTGAATAAAAATATTTTCATGTACCTGGACAGCTGCATGCAAATCAATGAAACTAGAACACACCCTCACACCATGCAAAAAAATAAACTCCAAATGGCTGAAAGACTTAAATATAAGTCAAGATACCATCAAACTCCTGGAAGAGAACATAGGCAAAACATTCTCTGACATCAACATTATGAATATTTTCTCAGGTCAGTCTCCAAAGCAACAGAAATAAGAGCAAAAATAAACCAATGGGACCTAATCAAACTGACAAGCTTTTGCACAGCAAAGGAAACCAAAAAGAAAACCTAGAGAATGGGAGAAAATAGTTTTAAATGATGCAACCGACAAGGGCTTAATCTCTAGAATATACAAGCAACTGATACAACAGCAAAAAAGCCAACAACCCAATGGAAAAATGGGCAAAAGACCTGAATAGACATTTTTCCAAGGAAGACATACAGATGGCCAACAAGCACATGAAAAAATGCTCAACATGGCTGATTATTAGAGAAATGCAAATCAAAACTACCACAAGATACCACCTCACACCAGCCAGAATGGCCATCATTAATAAGTCCATGAATAACAAGTGCTGGAAGGGGTGTGGAGAAAAGGGAACTCTCCTGCGCTATTGGTGGGAATGTAAGCTGGTACAACCACTATGGAGAACAGTATGGAGGTACCTTAGAAAGCTATACATAGAACTACCATATGATCCAGCAATCCCACTCCTGGGCATATATCTGGACAAAACTGTCCTTTAGAAAGACACATGCACCCACATGTTCATTGCAGCACTATTCACAATAGCCAAAACATGGAATCAACCCAAATGTCCATCGACAGAAGAATGGATTAAGAAGAAGTGGTATATATATACACAATGGAATACTACTCAGTCATAAAAAGAACAAAATAATGTCATTGGAAGCAACATGGATGGAACTAGAGACTCTCATACTGAGTGAAGTAAGTCAGAAAGAGAAAGACCAATACCATAGGATATCACTTATATCTGGAATCTAATATACAGCACAAATGAACCTTTCCACAGAAAAGAAAATCATGGACTTTGAGAATAGACTTGTGGTTGCAAAGGGGGAAGGGGAGAAGTGGGGTGGTTGGGGAGTTTGGAGTTAATAGTTCCAAACTATTGCCTTTGGAATGGATTAGCAATGAGATCCTGCTGTGTAGCACTGAGAACTCTGTCTAGTCACTTATGATGGAGCATGATAATGTGCAAAAATAGAATGTGTACATGTATGTGTAACTGGGTCACCATGCTGTACAGTAGAAAAAAATTGTATTGGGGAAATAACTATTAAAATATAATAATAATACAAATAAATAAATAAATAAAAATATTTTCAGACAAATAAAATAGAGATTTTGCAAACTAGAGACTCCATTGCAAATACTAAGGAACTAAATTTAGGCAGAGTAAAAATGATTACAAATAAAATATTATAAATAGGCAGTTGATCTATGTGATTATGCAAAGAAAACTGATGCCATAAAATCAAAATAATATCACCTATGATTTTTAAAAATGAAATGGGATAACAATATATAATTAAAATACAAGAGATCAAGTCATATAAGTTAGAGGATTATTGTAATTAAAGTTTTCTAGGATTCTAATACTGACCTGGAAGAAATTTTAAAAAATGTAAAATTTTTGATATTAATACTTTAAGTATGAATGAAAATCCTAGGATTCTCATTAAAGAATAGAAGTAGAAAGTACAATTTTCAAACCCATAGAAGGAAAAAAGAAATAGAATAAAAATTATTTAAATACAAAAAGAAGAGGAAATAAACAGTAAAGGGAGGACAAATGTAAATATAAAATATAATGGTAGATATAAATCTAAGTATATGTTATCATAATAACTAAAAATAATACTCTAGTTAGAAGGAAGAAATATTCAGACTAGAATATATATTCAGTTTAGGTGGGACACTTCTAAAACAAGGGTATATAAAGTTTTAAAGTAAAATAAATTTAGAAAAATCTACATAAGCAAACATTAATCTAGAGGGAAAGGAATAATTATGGCAGAGTAGGAGGACCCAGAACTCACCTCTTCCCATGAACACATCAAAAAGTTTCTACAGGTGGAACAATTTTCATTGAAAACTAACTGAAGTTTAGAAGAAATACAACTGTACATTCAAGGCTGTAAGAAAGTTCCACGTGTAATTGGGTAGGAAGAGAAGAGAAGTGATCAGGTCAGGACATATGCCATTGAGAGTGTACTCAGGGGAAAAGGAAGAGTACTTGATTGGAGACCTATCCTGAGGAGTGAGCAGTTCAAGCCATATATTGGGTGCCCCAGTCCTGGGGTCCAACAAAAAGAAAAGAAGAAAACTTGGCTGGTTGGAGGGCCAGTGGGACTAACAGAAGGGCTATAGGAAGCCTAGACTCTGCTCCTGAGTAGCACATAAATGTTTGCTTGCTACCAAAGTAAGGTGGAGAGAGTGAATTTGAATTGAAACCATACAGGTGGCTGACTCATTTCCTGCAATTGCCCCAGAGCGTGCCAGCCTGAGCCAAGCAGATGCTCTAGCACCAACTGCTTCCCATTACAGCCCCACACTGGAGCAAGGGCTGCAAGACAAATGGAAAATATTGGCCAGCTGTGAGATTCTGAAGAGATTCAATCACTAAACAGCATATGAACAGGGAGGGAGAAGACATTACCATAGATTCTACAGGCAATGCTTTAGAAGTAGTCTGGATCTCTGAGAGTGAACTGACCACCTCAGGGAACTGAGTTAGCTGGACCTGACTCTCAGGGTTTTTGCTCCAGCACCTAGGGACCTGAACGTGCCCCCAGTGTGTGTGTGGGGGGGGTAACATCCATTAAGCAGAGGGGAAGCCCCATCTCACACCTTGTCTTGGCAATAACCCTTCAACTCCAGCCCCATCTCTTACCAAGGTGATACCTGCCACCACACCCTGAGGAAAGAAGTGATGTATATACACATCAAATCTAACTCTGAAACCAAAGCCCCAGGACATATGCAGAATATACAGAGATGTTGCTGCAAAGGCACCAATATCAAGGCCACATTGGGTAAATGTTTCATCCAATTTCATAGAGACAGAAAATGACAAGAAAAGTAAGAAGGCACAAGAATTTGTCTCAGCTGAAAAAGCAAGGGAAAACACCTGAAGATTATGAATTACCTAGGGAATCTTGATTAAAAAAAAAATGCTTGAGGTGTCCTGATCCCTGACTTCAGACTATACTGCAAAGCTGCAATAATCAAGACAGCATAGTACTGGCACAAAAACAGACACATAGATCAATGGAACAGAACAGAGAGCCCAGAAGTAAACGCACACACTTACAGTCAATTAATTTACTACAAAGGAGGTAAGAATATACCATGGGGAAAAGACAGTCTCTTCAATACATGGTGCTAGGAAAATTGGACAGCTACATGCAAAAGAATGGGGTCAGAACATTTTCCCACACCATTACAAAAATAAACTTCAAGTGGATTAAAGACCTCTGTAAGACAGGAAACCATAAAACTCCTAGAGAAAACATAGGCAGAATGCCCTTTGACATGAATCTTAGCAAAAGTTCTTTTGGATCAGTCTCCTAAGATAAAATTGATAAAAGGAAAAATAAACACATAGGACCTAATCAAAATTAAAGCTTCTGCACAGCAAAGTAAACCATTGACAAAAAAAGATGACCTACTAAGTGGGTGAAAATATTTCAAATTATATAACAAATAAGGTGTGAAAATTTTTAAATTCATGAACACCTCATATAACTCAATACCAAAACCCAAAAAAATTGATTAAAAAATGGGCAGAAGACCTGAAGAGACTTTTTTTCCCCTAAAGAATTCATACAAATGGCCAGCAGGTTCATGAAAAGAGACTCAACATTGCTAATCATAATGGAAATGCAAATCAAAACCCCAAAGATATATCACCTCACACTTTTCAGGCTATCATCAAAAAGAATGCACACATACAAAAATGTTGGTAAAAATGTGGAGAAAAAGAAACTCTTCTACCTGGTTGATGGGAATATAAATTGGTGCAGCTACTGTGGAAAGCAGTTTTCTCAAAAAAACTAAAAATAGAACCGCTATATTATCCACCAGTTGCACTCCTGGGTATATATCTGAAAAAAAGAAAACTAGAAACAGTGATTTCAGTAATTGAAATGATACGAGCATCCTAAAGTTCAGAGCAATATTATTTATAATTGATGAGATATGGGAACAACCTAAGTGTCCATGAACAGATGAATGGATAAAGAAGATGGGATATATCTATATATCTATATCTACATATAGAGAGATAAACAATGGAATACTACTCAGCCATAAAATCAAAGGAAATTTTGCCATTTACAGCAACATGGATGGACTTGGAAAGCATTACGCTAAGTGTAATAAGTCCCAAAGAGAAAGGCAAATACTGTATATCATTTATACATGCAATCTAAAAAATACAACAAACTAATGAATAAAACAAAAAAGAATCAGATTCACAGATTTGGAAAACTAGTTCTCCAAAACCAGTGGGATGATGGAGGAGGGGGTATATGGGGTGAGGAGTGGAAGGGACAATCTATTGGGTATAAGATAGGCTCAAGGATGCATTGTGCAACATGGAGAATACAACCAATATTTTGTAATAATGGTAAATGGGAAGTAACCAGTAACCTTTAAAAATTGTACACAAATTTAAATAACAAAAAATTTAAAATTCAATCAAAATTCTAGTATACTTCCATACATTAGCAATGGTCAATCATTAAAACAAATTAGGGAATTGTTCACTCGCAATGTAAATAACTGAAATACTTAGCAATAAATTTAGCAAGAGGAATGAAAAACTAGTACACTAGAACTACAGGACATCATTGAAAGAAATAAAAGAACTGAATGAATGAACAGACATCCTATCCTATGAATCAGAAGATTTAATATTGTTAATATGGCATTATTTGATCTGCAGATTCAAATAAATGAATCCCTATATAAAGTCCAATTAACCTCTTTGCAGAAACTGACAATCTAATCCTCAAATTCAGATGGAAATGCAAGGAAGCCAGAATAGACAAACAATCTTGAAAGACAAGAACAGAGTTGGAGGAGTCACACTTTCCAATTTCAAAAATTACTAGAATGCCATAGTCATGTAAGACTACAGAGTAATGGCAGAAGGATAGACATACAGGTCAGTGTAACAATATCAAGATTCCAAAATTATACCCTTAAATAAGTTCTCAGGATGAGAAAGCATGGGATACTGGCCCCAGATAGCTGAGGTGCATATTAAAGGAAAAATTTCAATGAGCCCAGACTTTGTATCTTCCCATGTATAGAAAAGTGCTAAATTCCTCGACTTAAGATATCTGTGTTTTCTTTAACAGTAAATTTGTGATGTTCTGACTACCTGGTCTTTGTTGCAAAAACTCATATATCCTGGCTCTCTCTGCTGCCTCTCAAAAGTAGTCCTTCAGGGCTATCGTAGATGCTGTGTCCAGGCTTAAGTCCTCAGTTTCGTCCATTGAATAAAACATAACTCTCAACTTTTAGGTTGTGCATTTTTTCAGTTGACATTCTCAACCAATGATTGATTTGTGAATAAAAACCTTACCTCCTTCTCCCCTTGGATAGAGTAATTCTGAAATTCTAGGCTAGCACTCAGTGTTTCCTAGTGCTATTAAGCTCTAACCGCCATCATTCATAACCTGCTTGAAAATGCATGTTTATTGACTTTTTTTCCCTTCTTTTCCCTTTCTCTGTTTCATTTCTTTGCTTCCTTACCAGAATTTCTGGGGATCACCACCAAAATAAACTGCTGGTGATCCCCATAAATTCTGTTTCCAAAGGATCCTTGTCTCAGGATCTTCTTTTGGACGAACCCAAACTAAATAAAACATTCTACTTGAAGCTAAGCTAGGGGTTCCCTGACAACCTAGTGGTTAAGGATCTGGCATTGTCACTGCAGCGACTTGGGCCACTGCTGTGGCATGGATTTAATCCCAACCCAGAAACTTCAGCACGCTATGGGCACAGTCAAAAAAAAGAAAAGAAAAGAGAAGAGAAGAGAAAAAAAAAAGATAAGAGAAAAGAAAAGAAAAGAAAAAAGAAAAGAAAAGCTATGATAGTAGTTATGTTTGAACTGAATAGAGTCTGGTGAACTGGCAGGGACTTTACCAGATGAATCAGATATGGCAAAGCTATTCAATACAAAGGGAACAGCAAAACAAAAAGGCCTGGATGCAAAACAATGTATGTTTGATAAGCAATGTAAAGTTTAGCATGGCATAAGTATTTTTTAAAATAAATAAACATAGGGTTCTGTTAGATAATAGCAAGAATTAAACAGTAAAGTGTTCTGGTACCATTTTAAGTAAATCAGATTTTAGCCTATGGTTGACAGCTTTTCATACTCATGCTTTCTCAACTCATGGGTGAAATATTATAATACGTAGAACCACAGTTTTTCTTGAAAATATTTCAGAGCCTTCGGTCTGTGATAGTTTCCTGAAATTCTACTAAAGTCATTTCTGAAAATTAATATAGAGTATTTAGCCTAGCAATTAATGTAAAATACATATAAGATTTATTGAAACAAGATTCATTATTTTAAAAATGACGTAAATAAGGTGTGAATGCCAAACAAAGGAAGTCTGTTTCATTGTGTGGAAATGAGAGGGTAATCTATGTTAAAATAACTGATTAAGTTACACAGTGAAACCAATTACATCTGTCTGGGTGTGAATATAAAGTTTCCAATGCATCAGACACCAGTATTAGCAATATTTTAGCAAGATTTTTCTTATTGACCTTGAAGGAGATTGACATTCCTGATTCATGCAACACAAGTAACTTCTTTCAAGTCAATGCCACACAAAACTGTAGTTGGTTATATTCAAGTCTATATCAGGAACTATTAATTCAGTGATTAGTAGTTATTTGTACACAGTGTTTTAAAGAAAGGTTTTAAGAATACCAGAGACAGAAAGAAGGGGGAAAAATAGTAACCACATTTTGGTTCAGATTTCTTTGCGGGGAAGCCTGACAACAGCTATCCTATGGAAAACAGGGAAGTCATTGCCTATAGGGTTCACAGACTGGGAGGCAGTCTTTCTCTTGTTTACCCTGGTACAGGAGTATATAAAATAAACCACATGCCTAAGGCTCTCATAATACAAGAATTTTTCATAGTAGAGTTGGGCTATTTATATGGGGCCCCTATTTATGAACTCAAAACCAAAGAAATTCTATATTAACCCTAAAAAGTTTTAAAGTTTTTTGGTTTCTTAAATCTTTATCTCATAGAAATCATTGACTACTTTTTTTTCCCTCTAAAACCTAAAACAAAATCAAAATAGTTGATATAATGCAGATTGGTAAAAATAATCAATGTTTCTAAAGAGCGACTGTTTTGGGTGATGTAAAGATTGGAGAGTTCAGAGTTTCATTAGCTAAGCCAATAGAAATACTAATAAGTTAATTACCCCTTTAAGGAATGGAACCATTGGGAGTTCCCGTTGTGACTCAGTGGTTAGGAACCCAACTAGTATCCATGATGATGTGGGTTTGATCTCTGGCACCATTCAATGGGTTAAGGATCCAGAGTTGCCATGAGCTGTGGTGTAGATTGTAGATGCAGCTCTGATCAGGGGTTGCTGTGGCTGTGGTGTTGGCCAGCAGCTACAGCTCCAATTCAACCCTTAGCCTGGGAACTTCCATATGCCATAGGTGTAGCCCTAAAAAGACCAAAAAAAAAAAAAAAACAAATAGAATTGTTCAATAAGGAGACCATTATTTGACAGTGTCAAATAATGATTTTTAAATCACTTCCACAGCTTTAAAAAGAGTAGTAAATGACAAGTCTCTGTTAATATTAATCTAAAACAAACTTTTCTCAAAACAAGGTCACCTTCATAGTTTTTATTTTACTCTGCTCTGAGGTGGATTATAAACAAATGAATATTTATAATAAAATGTGTAAGAGTGATTAACTACAGTGGGCATTAAATGCATCATATTTAGGGGATAATGTCAACAATAATTGAAGCAAGATACTGGTGGTGTGCATTTTTTTTAGTATTCATCCATGGAACCAAAACTTAGAACTTCAAATGAAAGTAGGTCATTGAACTAGAAATTAGAGTCAAGCAATTATGACTATGTAAGAATAATGAATAAACTCTTCTTGGAAGCTAAAGATTCCACTGCTAACAACCTTTAAGCTAAAACATTCAAATGCAGATGAAATAAAAGAAATAGGGAGATAGCAACAGTAAATGGGAGAAAACAGAAGGAAAAGATGTGGAAAGAGAAGCCAAAAGCCCACAACAAATTTCCTTTCCTAGAATTTTCTGTCTGATCTGCATCACACTTATCTTCTACTCAAGTAGCAGGATGATCCAACCTGCCCTTCAGTTTAATATTGCAGTCAGCCTCCACATACATGGGTTCTACATCCAAGAATTTAGCGAACTACTGATTGAAAATATATTTTTTAATCCAGAACTTTACAGAAAACAAACCTTGAATTTGCTGTGAACCATATACTATTTGCACGACATTTACATTGTACTAAATATTATAAGTAATCTGGAGACCATTTAAAGTATATAGAAAGTGGTTTAAATTTTATGTAAATACTACAACATCTTTTATAAGTCACTTGAGCATCCATGGATTTTTGTATTCAAGGGTGGGTCCTGGAGCTAAACCATTATGGATAGCAAGTGACCACTGTACCTGAAATGTGAATACAGATTGTGAATAGGAGCTCTTAACAGGGAATGTGACTTTGAGTTGGGCATTATTTGGGACACAGAATGTGTTGGATTTATATTTGGTTTTGTTTTTGGTGTTTTGCTCTGCCCACAGCATGTGGAAGTTCCTGGGCCAGGGATAAAATCTGCACCACAGCAGTGATCTGAGGTGCTGCAATGACAATTCCAGATCCTGGAGTTCCTTTTGTCATTCAGCGGTTAACAAATCTGACTAGTATCCATAAGGATGTGGGTTTGATCCTTGGCGTTGCTCAGTGGGTTAAGAATCTGGCATTTCCAGGAGCTGTGGTGTAGCACACAAACGTGGCTCAAATCTGCGTTGCTGTGGCTGTGGCATAGGCTGGTGGCTGCAGCTCCAGTTGAACCCCTAGCCTGGGAACTCCATATGCTGCAGGTTCGGCCTTACTAAAAAGACAAAAACAAAACAAAATGATTCCAGATCCTTAACCCACTGAGCCACAAGAGAACTCTTGATTTTTAACTTTATTTATTTTATCCCTGACTTTCTCTGAATTAAATAATAGTAAAAACAAGTCATAAATGACCAGTCAATTGATGTCTCATTAAACAAGAGTGTAGGGGGTGGTCGTTAATATGTTCTCTGTATAACATTAGAGAGATTAAAATATGTTTTTAAACCAGCATATGGAAAGAAGAAAAGATTCTTTTTTTCTAGAAATGGCACAATATTATTTTGCTTCTCAAAATTAATTAGATGTTTTCTATTTCCTTCTTTTTGTCTTTTTAGGGCTGCCCCATGGCATATAGAGGTTCTCAGGCTAGAGCTCAAATCGGAGCTATAGCTGCCAGCCTATGCCACAGCCACAGCAACACCAGATGTGAGCTGTGTCTGTGACCTACACCACAGCTCATGGCAAGGCTGGATCCTTAACCCACTAAGCAAGGCCAGGGATCAAATCCACATTCTCATGGATACTAGCTGGGTTCATTGACCACAGAGCCACGATGGGAACTCCCAGATGTTTTCTTTTCTATTAGGTTTTTTAACTTAATGAAATGATCATTGTCTTATTTAAATAGACATTTTAAAAGGAAGGCATTTAGTAACATAAATATACTCAGGAAGAAAGCATTTAGATGAAAAAAATGTTTTAGTCTTCTACAAACACTCAAATAACTTTGCTAAACTAAAGTAAAGCAACAGTTTTTTTTTAAATATATACTTTACTTGATAGTGCTTAATTCGTGTTTGTTGCAAATAGACTTTGAAAGAGAGGCTGTTCTAATCACTGTTCTTAAAATAGTCAGGTTGTGATTAAATTAAACGCAAGTCCAAATTACTTCAGAATTACCAATAAATAGGTTCTGAGTTTATTATATAAAATCAACAATCATACAAATGGGGTAATTCTCCATAAAATTATTTATCACTATTCAGCAATAACAACTCATTCCACATAATTGCTAAATAACAATCATATTGCTATTCGTTACTGGTTAATACATTAGCATAGACATTCAGCTAAAAATCTTTCCAAAAGAAATACCATTCAGGGAGTTCCCATTGTGGCTCAACAGAAACGAATCTGACTAGCTAACATCCACAAGGACGCAGGTTCAATCCCCAGCCTTGCTCAGTGGGTTAAGGATCTGGTATTGCCGTGAGCTGTGGTGTAGGTCACAGACGTGGCTCGGATCCCTAAATTACTGTGGCTGTGGCACAGGCAGGCAGCTACAGCTCTGATTCAACACCTAGCCTGGGAACCTCAATATGCTATGGGTGTTGCCTTAAAAAGACAAAAAAAAAAAAGAAATACCATTCACTGAGACAAATACTACTGGGTTTCACGTTGTTTTTGTTTACATTATCTATTTCATTATATTGAGAATATGTTATAATACATCTTTTTGAAATATTATTTACATGCTTATGTAGAAGGTAGAATTATGGAATAAGGATAAAATGGCTGATACTGATAGCTATGTTTTTCTATCCAAAAAGCCAATTTTTGCTCATTTTTACATGAAACCTGGACTAAATAATCCCACGTATTTCAAGAACTGCTAAGCTATCTCATTAGTGGAAATATTATTGCAATATGGAGCTTTCAAAAATTAGCCTAATTTCACAAAAATAGGTGTTTTGTAGAAAATGGCATTTTCTATGATTGGCATCAATATTTCTCTTCTCATATTGCAAAGTAGGAGTTTCATTCATTCATTTAACCAAAACATATGGAATGCCTACTATGTGCCAAGCACTGGGCTAAACACTAGGAATTTGAAAGTGAGTAAGTCATGATCCAAAAGTCATGCTTTTGTTTTTTAAAGGAAGAAAGATATAAAAGACTTAATTACACTAATGACAACTATTGTGAATATTATGAATGTAAAGTACAGAATTTTAATGGGGCATTATGAGAAGGGATCTGACCTAGACAGAAAGGAAGGTTTAAAGGCTTTTTGGCAGAAGTGACATTTAAATTGGTATCTGAAGGGTAAATATTAGAATGAATTGCTTAGTTAACGGATGAGGTTAAGTGCTCCGGAAAAAGAGAACACACTAGAATGAAGTAAGGTGAGACACAGTATAGTGGAACTACAAGAAGGAGCTCATGGCTTGAATAGAATCAGATCAGTATGAGTGAGAGTGTTAGAGGTGATAGAGAGATTTTAGGAGCCAGATTCCATAGATCTTTACAGACCAATATATATATGGTGAAAATATTTCATATACATATAAATATATTTCCCATATGTAAAAAGAAGACCTTAAAGAGTTGTAAATTTCAAGAATGAAAAGGGCACAACCAAATTAGTGTTTTAAAGTTACTACGCAATTGACACGTCAAAAAGATAGCAGATCAGGAGGTTCCAGGCCTTCATTTCCCCATGGAAACATTAAAAAAAGGGGGGGGGGCTAAAAATAGCTTTATAGGTGATAAGGAAAATGCTGAAAGGTCTACAGCACCCAAACAAACACTCAATACAGATTAAACAACATTGAAAATAGTAGAAAATTTCCTGGTATTTTTATTCACCCTTGCACCATGTCCCCAGCATGACAAAATATTATTATGTAACAGTCCGGTTTCCAGTTCCATCCATTTAATCAGGGGAATAAGGTAGACCTTATTCATGACATTCTTACCCGTCTGGCAGGCTTCCTTATGGATTGGACTCTATTTCACACAACTCAAATCTCAGACAAGGAAAGGCCTCAAAGCTTGAATCTCATGCTAGGAAAAGCCACGGGAAGCAGCAGCCATTGCTCATAAAATCTGCAGGAAGATAACAGATCTTTAGACATCTGGACATCTTTCTGTGTCCTCACATAGTGGAAGGGGCAAAAGGGCTTTCTCAGGTCTCTTTTAAGGGCATTACTCTCATGCATGAGAACTCCACCCCCATGACTTAATCATCTCCCAAAGGCCCTGTCTTCTAATACCATGACATTGAGCATTAGGATTTCAACATATGAATTTGGGAAGGGGACACAAACATTCAGACTACAGCAACTTCCATACCCCACTTTCAACAATTGGTAGGACATAAGAATAGATTCATAAAGCAGAGGGCTTGGAAAGTATAGATTATTTGTATCTAACTGATACATACAGAACACTTAGCAGAATAATACATTTTTTTTGTTAAATGCACAGCACATAAAACATTCTCCAGTGTAAATTATATGTTTGGCCACAAAAAAAGTCTTGATAAATTTTAAAAGACTGAAATCATACAAAGTATCTTTTCTGATCATAGTGAAATGAATCTAGAAATCAATAGCAGAAAGAAAACAAGAAAATTCACAGACATGTGAAAATAAGAGTTACATCCAATGGGTCAAAGAAATTACAAGGTAAATTTGGAAAATATCATGAGACAAATTACAGTTAAAACCTAAAATACCAAATTTTATTGGAGACAGGAAGTAGTCATTACAAGGAAATTTGTTGCTGAAGGCAGTCATTATTTACAAATGATAAAATCTTTTATATAGAAACTACTAGAGTCCACAAATACAATTATTATAACAAGCAAAGGAATTCAGCAAAGTTGCAGGATGCAAAATCAGATAAAAAATTAGTTGTCTTTCTATGTATTAAGAGTGAATCACAACAACAACAACAACAACAACAACAACAACAACAAAAAAAAAAAGGAGTTCCCGTCGTGGCGCAGTGATTAACGAATCCGACTAGGAACCATGAGGTTGGGGGTTTGGTCCTTGCCCTTGCTCAGTGGGTTAATGATCCGGCGTTGCCGTGAGCTGTGGTGTAGGTTGCAGACGCGGCTCGGATCCCACGTTGCTGTGGCTCTGGCGTAGGCCAGAGGCTACAGCTCCGATTGGACCCCTTGCCTGGGAACCTCCATATGCTGAGGGAGCGGCCCAAGAAATAGCAAAAAAAAGACAAAAAAAAAGTGAATCATCTGAAAAAGGAATTAGGAAAACAGTTCTGTTACAATAGTATAAAATGGAATGTTATGCTTAATAAACTTAAGGAGGCAAAACGCTTAAAAACTAAAAACTAGAAAATGTTGGAGTTCCTGTCATGGCTCAGTGGATAATGAACCCAACTAGCATCCATGAGGATGCGGTTTGATCCCTGGCCTCGCTCAGTGGGTTAAGGATCTAGTGTTGCCCTGAGCTGTGGTGTAGGTCGCAGATGTGGCTTGGATCCTGTGTAGCTGTGGCTGTGGTGTAGGCTGGCAGCTACAGCTCCGACTGGACCCATAGCCACGGGCATGGCTCTAAAAAAGACAAAAAAAATTTTTTTTTTTTAAAGAAAATGTTGCTGAAAAAAGTTAAACAAGACAGTAAATGGAAAGACGTCTCATATTCACCAATTCGAAAACTTGGGAAGATGTCAATACCACTTACAGAAATCTGCAGGTTCAGTAAAATAGCAATCAAAATCCCAACAATGTCATCAGCAGAAATAGAAATATTTATCCTAATATTCATATGGAATCTCAAGAGATCCTCCAAACCAAAATAATCTCAAAAAAGTAAACAAGATTAGAGCTCTCACACTTCCTAATTTCAAATATTTCTACAAAAATACAGTAATCCAAGCTTAGTAGTACTGGCATAAAGAGATACATATTGACCAGTGGAATAAGTTTCCCAGAAATAGTCCCCCACATAAGTGTTCAGACAATTTTCAAGAAACATGCCAGGATCATTCAATAAGGAAAGGATAGTCCTTTCAATAAATTGTGTTGGGAAAATTGGCTACTCATTTAAAAGGACGAAGTAGGACTCTGTACACAAAAATTAACTCAAAATAGACTTAAATATAAGAGGTATAACTATTCAACTCTTAGAAGAAAAAATAAGGGGAAAACTTTATGACGTTAGATTTGGCAATTATATCCCAGATATAACACCAAAAGTACAAGAAATAAATGAAAAAAGATATATCAGACTTCAACAAAATTAGAAAGATTTGTGCATCAAAAGACATTATTAACAGAATCCAAAGGTCACCCATAAAATGGAGAGAAAATATGTGTAAATTGTATATCCAATAATGGCTTACTATCCAAAATGTACAAAGAATCTCTACACCTCAACAACAACAAAAATACAACTGAATTTTAAAATGAGAAAAATTTGAATAGACATTCTGCAAAGGAAATGTAGAAATGGTCAATAAGTATATGAAAAAATGCCTGATGTCACTAATAACTAGAGAAATGCAAATTAAAACCACAATGAAATACCACTTCACACCCACTAGGATAATTGCCAAAGGAAAAAAATTGAAAGAAAGTAACAAGTATTGGTGATTATGTGGAGAAATTGAAACCCTTCTGCATTGTTGATGGGAATTTTAAATGGTACACTCAGTTGAAACAATATAGCAATTCCTTGAAAATTAAACATACTATTACCGTATGATCCAGCAATTCTACTTCTAGGTATATACCCAACAAAATTGAGAACAGGGACTCAAAAACATATCTGTACACCAATGTTCATGTCAGTATTATTCATAATAGCAAAAAGATGAAAGCAAATCATATGTTGTCAGTGAATGAAAACATGAACAAAATGCAGTATATACATACAATGGGATAATTTTCAACCTCAAAAAGGAATGAAATTTTGAAACTTGCTCCAACATGGATAAATCTTTAAGAAGTTATGCTAAGTGAAACAAACCAGACACACATGGACAAATACTGTGTGATTTCAGTTATATGACCAGCCTGGAGTAGTCAATTCATAGAGGCACAAAGTGGAATGGTGATTGCCACAGGCTGAGGGCTACAGGTACAGAATTTCGGTTTGGGAAAGATGAAAAAGTTCTGGTGATGGATGGTGGTGATGTTTGCACAAGGTGATTACGCTTAATGACCACAATAATGAACCATACACTTAAAATGGTTAAAATGATCATTTTGTTGGAGTTCCCTTGTGGCATAGTGGTTTAAGGATGTGGCATTGTGACTGCAGCAGCTCGGGTCACTGCTGTGGCATGTATTTGATCTATGGCCCAGGAATGTACATATGCCATGGGTACATCCAAACAAATGTGGAAAACTTTTATATTATGTATATTTTACCACAGTAAAAGAAACTCAAAAAATTTACTGTTGCAGCAAATGTGGAAAGTGGATTTAAAGAGAGCAAATGGATATTAAGAAACCAGTTGTAAATTTGTTTATTGTAGTCTCATGAACTTGTAACTTGTACCAGGGGCTACTATAATGCCTATTTCTGTAGAAAATTTGCCAAAAACTTGTATCTAGCACCAGTAGATACATTAGACCTAGTACAGATGAAGGTTACCAAGGGAATTAATTTCATTGCAAAATGGATAAAAGTTCACAAGAGAATGATCAATGATCATTTTAAGAGGAATAAAACTGGATTTGTAACTTGAAGTAAAGGCCCCATGGAATGAATGCCTGTTTATTAAAAAAAAGAGAGAGAGAGAGAGGACTATTAACTGATGAAGGAACAGAAGTCAAGGAAATCATGCCTCACAAAGCACACATCCTTGTTACACGTATTAGGTTTTTTTTTTTTTTTTTTGAGCTCCAGGATTTTTTTTTTTTTATTTCCCCAATACATTATTTTTTTTCTACTGTACTTTGGAATGGATTAGCAATGAGATCCTGCTATGAAGCACTGGGAACTATATCTAGTCACATATTAGACATTTTTAAATCCAATGTATAGTACATCCAGTCAGCATTTTGTAAGTAGGGAAGAGAGAAAAGGGGCCTAATTACACATTTTTTCCTATTCTGAACAACAGCATTTTGATTTTATTTCCTTGTCCTCATATCTTTACATGCCTAGAAGTGTTCTTTATGTATCATAAAACTGAGTTATTCAATACCTAGGGGCCCCACACTCACGCATATGAGAATAATTATAAATGTGAATTCTGTGAATATTTATATACGACAGGCTATGCAGGATAAAGGATATATAAATGAGTTCTGATATATGAATCTCTCTGGTGATTCCCTTACAAGTAAGTAAGGAAAGAGTCTGGCTCTGGTCTGATTGAAATCTCTTTCTGTGTGTCCTGCCTATTCTCAGTCCCTTGTAGATTTGTTTGCATTGATTTTCCATATCTTGCTACATAGACAGTCCTCATTATTAAGTCTTTGTCTCAGTTGCTGAACTTTCTTGATGTGCATTCTTAAGGGTTCAGTCTTCATTTGCAATCTCTGAGACTGAGTATGAAAGACTGAAGCTCCTTCTAACCCACACACTATTTCTGCTCTCTCTGCAGGGATCAGCTTTCTGCTGCTCTGGCAGCTGTATTCACTCTTCATGCTGTGAAGACAGAAACAGTTTTAACCACCCTACCCCTTTTATTAGAAGCATATTATCCTGCTAGGAATTCAAACTGAAAAGTAACATCCTCCCACCCCACGCAAAACCACACTGAGGCCATGCACACACATTTGCACACTGCCGTGACATTTTGTATTTAATGTCATTCTCTAGGCATAGAAGCTATGGATATTAGCATTTAATAACCTTATGACCAATGACATAGATTTGGACTTTTTAATATAATTATAATGCTAGGGCATATGTACCCATGTCCTTTGAGCTTTAGTTTAGTTCTTTAAACACAGGAGAAAAATGGAGGCCATTTTTCCTTAGGTAATAGGGATGGGGAGAGCCATTATCTCATATTGGTAAATACTCAGCAGCTGGTTAGCACTAATTCTAAGAGTCAAACAAATGAAAGGGTATGTTCCTAGAAAGATAATGTCCTCAAGTCTAAGTAAATAGTATTTAAGCCCCTTGGATGTCAGAGACAGTCAAAATATGGATAACTTTTAGTAGAAGTTTCAAATCAAGAAGTACATTTGCACTGAAGCCCCTAAGAGTCATAGAAAGGGATTCATCTGTAAGTATTAGTAGGCAAGAAAATCCAAGGACGATATGAAACAAAAATTCTGAAGGCAGAGTTCGGTTTGAGTCTATTTTATCAATAACTATCTTCGTATTCTGCCAAGTTAGTTATCTTCCTTATGCCTGTGTTTCTTCATCTGTGAAAGAGGGAAAAAATAGTATCTTTTTCCAGATTTGGAGGACTTGTAATTTATTAATTCACATAAGGCACTTACAGAGGTATAAATAAGCCAAAAATATTAAAAGGTGGAGTTGTTTGTCATTATTATAATCATCAATATTATCATTATGAGTGTACTCGAAAAACAGTGATGGGGGTGTTATGAAGTAATGAAATGGAGCAGGACCTTGTGGGCCTTCCCAGGGGAGAGCCCCCCCAATAATGGTTAAGTCATTAAATAAAGTAAGGACCTTTAGTTCCTCCTCAAGGGCTATAAAATAGTTTTCTGAGCCATATCCTGTGAGCTGTTTTATAGATATAAAACCGTCACCAGGTGGAAGAACTTAATTGCATGATGACCAGACTGTAGCCATTATGTAAGCTGTCACAATTCAAAGAACTGGCCTCAAGCAATGGGGACAAATCTACCCTGGAACTAAAGATTAACTGTACTTAAAACAGTCAAGATGACACTGATCAGACCACTGCATGATCAATTTCCAGATGACCATCTGATCTAAATGTGCTGTTTTACAGTTAACCCCTTCCCTCTTTCCTATACACTGATGAAATTCTCCTTTAAAAGATCTTCCTGCTGATTGTCAGGGGGGGAGTCAGTTCTAACATGAGTCCAGCTTCTCCTCCAGTTGCCCGCCTCTGAAATAGAGTGACCTTTCCTTTTCACCAACCTTGCCTCTCAAGTATGGACTTTCAAGTGATGAGAAGCTGGACTCAACTTTCAGTTACAGTAACAATAAGTAAAATAATCTGAGATCAGCACAAAAATAGATCAATGAAATAGCATAAAAACCTAGATATTTTGGTATGTAATAACTAAAGCATCTCATATAAGTAAAAAATGATTTAGTCAGTTGACAGGGCTGGCAAGCTGATTAAATATATCTAAACAAAGATAAATTTAGGTCTATACTTCACAAAATGTACAAAAATAAATAACAAATGACTGAAAGAGATAGATATAATTAATGAAAAATAAAAGAAAGCCTAGACCCATATTTATGTATTATTTGTCTCAAGGTAAAGAAGGTATTTTTCTACTCCAAAATTCAGGAGTCCCCAAGACCACCCTTAATTTCTGGCATTAACTGAAAGTTTTGTGATCCCCAAGATTACCATCAATTCAATAATTCACTAGAAAGACTCACAGAACTTTTACTGGGGCCCCAGTCACATAAACATGGTTGACTGCCTACATGGATGACCTTAGTCTTCAGCCTCTTTAGAGGTTAGGTTGATACCACATGGCCTGAGTACCCACCCTGAAAAAAATCACATCTGGTGTGGCTCTCAGATAAGAAAGGACACACTTATTAGGCAGGACATTCCAAGAACTTAGAGGGTATCTCCCAGGAGCAAAGACCAAGCTTCTCTGTACAAGCCTCTGTTTGTGCAAATATCCCCAAAAAAGAAAACAAAATACATTGAGTAATAGATTTGGCAATAGATTTGGCTATATATAATTTTAAAAGTTCTATAGATTTAATAGCATGAGGAAACAAATAACAAAACCAAATTAAACAATCAGAAAAACATATATCAAATATGCAAATAAACTGTGAGCACTGTTAATATATAAAAACTTCTTATAAATAAGGAAAAAGATGAATAACCTAATAATACTAATGATAATAAAAACAGCTAATGTAAACTATGTAATACCCATTGTATTGTGCTTCATATAAAATTTTTCATTTAATCCTTGGAAAGCACTATGAGATATGTACTATTATTATCTTTTTCTCATATACAAGAAAAGGGGAGAGAGCAGGGTGTGCTATTAAATGATTTTCTTAGTAATAAACTGGAAATTCATAAAATAAATCAAACAGCTATTAAATATGACAAACCTTCCAAGGAAATGCAAAATAAAATTATAATTAGAATTTTTTTCACATTAGATACATAATAATGAAAACATTGATAATTTTTAAACTTGGTAAGATTTTGATAAAATAGGACTTTCATAGACTGCTTAAAGGAATATAATGATAACATTATTAGAATGTAGTTTCATAAAAACATCACAAGTGTTAAAAATGAATATATCCATTGTCCCAGCAATTTCACTTGTAGATATTAAGCCTAAGGAGATAATCAGAAAAGAAAATACTTGTGTACAAGGACATTCATTAAGGAAACTTGGAAAATATTGAAAATCAGGAAAGAACTTGCTGCCAAAACCCAGCCTCTCTGCACTAATGAAGAAGAACTAAAAGATATTGTGATGTGTATTCATTTCCAGGAGTCCCACAGGGTCCTGCTCGGTTTCAAACCTAGTTGGTCAGCTGTAGGGGCCATTTGACATAGACATACTCTGAAAAACTGCAGCCATTAATCTTATCTTCATACATGAAAGTGCACAACATATAAAATTTAGTGAAAAAGAGTAGGATATAAAACCGTATACATTTATATGAGCCCAATTGTGTAATATATACAGATAAATATATACACATGTATGAGAATGTATATATTATACATATATTGGGACTGGATATAAGTTACTAAATGCTAAAAATGTTATCCCCAGGTGTAGACCTATAGGTGATATGCTGTGTAATTTTTTGTTTTCCTCAAAGAAATTTTTTTAAGGGCAGCACCTGCAGCATATGGAAGCTCCCAAGTCAGGAACTGAATCCAAGCCATAGCTGCAACCGATGCCACAGCTGTGGCAATGCCAGATCCTTTAACCCACTGCATTAGGCCTGGGATGGAACCTGTGGCTCTGCAGAGACCTAAGCCACTGTAATCAGATTCTTATCTCACTGTGCCACAGCAGAAATTCCCTGTTTTCCTCAAAATTTCTAGTTTCTTATGACACAAGATAGAAAGTATTATAAAGCTTAAACATTATTGATTCATCTGACATAAAATGAGTTAAATCCTCCCCTTTTATAAAAGCATCATATATATATATATATATATATATATATATATATATATATATATATATATATAAACTGAGTCACTCTGTTATACAGCAGAAATTATCACAACTTTGTAAATCAACTATACTTCAATAAAACTTTAAAAATAAGTAAATAAAAATACCCCCCCCAAAAGTCATAGACATATTCTTGCAAAGTGGTACTGTTAGAAATCATCTGCAGGTGTTCAGCATGGTAGCTACTGCTGTAGCTAGCATCTTAGATGCATGCATGTTGAAAGTACTTCAGCAATAAACTTGCAGCAACATTTTCATATATAAAGGTCAAAGAATAACAATTGTCTTTAGCATGGTTTGACTTTGGAAATAAATCCATTTTGTTTGCAGCTTAACAACTTGAAATCCCCTAGGTGTTTGAACATTGATTTTTTTTTATCAATTGCTCTAGAGTCTTTCTAACTACAAAAGATGGACTGATATCCAAATTTAGTACCTATTTAGGTCACTCTTCTAACACAAAAGACATAATCTTTCTCTTGCCTCTTGAAGTCCAAGTAGTCCTCTAATAGTCCTTATCACATAGAATCAAAAGTCTTCAAAACAAGTTTCATTCATGTACTTTGAGTCCCTATAATTTGGTTTATTGCTTGTAATATGGTCCAATATTAGTGGTTGAATTCAATTTAGATTTGATTGTATCTGCCACCTCCGCATTTTATGCAGATGCTTCAGAGCAGGTTTTTGTAGTAGTAAATGATCATTTTCTTGAAGGCCTGTTCATTCCTTGTTGTATTGTTGTGGCAGGCTAACATTATTGAAGTACTAACATTGTATAATTGTTTTTCTTTCTCTAATTCTGCTGCTTCTTAAATGGAGAATTCTATCACCATTGCCTTGAGGAAGGGAATGGCATAACAGGAATGAAAAAAGGGGGAAAAAAAGAGGCAATACTCAAGTTTTTGAGTTTTAAATTCCTACACTCTTATAGGACTAAAGTTACAGAAGAGTAAAATTGCTAATCTACTCTTTTTTCTTTCCATATCAGAAAAGAAAAAGGGAAATGGGATAAAGGTCAGAGGGGAATACTCAAGGTCATCTTTGGGATGGAGTTTTGTTCTTTGTTATTTCCCAGATGAATTTTGGATCAGGATGGGAGGCAAGTGATCAAAACTCCATTTAGATTTGTGGAGTTCAAGAGCAGAGGCCATTTATGCAACTATTCCCAGTTAAATTCTGAAAAGGCAACAAGACCCCAAGTTTCTGTATAATTTACACTGTATGACTGGAGTAAGGTTCACTGAATCTATACCAGTGTTCAAAAAATCAAATGCATACATGGATATGCTGGGTAATAAAAATATGTAAGGTAAGTGTGCCTAAGACACTAAAGTGTGGTAAGACTATGTTTAGTTTAAAGCATATGTTTTATCTAAAGTAGAAGAAGCTATTCAGCTTCTGCCAGCTGTTGTCAGACAAGAATATATACTCAGTGTTGCCTGATTTTGCACTTTTATAAAAGAAACAAAAATCTGATTTCTTATGCCAAATGTCTCAATTTTTAAAATACAACCTAAACCCAACAATTAGGTCCAGGGATTAGATGTTACTCATGATCCACCAGTGAGTGACCTCTGTTTTAGGGGTAAAAGCCCAAGAGAGTCTTAGAATATCTTGTGGCAAGATGCAACAAGAAACAACTCTGAAAGCAGCACAGACATGTTACAGAGAGCTAACAGATGTGAAGAAGCCTTGTGGTGATGAAGCTTAGAGAACATAGCTGTGACCTATATGTTGCAGTAATGATATTTGTTGTCTCAACAAATACCAATATGGAGAGATAATGCTAAAGAGTTTCTGCTATATATCTTGTCAAAATATGAGCTCTATAGAATTTATGCATAACTGAAAAAAAGTGGAGAGAATTTTAAAAACTGATATTACATTATGATCTTCCAGGGAAATGGATTATTAAAAATGGATTATATTCAATTACAGGAAAATAAAGGTATGTTTCTTGCCTGAGTTTGAAGATAGTGATTAATATTGTCTATACAAACAAAAAAGATCTTCTAGTGTTGAATATGAGGTATTGTTCAAGAGTAAATAAATGGACACTAGGAGACATAGTTTTAAGATTACAGAATAGGACATATTAAAATCTATTGTCTCTCACCCACATGAAAACCACATAAAAATCAGATATCATGAAAAACGAATAAAAGAGTTCCCTGGTAGCCTAGCAGTTAAAGATCTATCATTGTCATTGCTGTGGCATGAGGACTTGGGTTCAATCCCTGGCCTTACTCAGCGGGTTAAGGATCCAGCATTGCCATGATCTGTGGTATAGATCACAGATGCAGCTTGGATCTTATGTTGCTGTGGCTGTGATGTAGGCTAGCAGCTGCAGCTCGGATTCAACTCCTAGCCTGGGAACTTCCAAATGCCATGGGTCTAGTCCTAAAAAAAAAAAAAAAAAAAAAAAGGACGAAAAACAAAAGACTGAATAAGTTGCAAGATCAATATTTTGTGATATGTATCTATAGTTTCAATTATATGTTTTGGAAGGGATGATCTCCAGAGAAGAAGTTGACACATTTTTTTGTGTACATAGCCAAGTAAATATTTAGGCTTTGTGAGTCCCAGTTTTAGTTGCAGCTAATCACTTTGGCTGTTGAGGTACCAAAACAGCAATAGATGGTACAAAAACATAAAAGCACAACTGTGTCCCAAAGAATGTTTTTTTACAAAGGCCAGTGAGCTGGATTTAGCTCAGAAGCCATACATTGTCAATCCCTGCTACAACACTCTGGAACACTGTACTCTCTTCTTAAAAAAAATAATAATAATAATTCTAACACCCTTGGTTTCCAAATCCCTTTCCAATCTTTTTCCCTGCCACAATTCTTCCCTCTAATACACTCTACTTATATCTACTATATCCATTGCACTTGAACTCACAAATATTTGTCTTGCTACAAATATTCCCTGAAATTTTCTTTGATTCATTCACTCTGTCATGCATTTAGACAATATTTACTGAACATTTGTTATGTATCAGGTACTTTGCTAGAATGCTGAAGATACCATGGGGGAAAAAATGTGGTATTGTTCCTCCCTTCAGAAAGTTTATATTTGAGTGTGGTATACAGGTAAACAAGCAATTGCAGAATCATATGATAACTTTTTGATCCTAGGACAATAAAAGGTGTTATACAAACAAAGAGGTAAAGATATAAAAGGTTTGGTCTTACCATTTCCTTGGAGTTGATGTTTAGACAGTATTGTTTTGACAAATGGATATTTTGAATTCAAGTTTATAAATCTTACAATTTTAATAAAACATATCCACATGCATGAACTTTCAATAGAAAAGTAATTTCAAGAATAAACTCTATTATCAACTGGAACAGAAGGTTTAAAATGGCAATAAATAATCATCTGTCAATTATCACTTTAAATGTCAATGGACTGAATGCTCCAATCAAAAGACACAGAGTGGCTGAGTGGATAAAAAAGCAAAACCCTTCAATCTGCTGCCTACAAGAAACTCACCTTAGGACAAGTGACACATATGGATTGAAAGTGAAAGGGTGGGGAAAAATATTTCATGCCAATAGACGTGACAAGAAAGCAGGAGTTGCAATACTCACAGACAAAATTGACTTCAAAACAAAAGACATAAAGAAAGACAAAGAAGGACACTATTTAATGATTAAGGTATCGATCCAAGGAGAGGATATTACTATCATCAACACATATGCCCCGAATACAGGAGCACCCAGATACATACAGCAAGTATTAACAGACATAAAAGGAGAAATTGATGGGAATACAATCATAGTAGGAGACTTTAATACCCCCCTCACATCAATGGACAGATCCTCTAGACACAAAACCAATAAAGCAACAGAGATCCTAAAGGTAACAATAGAAAAGTGAGACTTCATTGATATCTTCAGGACACTACATCCAAAACAATCAGAATACACATTCTTCTCAAATGCGCATGGAACATTCTCAAGAATCAACCACATATTGGGACAGAAAGCTAACCTCAACAAATTTATCAGCATAGAAATTATTTCAAGTATCTTCTTTGACCACAGTGGCATGAAACTAGAAATAAAGCACAGGAAAAGAAATGAGAAAAAAACCTACTACACGGAGACTAAACAACATGCTACTAAAAAACCAATGGGTCAATGAGGAAATCAAGAAGGAAATTAAAAAATATTTTGAGACAAACAACAATAAGGAAGACACAACCTCTCAAAATCTATGGGATGGGAGTTCCCGTCGTGGCGCAATGGTTAAGGAATCCGACTAGGAACCATGAGGTTGCGGGTTCCGTCCCTGCCCTTGCTCAGTGGGTTAACGATCCAGCGTTGCCGTGAGCTGTGGTGTAGGTTGCAGACGCGGCTCGGATCCTGCGTTGCTGTGGCTCTGGCGTAGGCCGGTGGCTACAGCTCCGATTGGACCCCTAGCCTGGGAACCTCCATATGCCGTGGGAGCGGCCCAAAGAAATAGCAAAAAGACAAAAAAAAAATCTATGGGATGCCACAAAAGCAGTGCTCAGAGGGAAATTCATAGCGATACAGGCCTTCCTCAAAAAAGAAGAAAGATCTCAAATTGACAACTTAACCCTCCACCTAAATGAGTTAGAAAAAGAAGAACAAAAAAGACCTAAAGTCGGCAGAAGGAAGGAAATTATAAAGATCAAAGAGGAAATCAATAAATTAGAGATTCAAAAAACAAGAGAGAAAATCAATAAAACCAAGAGCTGGTTCTTTGAAAAGGCAAACAAAATTGACAACCCCCTGTCTAGACTGACTAAGCAGAGGAGAGAAAGAACCCAAATAAACAAAATTAGAAATAAAAAAGGAGAAATCACAACGGATACTGCAGAAATACAAAAAAAAAAAAAAAACCCATAAGAGAATACTATGAACAACTATATGCCACAAATTTGACAATCTGGAAGAAATGGACAACTTTCTAAAATCTTACAGCCTGCCAAAACTGAATCAAGAAGAAACAGACCAAATGAACAGACCGATCACTAGAAATGAAATTGAAGAAGTCATAAAAACAATCCCTAAAAATAAAAGTCCAGGACCAGATGGCTTCACAGGCGAATTCTCCCAAATGTATAAAGAGGATCTGATATCCATCCTCCATAAACTTCTTCAAAAGGCTGAAGAAGAAGGGATATTCCCAAAGACATTCTATGATGCCACCATCACCCTAATTCTAAAACCAGACAATGATACCACCAAAAAAGAAAACTATCGCCCAATATCATTGATGAATATAGATGCAAAAATTCTCAACAAAATCTTAGCCAACTGAATCCAACAACATATCAAAAAAATCATGCACCATGACCAGGTAGGGTTCATCCCAGGTTCACAAGGATGGTTCAACATACGCAAATCAATCAGCATCATACACCACATTAACAAAAAAAAGTCAAATACCATATGATCATCTCAATAGACGCAGAAAAAGCATTTGACAAAGTCCAACATCCATTCATGATCAAGACCCTCACCAATGTGGGTATAGAGGGAACATTCCTGAACATAATCAAAGCCATTTATGACAAACCCACAGCAAATATAATCCTCAATGGGGAAAAACTGAAAGCCTTCTCACTCAAATCTGGAACAAGACAGGGATGCCCACTCTCACCACTGCTCTTCAACATCATACTGGAAGTCCTAGCCACAGCAAGTAGACAAACAAAAGAAATAAAAGGCATCCATATAGGAAGAGAAGAGGTAAAACTGTCGCTGTATGCAGACGACATGATACTATACACAGAAAACCCTAAGGACTCAACCCCAAAACTACTTGAACTGAACAATAAATTCAGCAAAGTAGCAGGATATAAGATTAACATTCAGAAGTCAGTTGCATTTCTGTATACCAGCAATGAAATATTAGAAAAGGAATACAAAAATACGATACCTTTTAAAACTGCACCTCACAAAATCAAATACCTCGGAATACACCTGACCAAGGAGGTAAAGGACCTATATGCCGAGAACTATAAAACTTTCATCAAAGAAATCAAAGAAGATGTAAAGAAATGGAAAGATATTCCATGTTCCTGGATTGGGAAAATCAATATTGTAAAAATGGCCAAACTACCCAAAGCAATCGACAGATTCAATGCAATCCCTATCGAATTACCCACGACATTTTTCACAGAACTAGAACCAACAATCCAAACATTTATATGGAACCACAAAAGACACAGAATAGCCAAAGCAATCCTGAGAAACAAAAACCAAGCAGGAGGCATAATTCTCCCAGACTTCAAGAAATACTGCAAAACCACAGTCATCAAAACAGTGTAGTACTGGTACCAAAACAGACAGACAGACCAATGGAACAGAATAGAGAACCCAGAAATAAACCCTGACACCTATGGTCAATTAATCTTTGACAAGGGAGGCAAGAACATCAAATGGGAACAAGAAAGTCTATTCAGCAAGCATTGCTGGGAAACCTGGACAGCTGCAAGCAAAGCAATGAAACTAGAACACACCCTCACACCATGCACCAAAATACACTCAAAATGGCTGAAAAGACTTAAATATAAGACAAGGCACCATCAAACTCCTAGAAGAGAACATAGGCAAAACACTCTCGGACATCAACATCATGAATATTTTCTCAGGTCAGTCTCCCAAAGCAATAGAAATAAGAGCAAAAATAAACCCATGGGACCTAATCAAACTGACAAGCTTTTGCACAGCAAAGGAAACCAAAAAAGAAACCAAAAAGACACCTTACAGAATGGGAGAAAATAGTTTCAAATGATGCAACCGACAAGGGCTTAATCTCTAGAATATATGAGCAACTTATACAACTCAACAGCAAAAGAGCAAATCACCCAATGGAAAAATGGGCAAAAGACCTGAATAGACATTTCTCCAAGGAAGATATACAGATGGCCAGCAAACACATGAAAAAATGCTCAACATCACTGATTATAAGAGAAATGCCAATCAAAACTACCATGAGACACCACCTCACACCAGTCAGAATGGCCATCATTAATAAGTCCACAAATAATTAGTGCTGGAGGGGCTGTGGAGAAAAGGGAACCCTCCTGCACTCTTGGTGGGAATGTAAACTGGTAAAGGCACTATGGAGAACAGTTTGGAGATACCTTAGAAACCTATACATAGAACTTCCATATGACCCCGCAATCCCACTCTTGGGCATCTATCCGGACAAAAGTTTCCTTGAAGAAGACACATGCACCCACATGTTCATTGGAAACAACCCAAATGTCCATGGAGAGATGATTGGATTCGGAAGAGGTGGTATATATACACAATGGAATACTACTCAGCCATAAAAAAGAATGACATAATGCCATTTTCAGCAACATGGATGGAACTAGAGAATCTCATGCTGAGTGAAATGAGCCAGAAAGACAAAGACAAATACCATATGATATCACTCATAACTGGAACCTAATATCCAGCACAAATGAACATCTCCTCAGAAAAGAAAATCATGGACTTGGAAAATAGACTTGTGGCTGCCTGATGGGAGAGGGAGGGAGTGGGAGGGATCGGGAGCTTGTGGTTATTGGATACAACTTGGAATGGATTTACAAGGAGATCCTGCTGAGTAGCATTTAGAACTATGTACATGTAAGAGGAACTTGGTCCCCATGCTGTACAGCGCAAACAAATTAAACAATAAAACAAGAAAAAAAAGAGAATAAACTCTATTTAGCCATGTTAAAATCTTGATATATTGTTTATATTGTGCAATTAAACTACGTGCAACATTAGCCTCAATATTAGCCTATGTGACATTTAGCCTCGATTTGTACTAAATTTAATTTTTCATGGATGAACATCTGAAGGTTTAACCTCAGTTTATATTCAATAATAAATTCTACTAGCAAAAATAACTTTTTTAGCTCTTGTCAATCTTATTTTATATTGATTAACAGGGTAATATTAATTATATTTGAGGACTGTATTTCTTAAGGCAAAAAAAACCATGAAGAGTAGAAATCAAACATCCATGGGACCAAATGACAGGGCAAAATCTTCCCAAATAGTGTCTTCCACACTGAGAGCAAGGATGAGCAAAGTTTGCCAGGTAAAGGGAATAGGGTGGGAAATGGGCCAGGTAAGGAAAGTGTTTCAAAGGCTCAGGGATGAATGAAAGCATGGTGTGTCATAAATTCTTGCTGTTGCAATTTTGCTTGTATTTTTTTCTCCCACCTATAATTTTCTTCCTTCTCTTCCCAATCTGTCGAGATTCTTAGCCTGGTTGAAAGCAAACTCATTTTATTTCCAGTGGGATTATTTTTATACTTGAAAGACAGGACAACTTTTCTCATTTGTCTAATGCATATACTGCACACAAACAGATGTTTGTGGTAACTCAAGCTAAAGTGGATATCTGAAATATGCTAGAGATAGATAAGATTAACTGGAGAACATAAGGTAGATCATCTGCCATGATTCTGGTAGATTGTTATTAAGTAAATACAAAGAGGATAAAGTCACAGCATATGCAATATTTAATTTGTGTGTCCCTTGTTCTAAATAAATATAACCAAGCTTAAGTCTTTAACTTTGTGCGTAGAGTTTTGACATAAATGAATTTTGTTATACCATTCTGTCTTCTTTTTAAAATGAAGATGAATAAATATGAAAATTTTATCCTCATGGTCAGTGATTAATTTGATGATCTCAATTAAATACCTTCTTTAACAGGACTATAAAGACTATTATACCAGTCCAATCTGAAGTTAATCTTATATTTCACTGAATTTGGCATTCATTTCTTTTCTTTTCTTTTTGGCTGTCCCACAGCATATGGAATTCCTGGACCAGGGATCAAATCTGAGCTATGTTGTCACCTACACTGCAACTCTAGCAACACCAAATCCTTTAACCCACTGTGTTGGGCAGAGAATCAAACCTGTGTCCTAGTGATGCAGAGACAGCACCGATCCTGTTGCACCATAGTGATAACTCCTGAATTTGATGTTCTTAATAGTACCTACAAATGAACATCAAAATATATTCAAATTTGTTACTGTTCAAAACCTATTATAGATACTGTTTACTTGTTAAGTGAACTAAACTTAAAATGATAGGTCTGAAATTTTGTGACAGGAGAATTGGAATTTTTAATTTTTTATTTTTATTTTTTTTTGCTTTTTAGGGCCACATCCACAGCATATGCAGGTTACCAGGCTAGGAGTCTAATTGAAGCTACTGCTGCCAGCCTATACCAGGGTCACAGCAATGCCAGATCTGAGCTACATCTATGACCTACACCACAGCTCAAGGCAACGCCGGATCCTTAACCCACTGAGCGAGGCCAGGGATCGAACCTGCAACCTCAGAGTTCCTAGTCAGATTCATTTCCGCTGTGCCACGACAGGAACTCCTGGATTTTTTTTTTAATAAGTAAAGTTCTTTATTATTTTATCATGTGCTCAGATAGAATAAAACATTTTTTTTTCTATTTTTTGAGCCCCAAAAACTTTAGGTCTATATACAGGAAGGTTATGTTTGAATAAAACAGGGTTACTTATATGTGTTCTTTTTGTTACTCCTCAAAATAAAGTTGAGATAAGTTATTTTGCTTCCATATCCTCTAAACTTGACCACCATCCTCTATCTAAGATCAAAGCATCTATGTAAGACTGGTGGAAAATCCAATGATTTCAATATTGTAAAACCCTCTACTGCTGTTCTCCCCTAAACTGTAGATTTAATAAATGACTCTACAACTCGCTTTGCTATATTCCATATGACTTCTGTGCACATCCAGAGGATATTGCTTACTCTGCACTAACTTCTATGAGCACTATATTATGATTCTACGATGTACACCTGAGTCCTAAAATGGTGTTCTCTTCAGTTTATATCACAAGTCCCAGATGGCTCAACTTAATTCAATTTCACTACTATCCTCTTAAGAGAGAATATTAAAACAAAAGAATCCTTCAATAGGACCAAGAGAGTAATGAAGTTCACAAACAGAACCACACCACTTTTGTTGTCAATTATATTTCCTCATGAATGAGTTTTTGAGTTGCAGCCAAATTTAAAATTCAAAAGATCCTGGCTGGTCCGAGTGCAGTGGTGTTTACAATTAATTGATCAAAGCCAGTTACAGATTTCTCGGGGGTATAGCTCAGGGGTAGAGCATTTGACTGCAAAAGATCCTGGCCCACATGACCTTCATGAGAATCCTAAGAGTTCCTTATTTTTTTGAAGAAAGAACACAATATTGATTATATTTTTGCATTAAACAAGATCTGTAGTTAAGATCACAACCAGAGATAGATCTTTAGGGAAAGTTGTTAGCTCTTATCTATTTATTTTAAAATTTTCATTGTAGTTTTCTTTTTTAAATAGTCTTTGAATCCTAAAGAAGAACATCTTCTATGCAGAGTTGCTACAGTATCATCCTTGCAGAATTGTTGGCATTCCTGTTTCTGATTAAAATTTATGTTTTCTTTAAATTGCGTTAAACATACTTCTCCAGACCTCTTTGGCCTTGGTCAGGAATGTATAACCACCAAAAAAATTTCAGACAGAAGGCTAGTAATTAGGCACAGCTTGAAAAGCCAATCAAATTTAGTCTACTTTTGCTCCTAGGGAGAATTTAATGATTGCCATTGCAGTGACAGAATCTCAGATGTGGGTCTGCAGAGTTTGCCTACCTCTCATTATAATCAAACAGAAAAAATAATTAGTAGATAGGGCTCCTGGATTTCACTCATGAAATCTTTTGACTAGCAAACCTATTCTCAAGTAAATACAGAGGCGGGTAGCTTAGTGAAAAAGGTTAACAGCCTGGAATTCTTATGTGATAGATATAATTCTAGAATTTTTGCTAACACTAAATGGTGGGAGATTTTTGGTCTCTTTTTGTCTTCTAATTCTTTGTTTTTCACAGCATCTCACAATAAAGTCAACTGTATTGTACACATTTTCGTTACCATCATTTCATATTTTGTCAGAAATTTGCATTTTTTTTTCATTGGAGGAAATGCCATAATTAAGCCTTTGGGAAAAGATGTTAAAAATTTACTAAGCTCTAAATCAGATGATGTTGATTGGTATTTCTTGATGCATATTAATTAAATTTGCCCTATATATCTATATCTATATATATATGTTGATTGGTATTTCTTGATGCATATTAATTAAATTAGCCCTATACATCTATATCTATATATATATGTGTACACATATTTATAAATGACATTCTCTTCAGTGTAGATTAAAAACATTATAGATAAGTTTTTTTAAAAGAGTATCAATGTTTATATAATCAGAATAAATGTAAATATCAAGTATTACTAAATTATAGCTTCAAATTTTAAAAAATGGATGTTTGTAAGAAGTTGGTCACGTTTGCCTAACGTTTGACTTACTCAATTCAATAAATATTCCCTGAACATTTTGTGAAAGGAAAGTAAATATGAAAAATAATTATCATGAAGTACAATGAGTACCATAAACTTTATACATATGGTCTGCTATTAAGATTCAGAAGGTAGGAGTTCTCTTGTGATGCAGTGGGTTAAGGATCTGGTGTTGTCAATGTAGTGGCTTAGGTTACTGCTATGGTGTGGATTTGATCCCTGGCCTGGGAACTTCTACATACTGCAGGCATGGTCAAAAAAAAATCAGAATACAGAAAAATCATATGTAGTTAAGGGAATAGAAAAACTTCACAGTGGAAGTTTCACTTTGATAAATTTTGAAGGCTGCTATGGCAATTGACATGTAGCAATAGAGAGGGACATTTCACACAGAGGAAATTCTTGGAGGAGTAAAAGCATTATGAATGATGAGCAACATCATATTAGTAAAGTTTCATAGGAATAGATTACTTAAAGTACATTGGGACCACTTTGTGATAGATTTTGAATACCAGACTTAGAAGTGTATAATGATTGGAAAGAATATGGGAAGCCATTGATAATGTTTATTTTGTTTATAAAGATGAAAAATTGTTTTCAAAGTGTATTTTGGGACAATTAAATCTACAAACAATGAGTAAAAGTTGATTGACAGAGAAGACACTAAATTAAAGGGCCAGTAGGCAAGCTAAGGAAATAATTCTGCCAAAAGATAAAAGAACACATGAAACAGAGTGGTTGAAGTGGGACTGGAAGGGAAGGGGTATATTTGAGAAATTTTAAAGTAGTATTAAAAACTCTATGATCTGACAACTGATTGGCTGTAGATGATAAAAAGGAAGAAATCAAATGATTCTGAGGTTTTAGGTTAGGGTTACTAAAAAAATGATGGATCTGTGAACAGAATGAAAAAGAAAGAAAAAGAAAGCTAGAGGGGAGGCTTTGAAGAGGAATATTTTTTTTTCTGTTGTCAAGTTTCTTTTCTATTTTTTTATTTTCCCACTGTACAGCAAGGGGATCAAGTTATCCTTACATGTATACATTACAATTACATTTTTCCCCCAGCCTTTCTTCTGATGAAACATGAGTATTTAGACAAAGTTCTCAATGCTGCTCAGCAGGATCTCCTTGTAAATCTATTCTAAATTGTGTCTGATAAGCCCAAACTCCCAATCCCTCCCACTCCCTCCCCCTCCCATCAGGCAGCCACAAATCTTTTCTCCAAGTCCATGATTTTCTTTTCTGAGGAGATGTTCATTTGTGCTGGATATTAGGTTCCAGTTATGAGTGATATCATATGGTATTTGTCTTTGTCTTTCTGGCTCATTTCACTCAGCATGAGATTCTCTAGTTCCATCCATGTTGCTGAAAATGGCATTATGTCATTCTTTTTTATGGCTGAGTAGTATTCCATTGTGTATATATACCACCTCTTCCGAATCCAATCATCTCTCCATGGACATTTGGGTTGTTTCCATGTCCTGGCTATTGTGAATAGTGCTGCAATGAACATGCGGGTGCACATGTCTCTTTTAAGTAGAGTTTTGTCTGGATAGATGCCCAAGAGTGGGATTGCGGGGTCATATGGAAGTTCTATGTATAGGTTTCTAAGGTATCTCCAAACTGTTCTCCATAGTGCCTTTACCAGTTTACATTCCCACCAAGAGTGCAGGAGGGTTCCCTTTTCTCCACAGCCCCTCCAGCACTAATTATTTGTGGACTTATTAATGATGGCCATTCTGACTGGTGTGAGGTGGTGTCTCATGGTAGTTTTGATTGGCATTTCTCTTATAATCAGTGATGTTGAGCATTTTTTCATGTGTTTGCTGGCCATCTGTATATCTTCCTTGGAGAAATGTCTATTCAGGTCTTTTGCCCATTTTTCCATTGGGTGATTTGCTCTTTTGCTGTTGAGTTGTATAAGTTGCTCATATATTCTAGAGATTAAGCCCTTGTCGGTTGCATCATTTGAAACTATTTTCTCCCATTCTGTAAGGTGTCTTTTTGGTTTCTTTTTTGGTTTCCTTTGCTGTGCAAAAGCTTGTCAGTTTGATTAGGTCCCATGGGTTTATTTTTGCTCTTATTTCTATTGCTTTGGGAGACTGACCTGAGAAAATATTCATGATGTTGATGTCCGAGAGTGTTTTGCCTATGTTCTCTTCTAGGAGTTTGATGGTGCCTTGTCTTATATTTAAGTCTTTTCAGCCATTTTGAGTGTATTTTGGTGCATGGTGTGAGGGTGTGTTCTAGTTTCATTGCTTTGCTTGCAGCTGTCCAGGTTTCCCAGCAATGCTTGCTGAATAGACTTTCTTGTTCCCATTTGATGTTCTTGCCTCCCTTGTCAAAGATTAATTGACCATAGGTGTCAGGGTTTATTTCTGGGTTCTCTATTCTGTTCCATTGGTCTGTCTGTCTGTTTTGGTACCAGTACTACACTGTTTTGATGACTGTGGTTTTGCAGTATTTCTTGAAGTCTGGGAGAATTATGCCTCCTGCTTGGTTTTTGTTTCTCAGGATTGCTTTGGCTATTCTGTGTCTTTTGTGGTTCCATATAAATGTTTGGATTGTTGGTTCTAGTTCTGTGAAAAATGTCGTGGGTAATTCGATAGGGATTGCATTGAATCTGTCGATTGCTTTGGGTAGTTTGGCCATTTTTACAATATTGATTTTCCCAATCCAGGAACATGGAATATCTTTCCATTTCTTTACATCTTCTTTGATTTCTTTGATGAAAGTTTTATAGTTCTCGGCATATAGGTCCTTTACCTCCTTGGTCAGGTGTATTCCGAGGTATTTGATTTTGTGAGGTGCAGTTTTAAAAGGTATCGTATTTTTGTATTCCTTTTCTAATATTTCATTGCTGGTATACAGAAATGCAACTGACTTCTGAATGTTAATCTTATATCCTGCTACTTTGCTGAATTTATTGTTCAGTTCAAGTAGTTTTGGGGTTGAGTCCTTAGGGTTTTCTGTGTATAGTATCATGTCGTCTGCATACAGCGACAGTTTTACCTCTTCTCTTCCTATATGGATGCCTTTTATTTCTTTTGTTTGTCTACTTGCTGTGGCTAGGACTTCCAGTATGATGTTGAAGAGCAGTGGTGAGAGTGGGCATCCCTGTCTTGTTCCAGATTTGAGTGAGAAGGCTTTCAGTTTTTCCCCATTGAGGATTATATTTGCTGTGGGTTTGTCATAAATGGCTTTGATTATATTCAGGAATGTTCCCTCTCTACCCACTTTGGCGAGGGTCTTGATCATGAATGGATGTTGGACTTTGTCAAATGCTTTTTCTGCGTCTATTGAGATGATCATATGGTATTTGACTTTTTTTTGTTAATGTGGTGTATGATGCTGATTGATTTGCGTATGTTGAACCATCCTTGTGAACCTGGGATGAACCCTACCTGGTCATGGTGCATGATTTTTTTGATATGTTGTTGGATTCAGTTGGCTAAGATTTTGTTGAGAATTTTTGCATCTATATTCATCAATGATATTGGGCGATAGTTTTCTTTTTTGGTGGTATCTGAAGAGGAATATTGAAGGAGAAATTCCTGTTTTCAACAACTACTATACTTGCATATATACTGTAGTTCTATTAACAAAACCATTTTAAACAACAAACCACTTCATGAGACAGGACACTTAAGGAAGGGAACAAATAGTTACAACTAAATATTTTTGTGGCTAAATAATCTATTGAAAATTCAGTAGTTTCTACTGACAGTTCTGGCTAAGGAAATGAATTGGATAAGGAAGTGAAAGTTCTCAACTAAAGCTCAATATTGTCTTCCAGGAAATGCATTTTATGCTCTGACAGAGGCGATTTTAATGGAATGCCTAGATAGATTCATATTTTAACAGTACATAATGAAATTGCTTAAACCTTCATTATCTGAATAGTACTGTGATTCATACTGGGAAGTCACTAAGTGTTAGAAGGCTGAGAAATAGCAACCAAGATGATGGCTATTTAATGTTTCAGTTTATAGTCTGACATACTGATAATAATGATGATAGCTACTTTTAAAGCCAAGTGGCTAATACGGCAGCCTCTGGAGTTCATCTGCTGGGTTTAACTTTCTAACTCTGTCATTTATTATGTATGACCCTGGGCAATTTTTAATTAACCTCTCTGTACCTCTTTTTTTTTCTCTGTTCAATGAGAATAATACTAGTATCTATCTATGTCATATGGGATATTGCTACAATTAAATGAGATAATACAAGTAAAGAAAGCACCAGTGACACTCCAGAAACATTTGGCTCTGAATGTGAATGTGGGTTCTAGTGCTGTGCAAGTGCTTCTCTGAATAGCTCTTGTGTCTTGAGAAAGAGTCAGTTTCCTTCAGTTCCGTAGTACTCAGAACAACCCAGTTAATATGGCCCTTATGTTATACATCCTGTGGCACTGCATGTTCTGACTGGGACTGAAGTGATTCTTTGCTCTACATAAAAGGATCATAACATTTATTAATAAACACTTAACTATATGACAGTAGCTCTTTTAATAACTTCATATGAATTAACTCAATGTCACAACAACCTTATCAGGTAAGGTTCATATATCAAATGAATAAACTGAAGCACATTAAGTCATTTTCCTAATATTATGCAATAAGAAATAGAGCCGTAATTTGGACCCTAGCAGTTTTGTCTGACCCTGGAGCTAAAGCTCTTAATAACCACACTCAATTGTCTCTCATTAAGAGTTTACCAAACTCATTAAAATAGTATATGATATTACAGGTCATGTTTAGCCAATTCCAAAATACAGGTGGTTTAATATATTTAGCCTATTAGTAAAAAACAGCCTGAAAGCAGATGCATTTTTATCAGGCATAAGTTTTATCTATTCCTTACAGCAAGGCCTGTATTTGTAAACACTATAAAGAGCTAACTTAAATTGTTATGTGAACTTGAAATACAGTTTAAATTTATGTATACAATGACTGCTTATCTGAAACTCTGATTTACCAAACGACCCTACTTTGTAAGCCTTATAATTTAAATCCTCTAAAACATTTCATTTAAATAAAAGATGAATTTACTCTAAAGAAAACCTAAAGAGATCTTGTTAAATGCCCTTATATAAAATATTTTTTTTAGGTAAATTCATGAGATGATGCTTCCTCTAAGTGCTCTTCATCTCCTTTCAAGCAGCCTAAATTCAATCTCAAGCAATTCCAATCTTTGAGGGTGCATTGTAATAACCACATTTGTTTAAAAGTCCAAAGTGGTTCAATCTAGCAATTATTTGGATCTAGAAAGTTTTTATTGTAATGCTAAGTCTTCAAATCTCTTCTTTCTCTGCATTAACAATGCTCAAGATTATAAAGAAAAAAGTAAAGAAAGAGTTAGATCTTGGCTTTCAATTGCCAATAAAAGACATTTCCCTTGGTTTATACCTTAAGTCTTATAACATCTTGGCTGTATGTTTATTTTTAACCATGGAGATGTTATTAAACCTAATTTTCTCAAGACTGTCTGAGAATAAAAATGCTAGCTACATATGCCACTGTATTTGTATTACCTTTCTCTTAGTCCTCTTTTCAGCCATGCCGGGGTTATAATATCAAGAGACTAAATAACATGACCAAGGTTGGAGACTGTATTTTAGATTTTGGTATTTCTCATTGTCACCTATATATTCACTTTCTTAATAAATTGGGCAAGTTAACTAAATGTTCCTTTGATATTAACTATTTTATTTTTAAGTGCAGTGTTTGGAAGTTGTAGTTGCTTGAATCTAGAAGAGCTACTTGTTATTAATCAGATTGAACACTGGATGGCAGTCCTCACTAATAGTAAAAATAAAGGCTATTGAAAAAATAGGAAGGATTGATTTGAAATAACACCCTAGGCAGCTTAAGCATCTTGCCCATTTTAACAGCTAAACAGTCAGCAAAGAAGAACTTTGAACAAAGATGGTAACAGAATCAGAATGTTATAGTGAGCTCGCTTGGTATTATCATGAATATGTGAATATGTTTCAGTTGATTTGACAATATTATACACCAAAACAAGCTTCATAAGTTTTACTCTGATTGCTAAATGCTCAGTCTTGGACCACAAGTTAGATTCACCTTCTTTATTGTTATCTGAAATCCAGTCTTAGCTGAAGATATAGCTAGCATGATTATAGTCTAAGGGTGAATTTGCCTCAAGGAGAACTTTTAAATTTGCTTGATCTTATCCTCAAAAATAACCCTGGTGGTTTCTTTCCTACCTTCTTAATCATCTTCCAACTTTATAACCAAGGTTCCTCAAATGAAAAAGGATACATTAGCATATATTAGTACATTTGATTTTCATGTCTTGAAAGAACACTTACTTTGGAATGTCTCAGATATCTCTATGTTATACACTGTATAAGGATGGTGCAGTTGAATATAATTGATTTGAATTTGAATCCTACCTCTGCCACTAACAAGCTGGGTGAAGATGGGCAAGTCAATTTTCTAAGCTATAAAATGGATGAATCCATGAAATGATACCCTTTTATAGATTTGATGTAAGTTTTAAATAAAATATGCATGTATATTGCTTCAGATAATATTAGACACATGGTATGCACTCAATGAAAGATATTATTATTATTACCATGATCAGTTTCACTAATATCATGTATTCCTCTTTCCTTAATATTTTGTTAAATGGTCTTTTAGATAAACAGCTAACCAAAATATTTATTACTGGTTGAAATTTTTAGTTAACCTGTATCAGATCAGATGGCAGTATCTATTCAATTTAGAGGCAATAACTAAGAAAACAAGACAATGATAATAAGGAAGAAATCATAGTATTTTTCTCTCCTTCCACAGATTATTAACAGAAGTCTGAGTCTACCTGTCTATTATGGAATGATGAAATACTGTCATATTTCTGAAGAGCACATTCTTTCCTTAAATGAGGTCAGTTTCAGCTACTTTTTCTAAATGTCTTGTTATGTGGAGTGGCAGTAAAATGAAGTGCATTGGATTCCTTAGCAGCGAGGACTTCTGGCTTGTGGGAGAGATGTATAGTAATTTCTTACACATGGATTCACTTACTATATAATTCAACTTATAGTTATATAGAAACAATCAAAAAAATCTTAAGATTACCATGAGCAATGCTACACAATGTTAGTAAGACTCCATAATATTTTTTTTTTCTGCTTAGAGATGATATTAAGCTTCTAAGATTGGTACAAAGTCATCAAAAATTCTCCTCCTTCAACATTCTCATTGCATCCTTAATGAGAGAAAATATTTGCTTAATGCTATGAAATCTTTTATGCAAAGAAGTGAATTTAGGTGATTATATTATAATCCTGGAAAAAAAAAAAAGTACATATCACTTCTAACCATATAGGTAAAGTAAGGACTCCAGAAACTCAATGATGCAAACTTTTTCTGTCCTAAAATGTGAAACTTCATGAGGAATTCATATATACATACAGTGCATAATAAATAAGTGAATTTCCTAGGGCAAACACATTTTACCTCAAATGTATAAATGTATGTGGTAATTACATGACTAGATTACACAAAAGTCAGAATGTCCAGGTTTAAATTTTATTAAATTTCTGAAAAGATTATTTTTATACAGTTTAAGGAAGTGAGGCCTTAACCTAGATTCCAGTACCAAAACAAAATAAAACAAAACAAAAAAGATGCTTGAAATCTATGGTTGCTACCACAAGTCAGTTTTCCCTCCCCGTCTTGCATAAGGTAAGCTGACTTAGTACTTGTCTATGAATAAGTTATTTTTGAACAAGAACGACTCTAAACAACTAGTAGATGCTAAATTAAAATATGAAAAACACCAAGAAAATGTCCATGTAAGACTTGGTAAGGAAATGATTATCCAGTGCGTCCTTTTTCCTCAGTGAACACTTCCTCCAATCCAATTATAAACATGCAGGAAAGCAAATAAAGGGTTAAAGTATATTGCTCTTGGTAATCTATATGCAAGTAGTTGTTTCCATGGCAAATGCTTACCTTTTTCAACTTTGTTGGGCTTGAGGGAAAGGTTTCAAATTCTCATTTTTATTAGATAATAATGGAGTTACCACACTTCCTGTTTTCTCAGGACAGTCCTAGTTTGCAACCAGTGTCCTAGAAACACTTTAATAGCACCAACGTTCACTCTCAACATGTCCTGATTTGTATTATAAATTACATTATCAGAGTAGGTAGGATGTTAAAGAAATGAGCATCACCCAAAACAAATTTTCTCAGCAATACTAATTGTTTCAGGAGAAAAATAAGTATATTGTTTCTTTTCTTTTTTTTTTTAGGGCCACACCCATGGTATATGGAGGTTCCCAGGTTAGAGGTCGAATTGCAGCTGTAGCCTCTGGCCTACACCACAACCACAGCAATGCCAGATCTGAGCGACCTACACCACAGTTCACAGCAAAGCTGTATCCTTAACCCACTGAGCGAGGCCAGAGATTGAACCTCAAAAACATCCTTAAATATAGAATTAGCATATGGCCTATCAACTCTACTCCTTGGTATATACCCAAAAGAATTGTAAGCAAGTATTTTAACAAATATCCATACACACTATTTAAAATAGCACTATTCATAATAAATAAAAAATCCAAAGTCCATCATCAACTAATTAATGAGTAAACAAAATGTGGCATATCCATACAGTGGGATATTACTTGGGAATAAAAAGAAATGAAGCAATGATACATGCTACAACATGAATAAATCTTGAGACACTATGCTGAGTGAAAGAAGCCAGACAGAAAAAGTCACATTTTTAAAATACCATTTATATGAAATACCTGGAAAGGCAAATTCATAGAAACAGAGAATAGATTAGTAGTGGTTGCTGGGGCTGAGGGAAAAGTAGAGAAGTTAGTAAGCTTTTGCTAATAGGTAAGATGTCTCCTTTGAGTTGTTATAAATGTTTCAAAATTACACTGTTGATGTTATAACTTTGTGACTATACAAATCACCACTGAATTGTATACTTTAAAAGAGAGAATTTTCTGACCTTTGAGTTATAGCACACAAACAAAAAATAGCAGTCAAAAGTTAGAGAAGAACTATAACTAGAACTAATTTTGGAAACATTATGACTCCCCTAGTTCCATTTTATTGTGTTGCTTTTTGTGTTTCCCCTAGTGATTAGCAGTAAACAAAATTCTCCCTCCCTCCCTTTCTCTCCCTCTCCCTCATCCGTCTCCCTCTCCCTCTCTCTGTCTCTGTCTCTGTCCTATCTGGATGTTTATCTTCAAGGTAGTTGGTAAGAATATAGTTGTGGAAATAGCATTCCAGTTAGCACCCAGAATGGGGCAAGGCCAAAACCAATCAAGAATAAAAAGCAGACTAGTTAGTACCTAGATAAAGAATAATATAGGGGATGTGTCTGAACCTAAGCAGTCCTATCCTAGGTCTGAAACCCATGTGAAATTTACAAACCAGGGATGTAGGCAATAGCTACAGGATTCTTAAATACCTAATGATCACATCAAGGATTTTCTCTGGCACCTAATGACTCTTTCAGCCAAACTGACAGAATGTTGTGTCATGGCTGATGTCCTCCAACACTTTGCCAAGTCAACATTTCTCTTTTTATTTATTTATTTTTTAGGGCCACACCCACAGCATATGGAAGTTTGCAGACTAGGGGTCAAATCAGAGCTGTAGCAGTGGGCCTACGCCACAGTCACAACACCAGATCTGAGCCGTGTCTAGGACTTACACCACAGCTCAGGGCAACACTGGATCCTTTACCCACTGAGCAAGGCCAAGGATCGAACTTGTGTCCTCATGGATACTAGTCAGATTTGTTTCTGCTGAGCCACGATGGGAACTCCCAATGTTTCTCTCTCTCTCTTTTTTTTTTTTTTTGTCTTTTTAGGGCCGCACCCAGAGCATATGGAGGTTCCTGACTAGGGGTCAAATCAGAGCTGTAGATGCTGGCCTATGCCACAGCCACAGCAACGCCAGAGCCGAGCCATGTCTGTGACCTACACCGCAGCTCATGGCAACACCGGATCCTCAACCCATGAGTGAGGCCAGAGATCAAAACTATGTCCTCATAGATGCTAGTCAGATTTGTTTCTGCTGAGCCACGATGGGAACTCCCAACATTTCTCTTTATAATTTAACATCTTTTAGGTGTGCTTAGGCTCCTAATAGGAATAGTGTGATTTAAAAAAAAAAAAATTAGGACGCAAGTGCCAGCACAGTAATAATCTTGAAATTTGTTTATCGTTGATGGGTATTTACAGTTTACAACTATGAACCAGTCAGTGTCATTCACTATTATCTATTGCTTAGTTTTAAAGAAGATCACAGGAGTTTCTGTTGTGGTGCAATGGAAACAAACCTGACTAGTATCCATGAGGATGCAGGTTCGATCCCTGGCAGTGGGTTAAGGATTTGGCATTGCCATGAGCTGTGGTGTAGGTTGCAGATGTGGCTCGGATCCTGCACTGCTGTGGCATAGGCTGGCAGCTATGACTCCGATTTGACCTCTCGCTTGGGAACTTCCATATGCCATGGGTGTGGCATTAAAAAGAAAAAAAAATGACAAATTCAGAGGCTTAAAATAACACTTGTATTTTCTGTTTCTGTGGTAGGCAGGCTGGGAGGGACTAAGCTGGCCCTTTTGCTTAGGGTCTCACAAGACTGTAAATCAAAGCATATTCTCCTCTGGTGCCTCAACTGAGGAAAAATATGCTTCCAAGCTCATTCACATTGTTGGCCTAGTTTCTTTTATTTTACTTTATTTCATTTTATTTCAGCTATGGAGGCTTATTCCTGGCTATTGGCTTGAAACCACTATGAGATCCTAGAGCCTACCCCATATAAGCCTCCTAAAATTGTTATTTCTCCAAAGCTAGCAACGAAGAACTCTAGAGTAAGTCGGTTAGAAAAACAGAATTTTATGTAACCAAATAATCATATGAGTGACATATTATTTAGTTTGCCATATTCTTAAGGTTGTAAGCGAGTTACAGGTCCTGCCCACACTGAGAGAGAGAGAGGATTACACAAAGATACAAACATCAAGAGGTAGGAATCATAGAGCCATTCTAGAATATGTTCACCTAAACATAATGACCGATTTTTAAATAATTTTAATAATTAATTGTTGCGGCCTCTAAACCATCTCAAAGTTTTATATTCCATGAAATAAATAAAGTTTATGTGTGTCCTTTATTCCACCAAATACCAAATACTGTGACCAAATAGTGAGAACCTTATGAGATGCTGGCAATGTTTTCATTCTCTTATGAATCACAAGTCAATACTGACTCCATCTCCAGTATTGCTTAGACCTTTATTGAAATGTGGAGTCTATTTTGGTGTTGTGCAACATAAGCAAGATGTAGGAACATGCCCAAAGGAAAACAACAAAAATGATTAAAGGGATTGGAAATAAATTCTACAAGAAAAAGTAAAAGGATTGCAGCTACTTATTTCAGGAAAGAGAAAGCTCACACAAAAAGGTGGCCTTATCAGCAATATTCCCATATGGGTTGAGTGGATAATTTTTATCTTGTGATGGTAAAGTAGTAAATATATTTAAAATCCCTTCAGTCAGCATGTGTGTGTGTGTGTGTGTGTGTGTGTGTGTGTGTGTGCGCGCGCGCGCGCGTGCGCGCGTGAGCGCGCATAGAGGGGAGTAAATATATTGTATTAGTGAAAATGTTTTGTAGATGCTATACATGTTTTGTAGATGCTATACATGTTTCAGTGACCCTTTGTGATAGGGACAGAGTAAAGGGACAAAGTAGGTGATTAAATATTTAATCCCACTAGGGGATCAAAAGTAGAGAGAAAAGTATGGGAGACCCCTGCAAGTTAGTGATCACTGAAGAAAGCAGAAAGTAGGCTTGGTTAAAAACAAAACCAAACAGGTTTGCTTAGCAACAAAAACAACCAACAGAGGCATGAGACATGCCCTCAAACAACAAAATAATGGTGGAATGAGAGCTACATCCTGCCCATTGAAGTCAGTAAGGTAATGATCCTTGAGAAGAGACTTTTCTGCATGTACTAAGAGCAGAAATGTAGGGGAAAGATGACATTATACCAAAACCTGAGATGATTTACTGCATTTTAGTATATGTTGCCATTTTTTGCTCATTGCCATAGCACCGTGACAGTCCTGGTTGGACCATATAGGGTTAATAATCCCCCCCCTGCTTGACATGTAGGAGGAGTTAATGATAGAAGACTCTAAGAAAAAGAAAGAAGGTGGTCCTCTCCTCTTCCCCACTTTTCCTTTGATTATAAAACTCTAGCCCACTAAGTTCTCAGGGCAGGACTTTCTTGCTTTCCTGCTTCTATCTCTCACGAGCATCCTGTACCAATAAACTCTTTCCTTACCTGCCACTCTGCCTTTTGCTAAAAATCAGGCATACCATACCATATGCTCTACTGAGTCCTGAAACTTTTTCTTCAATTTAATTTTGATTGCCACTAGGTACAGTCCTTCTTGAAAGCAGGGAAAAGGTCTGTGACTATCGATTTTGTTTTGAAGATTACATGAAAGGAACATCCTAATGGAATTAGTTTAAAGGCATATCAACCTCTTTTTAACATTTAAGAAGCTAGAACAGCTTTATTGCAATATTTTTCCTGGTTTTATTTCTCTAAAGTTTGGGAGTATACTAATATTATATCAAGTGTTCAGTCTTGCACAGATTTTAACATACACTTAAGTAGAATTATTGCCCAATGTATTGTCCAAAATGAGACATTTTTTTGACAGTGAAAAGGGATTCAATTAATTATCATAGTAGGATAACACGCAAAAACCATAACTTGCTCCAGGCAGACTCGAATGCCTTATAAATTAAATCATATCCCTGACTTTCAACAATTGGAAAAATGACCAGGAGGGAAGACTTAGATTTTTTTTCAGGTCCCTGGCACCTAGATCATAAGCTCCTCGTGGGTGGAAGGCAAGTCTTAGACTTTGTATCCACATCATCTAAGTGAGTACAGAAGGGTAAGAACTGAGTAATAGTAATAATAAGTACTTCCTGTAGGTCAGGCACTGTTCTAAGCACTTTAGAAGTATAAATTTATGTATTTATTTATTCCACCCATGGTATATCGAAGTTGCTGGGCTAGGGGTCGAATCAGAGCTACAGCTGTTGGCCTACACCAGAGCCACAGCAATGCCAGATCCGAGCTGCATCTGTGACCTATGCCACACCTTGCAGCAATACAGGATCCTTAACCCACTGAGCAAGACCAGGGATAATGGATACTAGTTAGGTTCTTAACCTGTTGAGCCACAACAGAAACTCCATATTAACATATTTCAAACCATCCACAGTCCTGTGAGATACTAATACTATTATCTTCATTATAAACGAAGGAAACCGAAACACAGAAATGTTAAATAACTTGCCCAGAGCTGGGATTCAAACCCCACACCTACTCATTTTTATTCTCCTATCTTCACGTCTTCTTCTCTCTCTCTCTCTTCCTCTGTCTCTATGCCACACATTGTTTCTTTCCCCTCTTCCCTTCCTTTCTTTATCTCTTCTGTCTCTTTTGTTTTTCCCCCTTTCTCTTATTTAATCTCTTATGTGTTTCTTCCATGGAATGCCTGATTTTTAAAGAAGGTTCTACTACCTAAGAAAAAAGACGTGTAAACCACCAAATTGAATGTTCTCTAAGGTTTTTTGTCTTTAAATAATTCAACAAATGTTGTTTAGGAGTTCCTGCTGTGGTGCAGTGGGTTAAGGATCTAGTGTTGCCACAGCTGCAGTGTAGGTACAGCTGTGGCTCAGGTTCAGTCCCTGGTGTAGGATCTTCACATGCTGCAGGTGCAACCACAAATTAAAAAAAAAAAAACAATAACAACAACTTATGAAATATTATTTAGTGCTTACTATGTGCAAGAACCAATCCTAAAAGGTAGGACAATATAGAAAAGTAAGGATGAATAGGAGAGTCTTTGAATACAAATAACATGTAGCTTAATGAAAAAAAAGAATAAGGCACTGTCCAAATCACTAGGAAATAAGGTAAAATATGATGCCATAAGAGAGTTCAATTTTAGACATTTTCCCAGAATTTAAATTCTTGGTATATGCCCAGTTAATATTGCTAGCAAAATACTAAGTTGCTCTTATTTCCTTAGGTAATAGTTATATGTACTCTCTCTTCTTTCCACTCTTCTTTCAGTGAATATTTATTGAGTGTCTACATCAGGCTTATATAATCCTGGGATCCATAACACTTACCAGACTATTTTAAATGGTGTGTTTGCTTGTTTTTCTCTCCCATTGGACCAGCTCTTATCTAGGGACCCATAGATGGATAGGGGTGTGTGCTGAAAAATCCTGAGGTTGTATGTAGCATGTTATGTGTTTGAACATATATTTTTTTCTGGACAGAGGCTCAATAGCCTCCATCAGATTTTTAAAAGGGGCCATGTGCCACAAGAAATACCCCTACCATACTTTGACTTTTGAATAGTTTAGTGGTTATGATCACAAACCCAGATTCAGCCAGACCACCTACTAAATGTGTGATACATGGTAAGTGATGTGACTCTTGGGTTTTCTCCCAGGTTTAATGTGAGGATTAAATGAACTGATTTTTGTAAATCACTTGGTATATTTCCAAGTATTTAGTATATACTCAATAAATATTAAGGAAAAATAAAGTATTTTTACACAGTAGGCACATAATCAAGTTAAATAGTTAATGCAAGTATTTTTCTAAGACAGGGTTTCTCAACCTTGACACAATTGACACTTTGGAAAGGATCATCCTTTGTTGTAGAGGGGCTGGCCTATACATTGCAGGGTGTGTAGCAACATCCCACTAGAAGCCAATAGCATACCCTTCCCAGTTGTGATAACCAAATATGTCTTCAGACAATACCAAATATTTTCCAGGGAGCAAAGTCACTCTCTTCTCCCCTGAGAACTGATCTAAATCAATACTGTTAGTTAACATATTATGAGATAAATATTTTTATGAGCTTCATGTTTCACAGTTTTAAGGCCTGGTAAAAATGGGTAAGATAAAACATTCACCAATCTGCAGACAACTTGAAATACCTTTATTAGTTCAAATGAGATCTAGACACTTCCAAATCATGAACGTGGCTTCCTCAGAGTCAAAAACAAACCAAACTTTGCAAATACATCCACAAACAAACAAACAAACAAACCCAGCAACGATAAAACTACCTCTATTCCAGAAACATAATGTTTCTATGGCAAAGTTAAAAGAATTTTCATATCTGAACCATTTATTTCAACAGAAGGAGATAGCTTGAAATGTATTAAATTTTCACTACATGAAAAGAATTGCCACGGTGCTGAGATGGAAAATGAAGATGCTATGGAAATCTCAGAAATCCTAAAATATAGAAAAAACCTGGAATTCCATATCCTAAGATTTTTCTCAATGGGTAATAGTAAGAATATGTGAATATATAACCTTAGGTACTGAAAAGCATTTTTACCATTTGGCCATGGTGAAATGAGAAAATAAAATGGCCTACATTTTTTGTTCATAGCAAACATTCAGTAAAAGGCAGCTTCTCTTTTCAACCCAACCAGTGAACAGTGCTAGCATGTTACGCATGCTATTTTATTCTGAAATCTTATAAATGCAGTAGGACTTTTACTTAAGATGCTTATTTAAAAAGCTAATGTTTGCATATTCAATTCTCATAGGATTTGCACTATCCCCTGATTTATATAATAAAAGATTCTATTGATGAGATAGAAATGTTAAACCCATAGTTAAGCTGTGTGCCTTCAAAATTTAGTGCTTCTGTGTGAAAGAGTCCTTGATGATTATGATTTCAAGGTCACATTGCAAAAGAGTAATTTTGGGGAGAAAATTATTCTAGTGTCTTTCAAAACTTCACTTATTCACTACCATAAAATGGATTTTCATAGTTTATCATTAATATTTATTGGTTGCAGTAAACTGACAGAAGATTTGGAATCATATACTATGCTCTGCATCTGAGGATTTAAAATATATATATAGGAATGTTGCTGCAATTCATGTGTATGATAGACTAAATTATGAACATAATTATGCCGTTTTCACATATTTCCATCAAGAGGTCTCCAAAATTCAAAATTATTAAGCAAGCTTTTTTATGTTCCTAATCTGTATGATATATATAAACTTAAAGCATAAAATCAGTCATGCATCTTTCTTTAAGTATTATATGTTTATCATGAAGATGTGCAGCCATGGGTAGGTTAACCAGCTTTAACATCTTTCACTATGTGTTGCCATAAGTGAAAAAGAAGAAAGATGTTATCACAACCCAGATAGTGCTATTGAAATAAAACATCCTAAACTAAGTTTCTTATGCTTTGTCAATTTTAGAACCAGATCTTGAATATAATTTCAACTTTTCCCCTCTGTATCACTCTTTAAAAATGGTTACCTAAAATTGCTCACCATGTACTGCCAGGTGATTTAAAAAAGATATTTTATAAAGTTCCCTGGTGGCTCAGGAACTTACACACACACACACAAAGAATGTTATGAAGTACAAAACATCAACTGATCCTAATTTGTTGCTGATGTTTTTAAGATTATGTATATGAATCTTAAAAATCATGACTAGCATAGACGTACAGTTGGCTGTGAATATTAAGTTTGGTGGAGCTATAGATTTTTATGTTTATTTTTGTTTCTCTATATCCTCATAATTTCTACAATGGACTTATTTTTATAAGCAGAAATAAATATCTTAATAATATAATTAGAAATGTCTCATTGAAGAAACATAGGGATAAGATGTTTTAAATATAGTTTATATTTATCCTTTTTATCTTTGCCATATATGAATGTATCATATATCCCTGTGTGTGTGTGTGTGTGTGTGTGTGTGTGTGTGTGTGTGTGTGTGTGTAGTGTGTGCATGAATGTATGGAAAGTTTTCCCAGTCCTCTGCTTACCTATATCTTCATTCTATTGTAAGTGGAGTGGAAGGGTAAATTGGAAGGCATCTCTTGATATGCTTTGAATTTTCCTAAAAACTAGAAGGGCAGAGAGCCAATGAAAAGAAAATGAATATTTCATTTCCTTTACTATAAGTAGATAAAAGAAGTGGCATTAAAGAAGAGCCTCTAATTTATAGTAGGCATGATGTTTGAACCAAGACTTTTTGAGTTAACAGTTGAATGGGAGATATACAGAAGTTTTGTTTGCAATAAGATGGAAATTTTCTGAGTACAGTGGTGTAGAATATAAGAAAAACTTGATTTTAAGTAGCTTTTCTATAATAATCATGTTACAAGATAGGGTGATAATTCTTCTCACTTCACAGATTGTTGAGGCATTCCTGTGTATCTCGTGCATACTAAATTTAACTAATGAAGCATAATGATGTTATTGTCTTACATGTTTTATTGTGAGATTCCTCCAGGTGACTATAATTAGTAGGTCAGCAAGGTAATCTGTGAACAGTGCTGAGTACCCAGAAGCCATTGTTTTCTCACAGCTAGTTGAGTTCTAAATTCTGCTTGGAACTAGATTTTTAAATTGGATACAAAAAGAGGTGGGTAATCCTGGTGAATTAATATAGAAAATAAATAATGTAATATTCAAAACACTATTTCTATAAGGTTTCACTGCATCACTCTGATTTGGTTTGGGGGCTGCCCTCTTACTACTCATTGTGATGTTAATAATTCATCTGGTGACCTAACATCACAGCATTAAGTCAGCAAAAACCACCAAGCTCTTAGATTTTGGAACTCCTGACTTTGAAACCAAATGTGGAAAATATTCCTTCTCTCATATTGAAATATTGAAATATGAGAGTAGCAGGATTCAGGCAGACAGGAATAGGAATGAACTATTTCAAGGAGGAATGTCCTTGATGGGTGAATGGGATTTGGCTAAGAGCAGGAGGCATAATGAAAGAGGTACTGAAGGGACACAAAACCATGTCAAAATTTAAGGAGTAGGGGGAACGAGATATCTAGCCTAGAGGAGATACTCTTCAGGAAGGGCATGATATTTGTCTTAGAATATTTTGAGATCTGTTATATATATGAGGGTACTCAGAAATGTTCACACATTACTTTGCTGACCCTGAGACCAATGATGGGCATTTCAGCCGTATAAATATTTTACGAAGGGAAGACTAACAGAAAACAAATAAAGTATATTGCTATAAATTGAACTGTATATTTTGCTATGAGAAAAATAAAATAAAAAACAGAAACATTTAATATAGCTTAACCAATCAGGTAAACCTCTCAGATGAGTATGTTTATAATGAGACCAGAAAGATGAAGCAATAGCAATGCACAAAAGTTTGGAACAAGGAAGAAGGATAATGTGATAGCTAGAAAGATCAGTATCTACAAAGGCCCTAAGGTAGGAAATAGCTTAGTCTATTGATGAAACTAAAAGGCCTCTGTGGCTAGAGCATAAAGAAAAAAAAGGAGAGTGGCAAGAGATAATGATGAAGAAGTAAGCCAAGATTGGATCATGCAGTTTCTTGTAGGCCATGATAACAGGGTTTGGAATTTTTTTCTAGGTGTTACAGAAAGCCACTGAAGAGCATTGAGTAGGATGATCAGAATGGGAAAAGAATGTAGTCATGAATGCTGCATTAGAAATTGTCAAAGGGGTGTTCCTGTTGTCATTCATGGGTTAAGAATCTGACTGCACACACTTAGGTCACTGTGGAAGTGTGGGTTAAATCCCTGGCCTGGTGCAGTATGTTAAAAGATCCAGTGTTGTGGCAGCTGTGGCATAGGTTGAAGCTGCAGGTTGGATTCAATCCCTGGCCCTGGAACTTCCATATGCCATGGGTATGGCCATAGAAACTGTCAAAGAAGTCTAGGTATGAAGAGAAAAGTGCCTGTACTTAGGGAAATGTCAATGATTATAATTACCATTTATGAACCTTAGCTGTGTACCAAGAACTCTATGTGTGTGTGTGTGTTTCTTATAGCAACTCTGTTGGGTGGTATCATTAAACTTATGATTAGAGCTAGCCAAAGTTCGCAAATAATAAATGGCATACTAGAATTCAAACTCTGGTGTGTTTGCTTCTAAACTCAAAATACTTTCTGCTACATCACACAGTCTCCTTAAGAAAGAAGAGAGAAAAAAAGAAGGGTTACCAAAATTCAGGAGATATTTTGGAGGGAAATTGTTGAGACATGATGACTGATTTGAGGTGAGGGAACATTGAGAACACTAATATTAATCGAACCCCTAATAAGCTTTAACTTTAAGCACTATTTTATTTAACCATAAGACAACTATTTAATGATGATATTATCACTGTTGTATGGATTGTTAAATTAAGACTTATGGGGCTTAAGTAAATCACCATATCACATAGCTAATAAGTGTCAGAGGCTAGGATTCCAATTAAGAAAGATTTGCTTGGAGTTCCCATGTGGCTCAGTGTGTCAGTGTGTCTTTTGTTGTTGTTATTGTTGTTGTTGTTGTTGTTGCTATTTCTTGGGCCGCTCCCGCGGCATATGGAGGTTCCCAGGCTAGGGGGTTGAATCGGAGCTGTAGCCACCGGCCTACACCAGAGCCACAGCAACGCGGGATCCGAGCCGCGTCTGCAACCTACACCACAGCTCACGGCAACACCGGATCGTTAATCCACCGAGCAAGGGCAGGGACGGAACCCGCAACCTCATGGTTCCTAGTCGGATGCGTTAACCACTGCGCCATGATGGGAACTCCGGAATAAAATTGTTTTGCAAACTTTAGGATTGCGTTGAGAATAGATTTTATACACCTTCAGAGATCCTATGAATGTTATTCTCTAACCATCTAAGGGAAGGGGGAAGGAATGCATAGGCAAAAATGTACTTGAAGACTCCCTCCATTAAACTTGTTCAAAAATAACTCTCCTTCACATTCCGTTAATTAAAGACTCATTTGGGTTAACAAGCTCCTTTCATAAAATGCAAATGGAGGGCTGCACCTTTTTCACATCTTAATAAATTGTAATAGCTCTTTGAGGGCTTTGAAGCTCTGAAAAAAATGGGATCTTTGATTGGGGTAGAAAAGATGGTGGGGGCACTTTTGTATGGCAAAAGTGTATGCAAGGCAAGCCTGGAGGATAACTAGAAAGCAGCATACAGGCATTGAAGTTTAGGATTGAGAAGAGCCACACAGGAAGTGGAAATGACAAAGACAAATCATGTCTACTTTGCAGTGTTAAGAATCCACATATCATTGAAACTCTGCTGTCATTTGGAAAAGACCTAATTAAGAATTGTGAACAAATTTTTGGAAACTTCAAATCCTAGCTTTCTTCAGGTTAAGAAAAAAAATCAAGCCCCTACCCCAGGCTTTCCATCTTGGCTTCTCAATGTGGTCTATTATTGCTAGTATAAACTAGAAGACAGGTGATAGTGTCACTATCTATCTGTGCCACAACCTACTTTGGGATGAAAAGATGGCAAGAGACAAAAAGAGATCAATGAGGGAAAGTAGATGTATGCATCTCTCAAGTCCTTATCTCATCTCTCATAGTCCTTATGGCTCAGTATATCATTACTGGCTTTTCCTCTTCCTGGGATTTGTAACACGGTCCCCACAAATATGGAGAATCAGCCTATAAACTGCATACCTAAGTGTTGATGGAACATGAAGGACAGGAATGTTGAGAGTGTATGGGAGCTGGTGAAAGTTTCATCAAGAAAGGTCTTTGTTCAGTGAAGCTAAATTTTTGATGAACATGAACTAGTTCAGTTAATAGAACATAAATGAGCAGGCAGGCTATCCTAAGTCAGGAGAATCAAGAACAAATGCAAATCAGAGCATTCTTATAAACTACCTGTGTAAATGCAAAGGAATTCACATATATAGATTAGAAGAATTATTTGAATGGCAAAGAAATTTTAAAAACAGTAGAGAAGCAACTGTAGCAAGATTGGAAGACATTGAATACCAAGCTATGGAATTTCTACTTGATAGTATAGGTGAGAGGGAATCAGTACAAATTCTTAAACTGAGGATGAGAGAGAAGGATGTCATGTTATCTGGAGAATGTAGAGGCTGGAGTTAATCCAGCTATGAAATATAGGATTGGCATGGTACATGTAGGAATGTAAATTATGGAATGAATTTAAGAGAAGTTGCAAAGGAACATTAATATGAAAAAAAGGGATTTGTTGTGGGTTAGGAAGAAGAGAGAAAAGTAGTTTAGGATTCTTTCCAGATCGTGAGCCTGAGGAAAAGAAAGGCATATAATGCCAGTAAGTGGAATGAAGAAATTGAATAAGGTTTTTTCCTGTTTAGTCCTGTACAGATGTGTTGCTCTAGTATTAAACAAAAACAAAAGTAATGAGATTATTTGAGCAATAGCACATAAGGGAACAGAAAAATGGTGGGAAATCAGCATGAGAAATGGAGATTTGAGAGTTGTGCCAGAGAGAGAGCCCCTGAGAAGATAAATGTGGTTATGATCTCCCATTTCATTACTCTACTTTCCCTCAGTATGTATATTTAGTTTGCAGTGATTTCTTTGCTCCTGTGGATATATTGTTTTATCTGCCCTAATTTCATTATGTTTGCTTCCAAAATAGTCTATAAACTTTCTAAAACATAGGACCATATTCTGCTTTGGATTTGGTTTTGGTGGTTTGGGATATAAACCATTCAGGATGAGGATATGCCCAGTCAGGTGCTAAATTGGGGTTTTGATTAAAAACTTATTACTGAGTCTTCAAGATTAGAACTGACATCGGTATAAAAAAGCATTGCTTCTTCACATTTATTCTTATAATAATAATAGCCTTGGACTGTATTTTTCAAATCATATACTGCTTCACTCATTCAAATGTTCAGAAATCTCCAAAGTTTGAAGTTATTTACCAACACAAAATAAACTCATTACTTGACCTGTAGAATTCACTCCTCTGCTGCTCAGCAGGGTGTCCATATTGCTACCATATGGACTTTTTAATCACCATCTCCACCATGCTGGAATACAACTTGTAGAAGAGATGTTGGTGTCCTGGGGTAATGAATGGTGAAACAATCACAGTGGGAGTTTTGATTTGTTTTGTGTTTTTGTTCACAGCATTGGTCTTATTCTCTTCATTAATTACCAACTTTTAACATTCTACAAACATCTGTGGCAACACTAGTCATTCTTCTCCTTGAAATCACTCTGACTATTTAGAATATATGAGAGCATCTAGTCTTAGAAATGGAGGATACTAGCTCGTTTAGGCACTAAACAGAAAAAAGAAAATGAGTTATCTGTTTATGCATCAAGTTTAGGGGTGTTTATGCAATATTAGTAGCATTATTCTATCCAAGATTTGGATGGCACCTTTAAGGCTGATAACTGAAACTTATTCTGAAAATATACTATAGATAGAAGCTTATCAAGGAATTTGTTTTTGTTTGTGTGTGTGTGTGTGTGTGTTTCTTTTTTTTTTTTTTTGAGTTTTTTGTTTGTTTTTTAGAGGGGCACACCTGTGGCATATGGAAGTTCCTGGGCCAGGGGTCAAATTGGAGTTGCAGCTGCCAGCCTACACCACAGCAACAGGCAAAGTAGGGTCTGAGCCATATCTGTGATCTACATCACAGCTTGTGGCAATGCTGGATCCCTATCCCACTGAGCCAGGGATTGAACCCTCATCCTCACAGAGACAACGTTGTGTCCTTAACCTGCTGAGCCACAATGGAAGCTCCTGTCAAGGAATTTGTGATTGCTATAGCACCATTTTCAGAGCTCATTGGGGCCTTCCATTTTCCTAATTCAATTAGATGATCATAATTAGAAATGGGAAAATAGAATGATATTGTTGCTTTCCGTTTTTCACATAATTACGATATAATCTCCTTCTTCAAAGTCTATTGCTTTAAATTATTACCTTTATTTTAGATAGAAGTTTTTAATGTAATTCTCTCTCAAAAGTCACTTCTTGATTTTGGCTTTGTACAAAATGTAAAGAAATGCAATAGTTACTAAAATGGAGTCTTACATTCCTTGGTCATATGGCTGGCGGTTGGTTGTTTAGATTTTGAAAACTTATATTCAGAGGAGAGAACTGACTTTGCTGACTCTGAATTATTATACATAAAATCATTTGACATAAATGAACTAGATAAGTAAATTTTTTATTGAAGAGTTTGCCAGTTTTTTCTTAACAAATAGCTCACTATATATCATGGTGTGTCTATCTACCACAGAATTGGATATAACTTAAATATTTTCTGACTTTAATTTTTACTGAGCATTACAAAAATAAATAGTTATAAGCCAGTTTTCATGTGTTCCTCATTATCTTCTTATTTTCCATGGAGCCACATAAAAGAATGAGATTAAGTGGGAACACCTCTTTGGTCACATCATCATTTTTGAGTATATACTTCTCATCATATATGATTCCAGATCCACTGTCCATTTGAAAGAAGAAAACATAGTTTATCATAACCAAGTCATTTTTCATTTGATGGAAAATGTGTTTGGGGGGTAACAAGTTTATTTTTGCTTTTCCTGGTTTCTAAAGTGTATGACAAACAGCAAATAGCCCTAGAATTTAGTTAGTAGTTCACAACTATTGTTTCCTCACCTATATGCATTTTCATAAGAAACATTGTATACATCATTGTAACATTACAAGGTAATTCTTTCTGTATTAAATAATTCATTGCACAAGTCACTGCATAAATTAAAGTTGACATTTTATTTTGTAATATGCTCACGGCTTGAGCAAAAAACATGCTGTGGAAGAAAACATTCAAACGAAATCAAAGAATGAACAAGAATGGAATAGAAAGAAATTGACTTTTTAAAAAGTAGTTCTTATAAGTGTTGCCACTTGTTCATTTTATCAAAATGACAAATTGCAACTATCATTTCTGAATTCAAATGGTAACTAAAAAATAAGTATACTTTTGAATGCATTTGTCAGAGTTTAAACTTCTTTATTGATAACTAAGAAAATATTAGAATTTATCATTTCATAGTACTGACATGAGTTCTGCTTCATAGTATAGCTTTAAAAAAAAACTTTTGGAGTTCCCTGTTGGCTCAGTGGGTTAAGGATCCAGCACTGTCACTTTTGTGGCCCGGGTCCCTGCTATGGCACGGGTTTGATCCCTGGCCTGGGAACTTCAGCATACTGAAGAAAGTAGCTAAAAAAAAAAAAAAAAAAAAAACTTTTGCAAATTCAATAATTAAACTATTATGCTTGTCCATGGTCTTTATTACATTATATATTTTATACCATTTCAGAACAATAGTTTCACATTAAGAAGAGTAAACTGCTTTCATTTAAGGCAGGAGTAACATGCTTCTTTGAGTGGCACAGGGATCATGGCATGGGGCTCATAGAGAAGGAAATATAACCCTACCACAGTACTTGCTTCTCTAATGAACAACGAATATATAACTGTGATAACATGAAGCTTGTTCATTGGTTTTTCAGTTAAAATCCAGATTCAGTGAATGAAACATTTAATTATGACTACAAAGTAGAGTATAAAGGATATGAATATGAATATCAATATTGACAATACAAAATAAATTACAGTTGCCAGAAAATGTGAGATCTGAGGTGAGAAGAAGTGATGGGAGAGAAGATTAGGGCTCTAACATCCTTTCTTATGTTGTGGGGAGTTGTGATGTCTGGAGTGAAAATAACAAAAATCAAATATTTATTAAGAAAAACCAAAGTAACCAACAGAAGAAATATAAATACAACTATCAGGGAATTGGAAGGGGGAAGAAAAGGAGATAGGAATAGTGCTATTGTTATAAATCTCTAGTTTTCATAGCATGGAGGAAATAGCTAGTGTAAAATAATTATGTATATACATTTAGAGTATGGAGGTAACTACCAAAATAACTAAAAACAGAATTGACCAAAATAGTTTGGGGAATGAGAATTGAGGTGTGAACTCACTTTCCATTACAACCTGTTACAACCTGATCTTTCCACATGCATTTGTACCTTTCATGAAAATAAAAAAGAAAATATTGAAAAATAAAATAGAAGTGATACTAATGATAATTAACATCCATTGAGTATGCACTATGTAACAAATGCTTAAATAAATTTATGATTTAATAATTTCTTTAACAGTAAGAATTAGTTCCTATTATTATCATCATTTTATAAGTCAGGGAAATAAAACTTAGAGAGAATAGCTAAGAAGTGGCATGGGAGTTCTTACTGTGGTGCAGTGGGTTAGGACTTTGAATGCAGCAGCTCTGGTGGTGCGGAGGCACAGTTTGATCCCCAGCCCAGTACAGTGGGTTAAAATATCTGGCATTGTTGCAGGTATGGCATAGTTCATAGCTGTGGCTCAGATTCAGTCCCTGCTCCAGGAACGTCCATATGCCACAGGTGAGGTTATAAAATAAAATAAAATAAAAAGTGGCATATCCAGGACTCAAATCTGCAGAGCTTAATCTATTAGTCATTACATTATACTACCATTATGATGTATTTTCTAGCAACCAGATTCATCCAGTGCGGTAGGCAGAATTTTGGCCCCCCAATCTTCATCTCTTTATGTCACTCCCATGATTATGGTATAATTCATGACACAAGGGGCTCTGAAGATTTTACAAATTACTAATCAGTTGATTTTAAAATACAAAGGTTATTTTAGGTTATCCAAGTGAGACCAATGTATTCATGTGAGCCATTAAAAGCATAAGGAGCACTGGGAACTATGTCTCGTCACTTATGATGGAGCGTGATAAAGTGAGAAAATAGAATGTGTACATGTATGTGTAACTGGTTCACCACGCTGTACAGTAGAAAAAATTGTATTGGGGAAATAATTTTAAAAATAAAATATTTTTTTAAAAAAGCATAAGGGGAAGATAGAGATATTTGAAGACATAGAATAGCTCAATAGGTCATTACTGACTTGAAGACAAAGATACCATGTGGAAAGCATTAGAAGGAAACAAATTCTCCCAAAAATTAGTAAGCTTAGAAGACTCTGAGCCCTAGAAGTGAACTGCAACCCTGGCAAACACCTTGATTTCAATGTTATGAGCCCTCAGAGGAGAATCCAGCCATGCTGATCAGCTAGTTAATTAATAAGAGTTGTTTTAAGGGGCTAAATTAGTAAGTAATTTGATATGATTCTGATAGGACATTATTACAACTAGTTATCTTTTATTATAATTTCAAGTTGCAACAAAGATCCAATTACATCTAAACATTTATTTCAGCCCTTTCACTCTTCAGCTAATATTTACCTTTCTGATTGCAGTACTTTTATACTGCAGGCCAAACTGTGATGAGGTTACACATTTTTTTCTTTTAGTTTATATTGTTTTTAAATTCTTGTTTATCGTACTATGTATAATCCCTTAAGAATCCAATGAGATAAAATATCTGCCCTTTCAGTAATTACATCATGCTTAATATGTTGGAAATTTATTTTATTGGATGAAAGATTAATGACCCTTCCTAAAAAACCAATTTCTCTGGGTAGTAGTGATGTCATCAAAAAGAACTAACAGAAAGGAATGGAAATGACTTAAATTGGGTTGACAATACTGCGAATTTAGTGTATGTCATCTAGTTTTGCTCTGTCAATGAATGGATAATGGAGAATCCCTCTGGTAGCTAAGAGGTGGAGTTACAAAATGTAAGAAACAAAACAGATGAGAGCTCAGCCTTAAAACAGAAGGAGACTTGCTTGATGTCATGCTTGGTCTATATTCCAACAATCATTAAGAGTATGTTGTCATTAGAGAGATGAAGATGGGAGGCACCATGGGATAGTGAGGCTGAGTCTAGACTAACTCCATTTCAGAAGCTAGGTTATCATTATTAGTTAAGTAAACAATGTTTGTTAGAAGGAAACTGTGCCAATATAATCCAGTTAGGGTTAGTTTGAATTAGAAAATAATACTCTGTAAAATATACCTATTTATACTTTGATATTCCATAGTTTCTTCGTTTTTTCTTTTGGAAAGATTCGGTTATCTTAAATGTTATAGTTTGATACATAGACTCTCTTTTTTAATCTGGTGAATTTTAGTTTTAAAAGTGATGCAGTGCTTGTGACATGTATTTAATTATTCCCTGCTCCAATAGAGGCCCTCCAGTTTTCCTTCACCCTTAATGTTCCCAGTGGAAATGGAAGCTATCTGGTCTTTGTCATTGCCATAGATGAAGACTACTGCCATTGGCATTGCTTCCTCTTGATGGTCACTGAAAGTTTTGCTATGAAAAGACCACCATGTGCTGTAAAGCTCTACTAGAATAAAAATAAATGCTTTAATAACACACATATCTAGGCTATTCCTTAACAGTCCCAAAGTTTTTACAATATTGTGTGCAAATGCATCATTTCCATTTCTATTTCATCCTACCATTTTCTGAATAATCAAACATTAGTCTCTAGGCGGTTGGTCAGAGGACCAATATCTAATTCTCTGCACTGTCCTTCAAATAATACTTCTGAAGCACACTTGCATCACAGCCCAAATCGCCTGCTTCTATTGCTTAGCTCATGTCTTTCTAGAATCCTGCAGTCATCCTATTAGCTATGACTGGTGTTCCACTTGAAGCTTTTGCTACATCTGATGAAAATTATTAAAATTTTTAACAGCATCCGTGACCTAAAATTATTTCAAATAGCATAGTGGCTTTCATCTAAAATACACCATGGACTGTATACATGGGGGTGAGACCTAGATATCAATTTGGCATTTTTTAAACTCCCCAAGTGATTATTATGCACAGTGAACTTTGAGAATCATGCCTCTAATTAAGGCAGTGCTCTGCAAATTGAAAATCTTCTTAAAATTCAGACCTTGTTTCAGTGGGTCCTGGGTGAGAACTGACATTATGCATTTCTAACAACCTCCCTTATGATGCCATTGCTGCTGGTCTGTTGGCCATGCTTTAAATAGTAAAGCCTTAAAGCATTATGTGGAAATTCCAAACATCAGTATTAATTGGCTGGGCATGGATCTCTGCTGTCATTAATTTTCCCTTTTTCATGTTTCCATGGGGTAGTGTCCATTTCTAATTTTATAAGAATTATAGTTTTAGAAGGTAATTTTCATCCTTTCTTTCAATCTCTTCATGCAGATCATTCCAAGGAAGAAAGAGTAGTTGATCTTACTGGTGAGATTGGAAAGAGAATCCATGCACAGTTGCCTGCACTAAGATTCATTTGTCTTTCTCATTTGGAATAGCCCATGCCCTTGGGATCTGAGATTCTTATACATGTGAGAAGCAGTTGTGGTTTCTAGCGACAATGGGGGCAAATTTAATTCTGGCAGGAAGCCTCATTCTGGCCTCAACTGCATTCTCACAACCTGCTTTACCATTCATTGTTTAACAATGATCTTCCATCTGACTCTTGTGTTTATATTTCTCACTTACTTGCATGCTTTCAATCTGCAAGACATACAGGAATTCTGGAACATTTTGTTTAATGTATGAAATTAAGAAATATAAATCAATAGCAATTCACACTTATACGTACATATGCATATATATTTTCCTACTAATCTGTTAAAAACTGGAGTAATACTTTAATTCTATTTAATTTTCTTTTTCTCCTTTTGTTAATTTTTGTTTATCAAAACTGTCAACTGAAAAAAAAAAAAAGCACAATGTGAGAGTTGTGCCCTAAAAGGACTATACCCTTGGAGAAAGACACTCAGATAGCTATAAGGAACTGCATCTAAGAGGTTAGAGGTGGTGGGGGGGGTCAGTATATGTGATTTTAGTGAAGGGGAATTACATGTGATCAAGCATTCATTTTGGCAGAAGGTTGCTGCTAGTCAAGAGGAGCAGATGTCTGTTACTGATTTTAGTGTTTTCTAGATATGAGAAGATACAAATCTTTTTCAGAAGATATGTAACTATCTGAAGGCCTGTTCTGTGAGTTTTTCCCAGAGCAGAGTGCCTCATTCCTGATCTCCACCCTGAATTCCTTTCAGGGTGTGTTTAAGGTCAGCAACTGCAGTAGAAAGTGATGTAAATGGCAGATGGCAAGTGACAATTTTTAGCTGGCAAAACTATTGATCTCTGCTTTTTTTGTTGTCTTTTTTGTTTGTCTGTGCTTAGAGTATAGTGTTTGTAAAGAAAATTTTCAGATTTGAGTGCTAATTCAGTTGTTTTACAGAAAAGTGTTTTACAAGTTTTCCCCTAAGTAAGTTACAAATAAAGACTTTGAGTCAAAATTAAATCATGCTCTTTGGAAATTCTTAATTTCAGAAAAGCAAAACATGCAGTTTAGGTATTGGTATCATTTTGTTTTAGTAGACTTTTATTCTACCTCAGTAGGTAATTTTATTCAATCAGTAGGTTAATGAAGAATTGGGTTTTGTTTTCATTTTTGAACACTCTTCCCAAAACATCATGTCTGAAGAGAAAGAGAAAATTACCTTAATTCCACTAACATTTCCCTATGTTTTTCAGAAAAGGACCAACACATGTTTTTGCCCAAATGTCTTCGGGATCAGAAGACTAAGAAGTTATAACCCTAAACTTATAATTTCTGACCATAAGCAAATTGAAATTTCTTGTCTTGAGAAATATAGTGTTCTAAATTTCAGTTCGTTTCACTTTATTTGGCAATCATTAATTCACTATTACCTCAGAATCCGTATGAATATTTTAAACATATTACAGAAGATGCTTCTGGGGAGACTAGTAGATAACATTTAATTTTATAAATCTAGGTGAGGCTAAAAATGTCTACACTTTTGGAAAACACTTCACGAATTTTAGAAAATTTATTTATTTACATATTTATTTATTAAATTTATTTAATTGTTTAATATTAATTGTTATTTATTTAATTCTTTACAAAATTTATTAATTCAATTTGTTAAAATTAATTAATTTTGTCTCTATTTTTCCTCCCTCCAAGGAGACTTTCTGGGATCTATTGGGTTTTTGTTATATGCATATTTTAAAAGTTAAACAGTGTAACAATAAAAAACAAGAACCAGTTATTTAAGTGAGGTTTTTCTTCAGGAAAGATACTGTAACTGACCTAAAGGAAAGGTGATGGGAAGGGTATTGTGTATATGCAGTAAAAGTTTCTGGGGACCGAGATAGAATCTATGCCATGAAGGCGACTCAAGCTATAGCAGTGACAATGCCAGGTACTTAACCCGCTGAGCCACTGGAGAGGTCCAATATTTTTTCTTTTTAACTTTCTTATCTGCAATTCCAAAAGGGAATTTTCAAATGCAGGATTACCACTTAAATGAGTAACTTGAAATTCAAGAATCCACTAAGGTACTTTTGTATCAATTAGAAAGAGTTCCTCAAGTGCTCCTGAAAGTAGTTCTATGATTTGTTTGCATCCAATTCACCTTTGAAATCCTTATTTCTGACTTTATGGGAAAGGGTTGTATTAGACAATGATCCTTTAGGACAAAGACAGTGTTACAGAAGAACGATTTCTCTGGGGAGTTTGAGGTGCTACCACTGTAGCACCACAATAGATTAGCTATAAAACTAAAGCAACTATCTTGTGCCCAGTGTAAGAAGTTATGTAAATAATTCTTATCTCATTGAAGCCTGTAATTTGTGATTGAGCTAGAGCAAAAACAAGGCATATTCTTTGGAAACTCCACCTGCTTTCATTCCTAAATTCAAAGCATAGATACAAGCCTTCTTCTTATTTCTATATGTCCCACTCTAAATTTTGCTTTTTTCTGGAAATGCAACATAAACTTAGAATGCAGCTGTATTTGGCACTTAGGGGATATTTCCAGCCCATATATTTCATAATTACCATTCTTTTATTTTCAAATAATTACAAAAGGTGTTTTCGTAAAAGTGCATTAAGGCTAATATCATAGTTGTGGAAAACTCTGCCTATGTTTTAAGGGCATTTGTAATGAAAAAATATTTTACTGCTGGCTAAGACCAAAGAGGTGAATATACTTGCACCTATATGTTGGCAGGAATAATATTTATTTTCTAAATGGTATTCTTTGCAGTGCAGGAGAGAGTGGCTTTTGCAGTGAGGGATAATGAAAAAAAAATGTGCCTCCTTCAGAATGATGACAAATACTCTTTTAACTATGTGAGATGAGATAATAAAAGCCCATGCCCTCCTATGTTTTTTTTTTCCTCTACTCTTTTGAATTGATATCCCCTTATTTTTGGCTCTTTAAGATTTTTAGTTTTTCTATTATAGTTGATTTACAATGTTTTATAAATTTCTGACATATAGCATAGTGACCCAGTCAAATATATATATACACAAACATTCCTTTTCACACATTAACCTCCATCATGTTCCATCACAAGTGACTAGATATAGTTCCCTGTGCTATACAGCAGGATCTCAGTGCTTATCCAATCCAAATGCAATAGTTGGCATCTATTAACGTCCAATTCCTAGTCCATCCCACTCCCTCCCCCTCCCTCTTGTCAACTACAAGTATATTCTCCAAGTCCGTGAATTTCTTTTCTGTGGAAAAGTTGATTTGAGCCATATATTAGATTCCAGATATAAGTGATATCATATGGTATTTGTCTTTCTCTGTCTGACTTACTTCACTTAGTATGAGAGTCTCTAGTTCCACCCATGTTGCTATAACGGCATTCTTTTGTTCTTTTCTATAGCTGAGTAGTATTCCATTGTGTATATGTACCATATCTTCTTAATCCATACATATGTTGGAGGATGTCTTGGCTATTGTGAATAGTGCTGCAATGAATACACAGATGCATGTATCTTTTTCAATGGAAGTTTTGTCCAGATATATGACCAGGAGTGGGATTGCTGGATCATATGGTAGTTCTATACAGAGTTTTCTGAGGTACTTCCACACTGTTTTCCATAGTGGTTTTACCAAATTACATTCCCACCAAAAGTGTGGGAAGGTAACCTTATCTCCACACTATTTCCAACTTTTGTTATTTGTTGACTTGTTAATGATGGCCATTTTGACAGGTGTGAGGAGGTACCTAATAATATACCATAAATAATTATGATTTTCACTTCTCTACTAATTAGTGATGTTGAGCATTTTCTCATGTTCCTGATGGTCATCTGTATAACTTCTTTGGAGAAATATCTCTCCAGGTCTTTTGCCCATTTGTCAATTGGGCTGTTGTTTTTTTAGATGTTGACTTGTATAAATTATTTGTATATTTTAGAGATTAATAAATTGTCAGTTGCATCATTTGAAACTATTTTTTCCCATTCTATAGGTTGTATTTTTTATGGTTTCCTTTGCTATGCTTGTCAGTTTGCTGTGCTTGTCAGTTTGATTAGGTCCCATTGGTTTATTTTTATTTTTATTTCTGTTGCCTTGGGAGACTGACTTATGAAAACATTTATACAGTTGATGTCAGAATGTTTTGCATCTGTTCTCTTCTAGGAGTTTTATTGTGTCTTATTTTATGTTTAAGTCTTTAAGCCATTTTGTGTTTGTTTTTGTGCATGGTGTGAGTGTGTGTTTAGTTTCATTAATTTACATGCAGCTGTCCAGTTTTCACAGCACCACTTGCTGAAGAGACCGTCTTTTTTCCATTTTATACTCTGGCCTCCCTTGTTGGAAATTCATTGACCATAGGTGTCTGGGTTTATTTCCAGGTTCTCTATTCTGTTCCATTGGTCTATAGGTCTGTTTTTGTACCAGTACCATAGTGTCTTGATTATGGAAGCTTTGTAGTATTTTCGAAGTCTGGGAGAGTTATGGTCCTGCTTGGTATTTTCTCCTCAGGATTGCTTTGGCGATTCTGGGACTTTTATGGTTTCATGTAAATTTTTGGATTATTTGTTCTGATTCTGTGAAAAATGTCATGGGTAATTTGATAGGGATTGTATTGAATCTGCAGTTTGCTTTGGGAAGTATGGCCATTTTAACAGTATTAATTCTTCCAACCCAGGAGCATGGAATATCTTTCCATTACTTTGAATCTTTAATTTCCTTGATTAATGTTTTATAGTTCTTAACATATAAGTCTTTCACCTCCTTAGTCAGGTTTATCCCCAGGTATCTAATTTTTGGGGTAGTGATTTTAAAAGATATTTTCATATTCCTTTTCTAATATTTCATTGTTAGTATACAGAAATGTAACTGATTTATAAATGTCAATCTTGTATCCTGTTACTTTGTTGACTTCATTGATCAGTTCAAGTAGTTTTTATGTGGACTCCTCAGGGTTTTCTATGTATAGTATCATGTCATGTGCATACAGTGACAATTTTACCTCTTCACTTTCAATTTGCATACCTTTTATTTCTTTGTCTGATTGCTGTGGGTAAGACTTTCAACACTACGTTGAATAAAAATGGTAAGAGTGAGCATTTTTGTCTTGTTCCAGATTTTAGTAGGAAGGCTTTCATTTTCTTTCTGTTGGGTGTTATATTGGCTGCTATATTTGTCATAAATGGCTTTTACTATGTTAAGGTATGTACCCTCTATATCCACTTTGGTAAGAGTTTTATCATGAATGGATATTGGATTTTGTCAAATGCTTTTTCTGTATCTATTGAGATGATCAAGTGGTTTTTAACTTTTCTTTTGGTAATGTGGTGTATAATGTTGACTGATTTGCCTATGTTGATTTGCCTATATATTGAACATTGATTTGCCTATGTTGAACTTGTGATGAATCATACTTGGTCATAGTGTATGATCTTTTTTATATGTTTTTGGATTCAGTTGGCTAAAATTTTGTTGAGAATTTTTGTGTCCATATTCATCAAAGATATTGGCATGTAATTTTCATTTTTCATGGTATATTTGTCTGGTTTTGGTATTAGTGTGATGGTGGCATCATAGAATGTCTTTGGGAGTGTTCCTTCTTCTTCAAACTTTTGCAAAAGTTTAAGAAGTATGGGTATAATTTCTTCTTTGTATGTTTGGTATAATTCACTTGTGAGGCCCTCTGGTCCTGGACTTTTGATTGTAGGGAGTGCTTTTATTACATATTCAGTTTCATTTCTAGTGATTGGTCTGTTCCAATTTTTCTATGTCTTCTTGATTCAATTTTAGTGGGCTGGAACTCTCTAGAAAATTTTTCCATTTCTTTAGGTTGTCAAATGTATTGGCACATAATTATTCATAGAATTCTCTTATGTTTTTTTGTATTTCTTCAGTATCCTTTAAGATTTCTCCTTTTTCACTTCTTATTTTGCTGATTTGAGTTCTTTCTCTCCTCTTCTTAGTGAGTCTGGCCAGAGGTTTGTCAATTTTGTTTACCCTTTCAAAGAACCCCCTCTTGGTTTCATTGATTTTTTCTATTGTTTTTTGAATCTTTATTTTATTGATTTTCTCTCTGATCTTTATGATTTCCTTACTTCTGCTGTCTTTAGGTTTTGTTTGTCCTTTTTCTAATTCTTTTAGGTTAAGTTAGGTTGTCAATTAGAGATTTTTCTTCTTTTCTGAGGAAGGCCTGTATTGTTATGAACTTCCCTCTAAGCACTGCTTTTGCAGCAACCCATAGATTTTGAATGGTTGCATTTTCATTATCATTTATGTTGAGGCATTTTAAAATTTCCTTTTCATTTCCTCATTGACCCATTACTTTTTTAGTAGCATGTTTTTTAGTCACCATGTAGTCAGTTATTTCTCATTTCTTTTCCTGTGGTTGATTTCTAGTTTCATGTCATTATCATCAGAGAAGATACTTGAAATAATTTCTACACTTCTAAATTTGTTGAGGCTAGTTTTGTGCCCCAGTATGTGTTCAATCCTTGAGAATGTTCCATGTGCAATTGAAAATAATGTATATTCTGATTTTTTTGGATGCAATGCCCTGAAAATATCAATTAACTCTAACTTTTCTGCTGTGTCATTTAGATCTCTGTTGCCTTATTGATTTCCTGTCTAGAGCATCTGTAAATTGATGTGAGTGGGGTGTTAAAATCTCTTACTATGGTTTTATTCCCATCAGTTTCTCCTTTTATGTCTGTTAGTATTTGTTGTTTATATCTCTGTGCTTCTATATTAGGGGCATATATATTGATGGTTGTAATAACCTCTTCTTAAATGAATCCTTTTACCATTAACAGTGTCTTTCTTTGTCTTTTTTTAAGGTCTTCATTTTAAAGTCTATTTTGTCTGATATGAGTATGGCAATTCCTGCTTTCCTGTCTTTTCCATTTGCATGAAATATCTTTTTCCATCACCTCATTTTCAATTTATATGTGTCCTTTGCCCTAAGGTCTCTTGTAGACAGCTCATTGTAGGCTCTTGCTTTTTTATCCAATCTGCCATTCTGTGTCTTTTGATTGGAGCATTCAGTCCATTGACATTTAAGGTGATTATTGATAGATATGTATTTATTGCCATTTTAAACCTTGTTTTACAGTTGATTCTACGTTTCTTTTTTGTTCTTTTTTTTTTTTTTTTGGTTGGGTGATTTATTTTATGCTTGTGCGCTTTTCTTTTTAGTTTTTCTTAATGTAATGTTTGGTTTTGATTTGTGGTTGCCCTATTTTCAAGTATGTTAACCCCTTCCTGTATCTGCTTGCTTTAGTGTGATAGTCCTACAGGCTCAAACACATTAAAAAAAGAGTCTAGATTTTCTTACTTTCCTTCCACACATTTTATGATTTTGAAGTCCTTTTTTAACATCTTCATATTTGTCCTTTTGCTGTTCCTTATGTTTATTGCTGCTTTTAAAATAGTTCCCCCCCCTTTGTATCTGTATACTGGCTTATTTAAGTGGTTGCTTTCCCAGTGTGATTTCTTCCATACTATTTCTTCTCACTCATTTTTTATTTAGAGGAGTGCTTTCAGCATTTCTTTTAGATGGATTTAGTATTGCTGTACTCTTTAGCTTTTGTTTGTTGGAGAAAATCTTTATTTATCCTTCTATTTTAAACGATATTCTTGCTGGGTAGAGTATTCTAACCTGCAAAAATTTCTCTTTTAAAACTTTGACTATATCTTGCCACTCTATTCTGTTCTGTATTATTTCCCTAAAGAAATCAGTTGATAGTCTTATGGGGTTTCTCTTATAAATAGCTCCTTGTTGCCTTTAGAATCCTCTCTTTACTTTTTCCATTTTTATTATAATATGTCTTGGTGTGAGCCTGTTTGGGTTCAACTTGTTTGGGGCCCTCTGTGCTTCCTCTATCTTGATATCTGTTTCCTTTAGATTTGGGAAGTTTTCAACCATAATTTCTTTAAATATATTTTCAATCCCCTTTTCTTTTTCTTCTCCTTCTGGAATTCCTATTATGTGTAGATTGGCCTGCTTAATATTATACCATATATCTCTTATAGTGCTTTCATGCTTTTTCATTTGGTTTTCTGTCTGCCACCCTGATTGGGTGATTTCCATTATTCTATCTTCCAAGTCCCTCATTTGTCCCTCTGCATTATTCAGTCTGCTCTTTAGTGCCTTTAGCTCAGTTTGCATCTCTGCAAATTAATTTTCTAATTTTTCTATGTTTCTCCTTATATTTTCTAGTTATTTTCTAAAGTAATCTGCATTACTGTTCATATCCACTCTTAATTCCTTCATATTCACTCTTAATTCCTTCAGTATTTTCACTATCTCCTTTTTGAACTCAGTGTCTGTTAGAATTCAGAGGTCTGTGTCATCGTTTGCTCCTTCAGGTGAATTCTCCTGTTGTTTTAACTGGTAATGGCTCCTGAGCTTCTTCATTTTGCTTATATTTTTCTTCTTCTGTGAATTTAGGGAAAACAAGTACTGTAGTCTTGGAGGGCTCATTATATGCCTGAGTGCCCCTGAGTATTTTGTGCAAACTTACTTTTTATTTTTAGAGTGCTGTGCATGCTTCTATGGAGATGGAGGTAATGGGCAGGGCTAGTAGCTAGTGCCTGGTTGTTGGATTCTTGATAGTGGCAAGCACCAGTGGGAATGTGGTGCAGGCTTCTCCTAGTTGAAGGGCACTGGGATGTGATAGTGATCAGGCAGGTGTAGTTGGTGCCTGAAGTGTTTGGCAGTGGCCACAGCAGGGTGTGTGCTTTTGCGTGGGAGTGAGAGTGACAATTGGTGGTGTCCGGTTGCAGTACCCTCTTCTTTGCTGAGCTCTGTGGTGCCTTAGGCCACTGGTGGTGCCTGTTCACAGACCCCAAGTGGTGGTTTACCCCTGCCACTTGTAGACTATGCAGGAGGTGCCATGCTGCACTTAGCCCCCACTGCCCTTAGCCCACACAAGAAGTGCTGGCCACCCATAGCCTGTACAAGAGTCACCCTCTCAACCATAGCCCACTCAAGTGGCTCCTTGCCACCCATAGCCTGTGCCAGATGTGCCCCATCCTCTGAAAGGCTGTGCATGCTCAGGGAAAGATATTCCTATGGTGGTCCACCTTCCTCCTCTTGTCCTCCCCAACAATGGTGCCTTGCTTCTCCTGCAGGCCCAGACCACCTCCTGGGTTCCTTCGGCTGTAGTGTTTGGCTCCCCAGCCCATGGCACACCACTCCCTAACCCCTCAGGCTGTCTCCACACAGCCATCCCTAGTTCTCTGCCTGGAACTGACCTCTAGAGCTTGAGTCTCAGTGCCCAGCCTCTGCCCTAGTGTCTCAGGCTGTGGTGTCTGGGGTGGTGGTGCAGATGATCTTTGCAGCTCTCACTCTACTTTGCCCTCCTTAGCCAGCTCTTGTACTTTTCTCTGTGACTTTGAGGTCCCTCCCTCTTGACTTTTCTCCCTGTCAGTTAGGTGGCTTCTCAGGGAGTGGGTTCCTTTCCTCTTTAACAGCTTCCTCTCAGGAATGCTAGTTCTGTCCTGATTCCTTTTCTCTCTCTTTCTCTTTTTTTTTTCTTTTGTTCTACTGAGTTATGTAGAGGGTTTCTTGCCCTTTTTGGAGGTTTAAAGTCTTCTGCCATCATTCACTTCATGTTCTGTGTGAATCATTCTGTATATAGATGGGTTTTTTTATGTGTTTGTGGGAGAAGGTGAGCACCAGGTCTTAGTCCTCAGCCATCTTGATCCTTCCCCTGACATCCACTTTTAAAATGAATAGCCCTCACTCTTTCATTATACCTCCTACTTAGTCTTAGAATTAAATAAGAGAATCAAATATTTATCCACAAAATAGTTTCCTAGTATATGTTAATAATCAGGTCATGTTTTCTAAAGAGCTTTTTTTCACATCAATGATTTAACTCTTTATCTTGGAGAGAGGAATACAAAGAATGTATCTTTGCAAATAGATAATACATGCCTCTGTGACAAGTTTTCCCAAATTTTGTTCTGAGGGCTAACAATATGTATTTCTCAAAAAAGCAGAAGCATTTCATGACAAAGTTAAAGACTTCTTTAGCAAGGACATTGTAAAGCATTTAGAATGCTACCAAGTATTTTGAGAAGGGCCATAAAATATGGTATGCAAACATTCCCTTTTTTTGGAAGCAGTCTGCTCATTACCAATAAGACAAAAAAGCAATATTATCTCCTTTTATTTTAATATTACGTGTTATGGACATTTTTGTCTGTTTGTTTTACTTATGTATTTGAAAATCTAAAGTAACTCAGGAAATGTCTAATTAAATCGGATATAGAGGCAGCCATAATTCTCACTTTGTTTTCTTTTGCTTAAGCATAGGTAGTTTATCTCCATACTTAACCCTCTTACATTATAAAATTATTTTTTTTTAATGTTTGGGAAATTTTGAGGACAAAGTAAGAGTAAATCCATGGAAGTTAACTCTTAGTTCAGTCTAGTGCAAATATATGAGAATTACAGCTTCAAAAATTATTCTGCTTTACTTTGAACTTAAAGTCTAATAGGCTAATAATTGTGCCAAAAGGATGAGGTTATAGGATGGTGGATTAATTAGACCCATTATTTAGGCAACTTGTTTCCTTAGTTTGGCTATCAACAAATGCCTCCTTTGAGTGCTTTTGTGGAACTTTCTTTGATAGTCATTTTGTATTCTTTCTTCTTTACATCTCCATTCGGAGGAGTTCATTTTGAATAATTGCTGCTTCTGCTTGCAGTTTCGTTTATGTGCTTACTTCTGCTCATTTGAATCTTTGAACATCTGGGAGAGATAATTTTTAAAATCCTATAATCATTTGGTTTTATTGCAACACTACAAGTCACCGAATCTCACCCACAGTATAGAGAGGGATGTTTGACGAGGGAAATGTGAAATACTTGATAGGTCAAATGCCTATAACTTCCTCTATTGACACCCTTCTTTTGGCAGACAGGTAACTATGATTGCCAATGAATCTCTCTTTCTTGTTAAAAGTGTATTTCCTTTTACAAAACCCATTCTAAAGCATAATGTGTTACATAAATGTGTTATTCTAAAATGATAACACTTGATTTGTATTGAAGTGGAGGAGTTAGATCTGAGGATCTCCCATGGTACAGAACCTCCAACTCTTCCTTAGAAAGGCCCCAAAAGCATACTGCCCTCTCTACTACATACCCTTAAAAGAAAGAAATAGAGGCCTGTAGTAATGATTAAAGTTGATGCAATATTTAAAAAAAAAAAAAAACCTGTTTTATCTCTCCTCATATCCCAGCTGACCTCTTTCTAAATCAACATTCAAATAAATGATTAATTACAAATCTCTAAAAGACATTTTAATTAAAAAAAATACCACATTTGAGAAGTGGGAGTTGGCAGGGGGATGAGAAGAGGGGGTCTCAATTATTACATAATAGAATGAAGTGGATAGTTTTTTTATTTCTTTCTTTATTAAGGCTACACTGGCAGCATATAGAAGTTTCCAGGCTAGGGGTTGAATCATTACTATAGCTACCAGCCTACACCACAGCCACAGCAACACTGGATCTGAGGTGCATCTTTGACCTACACTTCATCTTGTGGGAATGCTGGATCCCTAACCCTGGATCCCTAACACACTGAGGAAGGCCAGTGTGGTGGCTGCATTGTGGTGGCTGTGACATAGGGTGGCAGCTGTAGTTCCAATTAGACCCCTAGCCTGAGAACTTCCATATTCCTCGAGTGTGGCCCTGAAAAGCAAAAAAAAAAAAAAAAGGGGGGGGGGGGGAACATACAGACATACTAGGAGAATGCCATGTGATGGTGGCAGAGGTTAGAGTGATATGGCTACAAGCATCAAGGATTGTTAGTAACAACCAGAAGCTAGTAGGAGGAAGGGAAGAGTCTTCCACTACAGCCATTATAGAGAACAATGGCCCTACTGACATCTTGCTTTTGGACTTCTGTCCTCCACAATGCTGAGAATAAATTTTGGTTGTTTTAAGATATTCAATTGTGGTAATTTGCTTTGGCAGTTCTAGCAAACTAATGCAGACTCCCAACTCATACTACATACAAAATTAATTTAGGATGGATTGCAGATCTAAACACAAAAGTTAAAATGCATCCTCACAGACACTATGTCAGTTTCTTGACCTTCTGAGCCACAAAGGGAACTCCATAGTGTCTAGTTTTAATTAAAGAACTAATGGCATAAATTTTCCTAATTTTAAGACTTGAAATAATCTGTTTAGATATGTTAAAAAATTAGAAATAAAATCCATATCTTCATAAATGTTTTTATTCATTATTTTCTCATGAGGCAAATTTTTCATAAAGTGAAATATATTGACTTTAAATGTTCAATTCAAAGTGTTTTGACTAAGGAATACAAGCATGTAACAAATGAGCTAATCGAGATATAGAATATTTTCTATCACCCCAAGAAATGTCATCATGCTTATTTCTAGTCAATGTTCACAAGACTCTGAATTCCTCCTGGAAAATACTATTCTGATTTTTATTGTCAGAGACTGGTTTTGTCCGTTCTTACGCTTTGTATAAATGGAATAATGCAGTATATACTCTTTGCTGCCTTATTTCTCTCAATATAATGTATCTGATATTCATCTAAATCATCTCTTCTTGCAAGTTCATCCAGATTGTTGTATATTGTTTGTTTGTATGCTGGGTAATATTGTAATTCATGAATATACCACAATTTGCCTATCTACTTTTCTGTTGAAGGATATATGTATTGTTTCCATTGGGAGCTATTATGAATAACATTAACATGAACACTCTTAATCAAAGCTTTCTGTGTATATATATTTTTATTTCTCTTGAGTAAATAAGAAGTGAAATTGCTGGATTATAATAAATTTACACTTAATTTCATAAGAAATCAACAAATTGTTTTACAAAGTGGTCATATACTTTTATAGTCCTATCAATTAATAAGTATTCCAGTTGCTCCATGTCCTCACCAATGTTTAAGATTTGACAAACATTTAAATATGACAGTATCACATTATGGCTTAATTTGCATTTCTCTGATAATTAATAATTTTGAGCACTTTTTTCTATGTTTTTATTGCCATTAATGAATTTTTGTGAAATATATATGTTGAAGTTTTATCTATTTTTTTATTCCATGTCTTTTGATTACTGAATAGTAATTTTTAAAAACTTTTATTAGGTTTTTAATTTCTTTTGGCCACACCCACAGCATATGGAAGTTCCCAGGCCAGGGATTAAATATCTCCCACAGCTGCAGCCTATGCCACATCTGCAGCACTGCCAGGTCATTAACCTGCTGTGCCACAGTGGGAACTCTGATTTGTAAGTATTCTTGGTTTTTTTGTTGTTTCTTTGTTTTGTTTTTTTGTCTTTTTGCCTTTTCTAGGGCCACACCCAAAGCATATGGAGGTTCCCAGGCTAGGGGTCTAATCAGAGCTGTAGCCACTGGTCTACACCAGAGCCACAGCAACGCTAGATCCGAGCTGCATCTGCGACCTACACCACAGCTCAAGGCAACTCCAGATCCTTAACCCACTGAGCAAGGCCAGGGATGATCCTGCAACCTCATGGTTCCTAGTCGGATTTGTTAACCACTGAGCCATGATGCGAACTCCAGACTTGTAAGTATTCTTTACATATACTAGATAAAAGATTTTTGTCAGATGTCTTTTGTAAATATTTCCTCCTACTCTGTGACTTTTCCTTGTATTTTTTAAATCATATCATTTGATGAGCATACTTTTTATTTTAAGTAAAGTCTTCTTTATCTTTTTATTTTTGATTTTATGGTTAGTACTGTTCATTCCTCTATAAAATCCTTTTACTATCTCATGGTGATGAGGATATTCTCTTATGGGTCTTTCCAGATGCTTTATAATTTTAACTTTTGTGTTTAGATCTGCAATCCATCCTAAATTAATTTTGTATGTAGTATGAGTTGGGAGTCTGCATTAGTTTGCTAGAACTGCCAAAGCAAATTACCACAATTGAATATCTTAAAACAACCAAAATTTATTCTCAGCATTGTGGAGGACAGAAGTCCAAAAGCAAGATGTCAGTAGGGCCACGTTCTCTATAATGGCTGTAGTGGAAGACTCTTCCCTTCCTCCTACTAGCTTCTGGTTGTTACTAACAATCCTTGATGCTTGTAGCCATATCACTCTAACCTCTGCCACCATCATCACATGGCATTCTCCTAGTATGTCTGTATGTTCCCCCCCCCCTTTTTTTTTTTTTTGCTTTTCAGGGCCACACTCGAGGAATATGGAAGTTCTCAGGCTAGGGGTCTAATTGGAACTACAGCTGCCACCCTATGTCACAACCACCACAATGCAGGATCAGAGCTGTGTCTTCAACCTACACCACAGCTCATGGCAATGCCAGATCCTTAACCCACTGAGAGGGCAGGGATAGAACCCCCGGTCTCATGGTTCCTAGTCTGATTCACTTCTATTGCACTGTAACAGGAACTCCTCCCCTCTTCTTCCTATAACTCTAGTCATATTAGATTTAGGCCCCACCTTAATCCAATCCTAATCCAGTAGTATGACCTCATCCTTTTTTTTTAAAAGTTTTATTGAAGTATAGTTGATTTACAATGTTGTGATAATTTCTTTATTTTATTACTCAGATGAATTTATCACATCTGTAGTTATATAATGATCATAACAGTCTGATTTCGCAGGAATTTTTTTTTTATTTTTTTCTGCCACGGCTGCTGCACGTGGGAGTTCCTGGGCCAGGGATCGAATCTGAGCCACAGATGCAAATTCCACCACAGCCGTAGTAATGCTGGATCCTTTACCCACTGTACCAGGACAGAGATTGAACCCACACCTCAGCAGTGATCCCAGGTGTTGCAGAGATAACTCCAGATCCTTAACTCCCAGTATGACCTTGTCTTAACTAATTATATCTACAAAGACTGATTACTAAATAAGGTCACAGTCTAAAGTTCAGAGTATACATGAATTGTTGAGGGACATGATTCACTCCATGTATATGAAGTACTATGATACACCAGGCATCACACATATCTCAATCCTGCCAGCCAGAGGAACAGAATACTGCTTTTGACAATCTGACAGACTGTAGGAGGATTAGTCCCCCACAAGAAGAGGGGATATAAAAAAATACATGTCTCACTTCTTCATCAAAAATATTTTCCTTTTTAGGTTAATTTTTTGTCTATTTAAGTCACAGAAGATAATGTATATTATCTTCTAAAATAGAAAAGACATATTTTCATCTGTTGCTTAAATCAAGTAACTGAAAAAATATATAGATTACAAACTAAGGTAACTGATTTTTAAATCTGTAGCATGCTGTTATCACTTTTGCTCTTGACTTGTTCCCCATCTACTATACAACATGGCTTCTGCCACAACTCCTCTAAATACTGTTGATAACAAGGGTCTTATTTAACCTGGTAATATGGGCAATCTATTTCAGAATAATACTTCTAGAATTAATATGAGATTACTTTGGACCTCTGGCTTTCTTTTATTTTTTATTTTTTTTGTTTTTTTGCCTATTCTAGGGCCACACCCAAAGCATATGGAGATTCCCAGGCTAGGGGTCTAATTGGAGCTGTAGCCACCAGCCTACGCCAGAGCCACAGCAACGCGGGATCCGAGCCACGTCTGCAACCTACACCACAGCTCACGGCAACGGCAGATCGTTAACCCACTGAGAAAGGGAAGGGACCGAACCCGCAACCTCATGGTTCCTAGTCGGACTCGTTAACCACTGCGCCACGACGGGAACTCCCTGGACCTCTGGCTTTCTTAGTCAATCTTTAGTTTTCAAATCTTGGTTCCTAGTGAACCCTTGATTTTTGCAGAAGATATTCAACCAAGAAAATGAAAATAACAATAACTCATGAATTTGGAGAGTAGAGCCAAAGGTATCATTACGTCAAAGTGTCCATTTGTTTCCCCCTTATGTTTTACAGTTATTTTACCAGCATAATTTTTAAAATACTCTATTTAGTCAAATGAAATAAAGTCAACTCAGCAGCTATTTACTGAGTCCAAATCTTTATTATATTGTGAAAGATATAAAAAAGGTATGAAAAAAGCATTCCCTTTAGGAAGACTATTATATTTCCTTTTGACATCAAACATAAAGAAGGGTGTAATATCTGATTAGTGCTTATAGAAGGGGTTTCTATTATAGACATAAATATATGGAATTCATTTTATCGGTATCAACACACTCATGTTAATTTTAGCCCAAATATTAAAAATATCACAGAGGTCACAATAAGAACCCTCCTAGCATATTAAGTTATTAAATAATGCTAGTGTAATCTTATATATAAACACATTGATTTTAAAGGCATTTATAAAACATAAGCATATAACTCTTTAAAAAAAATCTGTGTTAAGGAAATCAGAGGTATGCAGAATTCTGCAGAACAGTGTGGATACTCAAGAATGCTGCACTGCCAACAACTCTGATTAAAATGTCAAGTGTTAAATGGATGTAATCAGTCTTGATATCTTTTTCTTTCTTCTAATTGATTTGTGTTTGGCTGAGGGCAATCATTGTGTGTATGTATGTGTGTGTCTCCACCACTCTTTATTTTTGTGCCAGAAAAGAAAGTATTCAATCCCTAAATTCCAGCCAAATGTCATAAAATGAACAAAGAAACCTACCAACAGTAAAGTTAAGCGTTTTTCTCTGTTGCCTATAATTTTATTAGGAATAAATCTTCTAATCTACCATGCTTTACAACTCTCTGCAGAGCACATAATAATTACCTAGGAGATTGTTTCTAAAATGCAAAATCCTAGGAAATAACCTCCTTTCCTCCATCCTGATTCAGATCTGAAGATCTGAAGTAAGATTGAAAGATCTGAAGTAAAGCCTAAAAATAGACATTATAAAGAAGATATTCAATTGATCCTAATGTTAGATATATTGGACTATACTTGAACATACAGTGCCCTAGAGTGATTAAGTAATTACAATCCAGTGAAAGGAAAAATTGAAGTTAGTCATTTCTTTTTTCAGTCCATGGATGTGGCAGATACTTTGTTGGTCATTAAAGAAATAAGGACAAATTAAACAAGGTCCTCAAGGAGTTAACGCTCTAATGAGTAAAACTGTCAGTCATCATGGTTTCTGTAGCTTTTCTCCCTGAATATGATATTCACAAATAAAGTTTATTTCACTCATTAAATATTTTAAACTTATGGAAGTAAAATATTTCCAGTATGCCAAAGCTATCAAACTCCACGCCATTTCAAAAGATCATCTAAGAGTTCCCATCATTGCACAGCAGTAGCAAACACTACTAGTATCCATGAGGATGCAGTTCAAGCCCTAGTCCCACTCAGTGGGTTAAGGATCCAGCATTGCCGTGAGCTGTGGTGTAGGTCACAGACACAGCTCAGATCTGACATTGCTGTGGCTGTGTCATAGGCTGGTAGCTGCAGCTTTGATTTGACCCTAGCCTGGGAACTTCCATATGTCATGGGTAAAGTCCCAAAAAAGAAAACAAATTGAAAAAAAATTTACAAATCATTTTATATAAACCCTATTTTTCCAGTTATAACTAACTCAGAGTCCCTAAATAATTCTCTACATACAGACTGAAAAAAATGCTGTTTTTATAAATAGAAAAAAAAGACTGTACTCAAAAAGATAGTGAGATAAATATACATACACCAAATACAACTATATTTGAATACACAGATGCTTGGGCTTTTCTCTTTGATTTTTTTGTTTATATTTCATGCTTTGGGCCTCTGTGATAGTGTTAGTCTTATTAAAATAAAGTTGACATGGAAGAAGATCAAGATAACAAAGTAAGAGGATGTGGATCTCACTTCTCCCTAGAACACATCAAAAGTGTGTCTATACATGGGACAATTCTCACTAAAACTAACCTGAAACTGGCAGAAAGCCTCCTGTACAACCAAAGTGGTAAAAGAGATACACCCATAATCAAGTAAGAAGGGAAGAAAATCAATTGGGTTGGGACCTGTGCCCCTAGGAGGAGATTCAGAGGAAAAAGGAGATTCTATGGGTGGTAACACACACTGAAGGGTAAGCAGGTCAAGCCACAGACTGGGCATCCCAGTCATGGGGTCATACACAGATGAGGAAAGCCCCTTATGGCTGGTTGGAGGACCTTTGCAGCAAATAGAAGGGCTGGGAGGAGCCTGGACTCTGCTCAGGAGGAGCACATATATATTGGCTAGCACCTAAGGTGGGTTGGACAGGCATCTTCTCTAGGGCCTGCTGAGTTTCCTACAACCACCTCACCATGCCCCCTAGCCAGAGCCAAACAAATGCTCTTATCCCAATCAACCCAATCTACAGTGCAGCACTGTATCTGGGCAGCAAAGACAAGGGAAATGATTTGACTTTGGGTGCAAAGGCAACTCAGTACAAGGACAGGGCCTGGGTGGGGAAGCAGCACTCATTGTTGCCACTTACTCAAGCAGCTCAGATTTGTAACAGTAGCCACCCTACCACAGCTCATTCCCTTATACATGCAGAGTGACTATATGCTTTCCACATCATGTGGAGCAGTTCCAAAACAGGGTAGGAATAGCAGAGGCTTGGGAAAGTGATTATCTCTGAGACAAAGAGGTCTTGCCTTCCAATCAGGACAGAGAGAGGGCTTTGCTAGGGACTTTTGGGTCTCCCATGGTCACTCAAATCAAGAGAACATTCCAGCCATACACAATCCATGCTACGGAAGAGCATGAGATTTGTGGCAGCCACGAATGGGGAAAAGACTTGATTATGGAACACAGAGGTGACCCAGTCCCAGAGGGGAGCCTACATGGGGCAGTGGTAACCATTACTGACAATACTCAAGCAGTGCCTCAGAGGTCACCTAGATCTCTGATACGGGCTGCTATACCACAGCTAACCTTTCAACAAACTCCAAGGTTCAATCAGGTCCCTGCTGACCCAGCAGTGCAGTGCCCTGACAGGACAGGGTGGAAGAAGAGGGGCACTGATCAGCAATAATGTCAGAGTGGTGAGAGGGAAACACATACTTAAAGGGAACAGACACAGCTTAAGATTGACTTTCAGGCTTCTGCTCCAGCAACTTGGGATCAGACTCTACCCCTGGCAGGGTGGTGATGGCCACTGAGCAGAGAAGAAGTCTCACCTCATACCTGCTGATGCTGCTAGCTACTTCATCACCTGGCCCCCTCCCCTTACCAAGGTTATAACTTCCTGTCCACCCTGAGGAAAGATGTGACTTGCATCCATGTCAAATCCAGCTCTCCCACTAAAGGGATTGGACACAGAGTCTGTGTAGTGACACCCCCACATAAGAACATATCTTAAATATTGCAATAGTTAATTGTTTCACAGCAATTCATAGAGGCAGAGGAAGTTATGCAAAATGAAAAGGCAGAAGAGCTACCTCTTCAATTGAAAGAACAATATAAAACCTCTGAAAAACCACATAATGAAACAGAAACAATTTATCAGATAAAGTATTCAAAACATTGATAATAAAAATGTTAACTGAATTAATAAAAAGAATTGATCTAAACATTGATCATTTTAACAAGAAAATTAAAAAAATAAAAAGACCCAATCACAAATGAATAATTCAATAGTTAATTTAAAAAAAAATACACACACTAGAAGAAATAAATGGGAGACTAAGTGACCCAGAAGACTGAATAAGTGGTCTGGATAGAATGATGGAAAACACCTAATCAAAACAGAAGGAATAAAAACAAATTTTTAAAAAATGAAAGCAATTTAAGAGGTCTCTGAAATAAGTGTTCCAAAATTATCATTAAAGGGGTTCCTAAAGGAGAAGAGAGAGATATGGGGATCAAAAACATATTTGAAGTAATTATGGCTGAAAACTTTCCAAATCCAAGGAAGGAAACAGATGTCCCAGTACAGGAAGCACAAAGGGTCCCAAACAAGATGAACTCAAATGGGCCTACCCAAGACTAAAATGTTGAAAGTTAAAGGTAAAGAGAGAATTCTAAAGGCATCAAGAGAAAAAAAAAAGGGAATTATATACAACAGAACCCTCATAAAGGCTATCAGCTTATTTATCTGCAGAAACTTTCCAGGCCTGAAGGGAGTAGCCTGATAGATTCAAAATGCTGAAGGAGAAAAACCTGCCACATAGGATAATCTATGCAGCAAGACTGTCATTTAGAAGAGAAGGAGAAAAAAAAAACTTCTCAAGGCAGTAATGTTAAAACTATCCTAAAAGAAATAGCCACAAAACAAGTCTCAATAAATTTAAGAGGATAGAAGTTATATCAAGCTTTTTTTATGGCCACAATAGTATGAAATTAGAAATCAACTATAGAAAGAAAAATGGGAAAATAACAAATACGTGAAGACTAAACAACATGCTACTAAAAACAATGAGCCAATGAGGAAATTAGAAAATCAGAAAATAGCTCAAGACAGCTGAAAATAGAAACCAAGCATTCTGAAATCTATGGAATGCAGCAATGGCAGTTCTAATAGAGAAGTTTATAGTGATACAGGCCTTTCTCAAGAAATGAGAAAAATCTCAAATAAAAAACCAAACATACCAAAGAATGGGATTAGAAAAAGAGGAAGAAACAAAGCACAAAGTCAGCAGAAGGAAGGAAATGATAAAATCAGAGAGGAGATAAATAAAAGACCAAAAAAAAAAAAAAACCCAAACAAATGATAGGAGTTCCCTGGTGGCTCAGTGGGTTAAGCAAACATCTTGATCATTGCTGTGGTGCAGGTTTGATCCCTGAGGCATGAATTTATGCATGCCATAGGTAAGGTCAAAAAAAGAAAAGAAAAGAAAAGAAAAGAAACAACAGAACAATCAATGAAAACAAGAACTGGTTTAATAAAAGATAAACAAAATTGATAAACCTTTAACCAGTCTCATCAATAAGAAGAGAGAACCAAATAAATAAACTAATTATTGAAATAGGATAAATAACAACTAATATACCACAGAGATAAAAAATCATAAGACAATCCTATGAACAGTAATATGCCAGCGAATTAGACAACTGAGAAGAAGCGGACAAATTTCCAGAAACTTACCACCAGCCAGGAGTAAATCAAGAAGAAACAGAAAATTTGGGCAGATAACTCGTAGTGAAATTGAATTTGTAATGATAAAAAAAACTCCCAGCAAACAAAAGTCCAGGACCATAGCTTCACAGGGCAAGTCTATCTAACATATAAAGAAATAATAGGAGTTCCTGTCATGGCGCACAGTGGAAACAAATCCAACTAGGAGCCGTGAGGTTGAGGGTTCAATCCCTGGCCTTGCTCAGTTAGTTAAGGATCCAACATTGCCATGGGCTGTGGTGTAGGTTGCAGATTGGCTTGGATCTGGCATTGCTGTGGCTCTGGCGTAGGCCAGGAGCAATAGCTCCGATTAGACCTCTAGCCTGGGAACCTCCGTATGCCACAGGTGGGGGCCTAAAAAGACAAAAAGAAAATAAAAGAAAAGAAAGAAAGGAAATAATAGCAAATCATGGGTATGGAGAACAGACTTTGTGTTTGCCAAGGGGGAGGGGAGGAAGGGGGTGGACTGGGAAGTTGGGGTTAATAGATGCAAACTATTGCCTTTGGAATGGATAAGCAATGAGATCCTTCTGTATAGCACTGGGAACTGTGTCTAGTCACGTATGATGGAGCATGATAATGTGATAAAAAATAATGTATATATGTATGTGTTACTGGGTCACCTCGATGTACAGTAGAAAATTGACAGAACACTGTAAACCAGCTATAACAGAAAAAATAAAAATTGTTAAGAAATAATACCTATACTTCTCAAACTATTCCAAAAAACTGAAGAGAAAAGACCACTCTCAAAATTATTTTATGAGGCCATTATTACCCTGATACCAAAACCAAAGACACTGCAAAAAGAAAACTATAGGCAAATATCTCTGATGAATATAGATGTGAAAATCTTCAACAAAATATTAATTATCAAAGTGAGTTCAAGAATAAATAAAAAGGATCACACACCATGGTTAAATTGGATTGATTCCAAGGTCAAAAGGATGGCTCAATCAATTAATGTGATTTATCATATTAACAAAGGAAGGATAAAAATCACAGGATCATTTCAATGGACATAGAAAAAGCATTTGACAAAATTCAACACCCAGCCATGATGAAAAACTTTCATCAGTTGGGTGCAGAGGGAATCTAACTTAACATAATAAAGGCCACTTATGACAAACTCACAGCTAACTTCATGCTCAATGGTGAAAAGCTGAAAGATTTTCCTCAACCTGTGATTGACAAGGGGGAAGGGAGAGGGAGTGGCAAGTACTGGGAGTTTGGGTTTAGTAGATGCAAACTATTACATTTAGAATAGATAAGAAATGAGGTCCTGGAGTTCCCGTCATGGCGCAGTGGTTAACGAGTCTGACTAGGAACCATGAGGTTGTGGGTTCGGTCCCTGGCCTTGCTCAGTGGGTTAAAGATCCAGCGTTGCCGTGAGCTATGGTGTAGGTTGCAGACGTGGCTCGCATCCCGTGTTGCTGTGGCTCTGGTGTAGGCTGGTGGCTACAGCTCCAATTAGACCCCTAGCCTGGGAATCTCCATATGCCACAAGATCGGCCAAAGAAATAGCAAAAAGACAAAAAAAAGAAATGAGGTCCTGCTGTGCAGCACAGAAAACTATATCCAGTCTCTTGGGATAGATTATGATGGAAGATAATATAAGAAAGGGAATATATATATATATGTGTATGACTGTGTCACTATGCCATACAGCAGAAACTGCCACAACATTATAAATCAACTACACTTTAATTAATTAGCTAATTAATTAATTATTTTAAAAAGCATAAGACAAGTATTCCCACTCGTGCCACTTCCATTTAACATGGTTTTGGAAGTCCTAGCCACAGAAATCAGAGTAGGAGAAGAAATAAAATGCATTAAAATTGGAAAACAAAGAAGTAAAACTGTCATTATTTGCAATGACATGATACTGTATATATAAACCCCAAATTATTAGAACTAATAAATGAATTCTGCAAAGTAGTAAGATACAAGATTAATTTATACAGGGGAATTCCCATCATGGCTCAGTGGAAATGAACCTGACTAGTATCTATGAGGATAAAGGTCAATCCCTGACCTCACTCAATGGGTTAAGGATCTGACATTGCTGTGAGCTGTGACATAGGTCAAAGATATGGCTCAGATCCTGTGTTGCTTTGTCTGTGGTGTAGGCCTGCAGCTAAAGCTCCAATTTGACCCCTAGCCTTGGAAATTCCATATACTATAGGTGCGGCCCTTAACAAAACAGAAAAAAGAAAAAAAAAGTTAATATACAGAAATCTGTTACTTTTCTACACACTAATAAATAACTATCAAAAAGAGAAAATAAAAAAGTACTACTTCAAATTGCATCAAAATAGGATAAAATATCTAGGAATAAACTTAACCAAGGAAACAAAAGAACTACATATGAAAACTATAAAAATACGGATGAAGGAAACTGAATATGATATAAGAAATGTAAAGATATTCCATGTTAATGGATTTGAAGAATTAATATTGTTAAAATGGCCACACTACCCAAAGCAATCCACAGATGTTATGCAATTCCTATCAAAGTACCCATGACATTTTTCACAGAACTGGAACAAATAATCCTAAAACTCTTATGGAACCACAAAAGACCCCAAATTCCCAAGCAATCTTGAGAAAAAAAAAAAAAAACAAAGATGGAAGTATCACCCTTCCAGACTTCAGATGATATTACAAAGCTACAGTAATCAAAACATCATAGTATCAGTACAAAAAGAGGCACATATATAAATGGAATAGAATAGAGACCCCAGAAATAAACCTATACATATATGGTCAATTAATCTATAACAAAAAGGGCAAAAATATACAATGGAGAAAACATTGTCTCTTCAACAAGTGGTGCTGGGAAAACTGGACAGCTACATCTAAAACAATGAGATTAGAACATTCCCTCACACCAGGTACAAAAATAAACTTAAAATGGATTAAAGACCTACATGCAATACTGGAAAGCATAAAATTCCTAGAGGAACAATTAGGCAGAACACTTTTTGATATGAATCATAGCAATATTGTTTTTGGATCTGTCTCTTAAAGCAAAAAAAATAAAAAGAAAAAAGTAAACAAATGGGACTATTTAAATTTAAAAGCTTGTGCATGACAGAGGAAGCCATCAACAAAATGAAAAGACAACCTTCAGAAAGGGATAAAATATGAGCAAATTCTGTTATTGACAATCTGTTAATTGGCAAAGTATATAAATATATCACAAAACTCAATATTAAAAAACCCGAACAACCTAATCAAAAAATGTTCAAAAGTCCTGAATAGATATTTTTCCAAAGAAGACATATAGACGGCTAACAAACACATGAAAAGATGTGCAATATCACTAACTATTAGGGAGATGCAAATAAAAACCACAAAAAAAAAATATCACCTCAAACCTGTCAGATTGTCTCTCATCCAAAAGTCTACAAATAACAGATATTGGAGAGGATGTGGAGAGAAGGAAATCCTTTTACACTGTTGGCAGAAATGTAAATTGCTGCAGCCTCTATGAAAAACTTTATGGAGTCTCTCAAAAAACTAAAAATAGAAGTACCATCCGATCCATATTTTCCATTCCTGGCTGCATATCCAGAAAAAAACCATCAATTTGAAAAGATGCATGCATCCCAGTGTTCATAGAAGCAGTATTTACAATAACCAAGATATGGAAGCAACTCAAGTGCTGATGAACAGATGTATGAATAAAGAATACAGTTAAAATGTATATGCAAGTTGATAATTGAGGCAATGAAACTAGATGTAATAAAGCAGGGAGAAAATGTAGACCCTGTATTTCAGAAACAGATAAAAAAGATGAACTATGAAGAAAAGCAAAAAGCAGCCACTATATTATCTCAGTTATAATGTGTGTCATCACACTAATGTCCTTGTGTCTGACTTCTTAGATTCTCAGCAACATTGGCAGGACAGTTTGTTATTTGTAATACTATTTATTGATCACTTTCTATGTGTCTGATTCTGTACTAAACACCTCACAGGTGTTAATTCTTTTTTTTTTGTCTTTTTGTTTTTTTTAGGTCCCCACCCGTGGCATATGGACATTCCTAGGCTAGGGGTTGAATCAGAGCTACAGCTGCAGGCCTACACCACAGCCACAGCAATGCCAGATCCGAGCCACATCTGTGATCTACATCTCAGGTCAGGGCAACGCCAGATCCTTTACCCAATGAGTGAGGCCAGGCATCAAACCTGCATCATCATGGTTCCTAGTCATATTTGTTTCTGCTGCACCATGACGGGAATTCCTAGTTCATTTTTTTCATGACTAATATATGAGGTGGGACACTATTATTTATCTGTGGGAAAGTGAGAGATTGAGTGGTTAACCTAATGCCACAGAGTTGGCATACAGGTAGGTACAGGCTATCAGATGCTAGTGCTCATGCCTTTATTTACTACTTCACTGTACAGCTTCCCATCACATTCAGTTGTACATCCTCCAACACCTAACATTATGCCTTGCACATAATAGTTACTCTACAAATAGTTGTTTACTGATGAAGAACGAAATGAATAAGCAGAGTAATCAGAAATTGAGAAAAGATAGTGTGGTAGAAGCCAAAGAAGGAATAGTTACATATTTTGCAAAAGTAGAAATACTCCCCAAATGCTGATATTCTGATATATTAATTTGCTATAAATCTGAAATGAGAATGATTATATTTTTTAAAAATATAGTCACCTTAATAAAAAACAGAGTAAAGAAAATATAAAGCAAAAATATAATTACAATTACATAACTATAGTAAATTCATGTTAAAACATCTCCCACTCAACCATTTGTGTAGTCCAAAATGGTAGGGCAGTCACAGCCACTGGTATTTCTTGCTGGAAAAGTTTATGAGACAGAGAAAATGCATATTATGAAAGAGTGCGCTGGTTATTTTTTCACTTTTACCTACTTCTTGTACATTATTATTCTAAACCCTTTCTATTAATATTAATAATTATGACATCCACTTATATTGTTGAAACATGTATTTAGCATCTGTTATTTATGAGGCACTGTATGAAGCATGTGTGTGTCTGAAAGGGCCAAATACTATAAGTTCTAGCTTAGAAATTTACAAAATTATTTCACATACACATTTTCAATTTATTCATGTAACAACTATGTCAAAAGAACTCTTTTTTTCTTCCAATTTCCTTTGTTCTTTAAAAAAACTATTAGTTGTTTTCTTTACAAACCAGCTTGTTCTTCTACATTATGAGTTTTTGAAGTTAAAAAACACAATTTAATACATTTTGCAACCTTTTATACACACACACATGCAAACACACACACACTCATTCCTCATATAGTTCCTAAAAATATTAAGTAGCTAATATTATACTCAAAAAAATCTAAATACCTTCCAATGGCCTAAAAAAGACATATAAATCTGACCACTTCCTTTCTTTCCATTTTTTCCCATTATGCCTCCTTTGCTAACTATATTCCAGATATAGTTATCATTTTTTCTTTCTTATTTATTCAATCGGTTATTCATTTAATAGATATTTTTGGGTGTCTATCATTTGCCTAATGTGGCTAACACAGTAGTAAATAAAACCTGTGAAATATGCACCTTCATGGAGATTATATTTTATTAGGGGAAGACAGATAATAAGGAAATATTTAACATGCCAGTTGGTGATGAAAGTTAAGAGGAAAGTAATGCTATTTTATAGGGGAAGAACAGGAAATTCATCTCTGAAATGACAGATGTGTAGAGGCTGGAGTGGAGTGAGAGGGAAATTCATCTTGGGGCATATAGTTACAAAATGGAAAAGCCATAAAGTATGAATATACTTGCTGTATTTCAGAAAGACAAAATAGTTCAGAAAACTAGTGGAGATGACAATAAGATCACAGAGGGATTTGAAGAAAAACTGTAGTTCTGGACAGCTGTGAGGTTTTAGCCTGGGCAATGGCATAGCAGAATTACCGTTGACTGAGAGTGCACTTTTAGAAGGGAGAACTCAAGAATTCATTTGGGTGTGCGTCAAGTTTGAGATGCCTATTACACATTATAAGTAGAAATATTAAATTAATAGTTGAATAAAAGTCTGAATTTCAGAGGATAGGTAAGGCTGAAGATTTAAAAAAATGTATGTATCATTAACATACAGTTGATATTTAAGGTCATATGCTGGATTCAATAACATAGAAATGAATGTAGATAGAAAAGAGAGAAGGTCCAGTGTCTCAATCCTAGGACCCGCCAATATTTATGGATCAGATGAGAAAGAATTTTTTTTTCTTTTGGCTAAGTACTTTATTTCAAACAAAAATTAAAAATAAAAAAATTGAGAGCTATTCCCCTGGGTGTGGTAAAGGGGTCAGGGCATGGAATTCCCCCGTGGCTGGGCGAGTACCCTCAGACTGGAGGGGCTGTGATAATTCCCTTCTTCAGCAAGTACAGGACCCTATGCCAGAGCCCACCTACCAAGAAGAACTCAGGCCAGGGCTCAGTTCCTACCAGTAAGGCAGGAAGATAACTATTAGTGTGCATGAGGCCAATGGAGACAAGTATTTCAAGAGAGGGCTCAACCTGGTCAAATGCTGTTGTAAGTGTGAATAAGATAAAGACCAGAAAATGACTTGGATTAGTCAACATGGAGGTCATTGGCAACTGTGACAGCAGTAGTTTCAGAGAAAATCTGATTGAAATGTGGTTAAGTGAGACTATGCCAGGCAAGTAAATGCAGCATACGTAGACAACTCTTTCTCAGAGTTTTGCTGTAAGGGAAGCAGAGAGATATGATGGCAGCTAGTTAGAAGGAAATATAAGGATGAGGGAGTGTTTTTTAATGTGGAGAGAAATTATTGCCTGTTTGATGATGGAAATGATTCAATAGAGCTGAAAAAGCAGATGACTCTGCAAAGAGAAGAGACAACTATAGGAGCCGTGTTGTATGTGTAAGTAAAAATGTTGCAATCTAGAGAATAAAAGGAGTAGTTAGCATGGTGTAGGAGCATGGATGATTCATCTACAGAACAGTAAGAAAGGTATATAGCCAGAGAAATAGGAAGGTTAGTATACCTGATGCTAGAGGACTATGAAATTCTATTATTTTCTAATTGTTTCCATTTTTCCTAGAGAAATAGAAATGAAAGTAATCAGGGAGTTCCTGTTGTGGATTAGCAGTAATGAACCCAACTAGTATCCATGAGAATGTGGATTCAATCCTTGGCCCCACTCAGTGAGTTAAAGGATCTGCAGTTGCTGTGGCTTTGGTGTAGGCCTGAAGCTTCAGCTCCAAATTGACCCCTAGCCCAGGAACTTCCATATGCACCCTGGGTGCAGCCCTATAAAGAAAAACAACAACAACAAAAAAACAAAAAAAAAAAAAAAACAAAAAATGAAGGTCATCAGTGGAGGAAAAGGTGGGAAATAGTCACCACGTAGGATAGTGCGTTCCACTAGCGAAATATAGTAGAATTGCTGGGCATTTCTTATTTTCCACTTTACGTGAATGGTCATTAATATAAAGGTATGGCCAGGCATCATGCATTTTCCTCCACTAACTCTCAGGTGCTGTCTTGCAGGTTGGCATAGAATCGGTGGAGCTAAATTAATCCAGGGTTGAAGTTTTGCCGGGTAAGCATAGTAAAAGACAAAGGGCATAGTTGTTGAAGATATTTACAAAGTAGTGATTAAAATATCTGATACTAGCTACCGTAATAGGTTAAACTCTCAAAAATCATTTGGCTAAAAATATAGTTTATTTCTCATTCATGTGAATTTCCCAATAGGTGTCCTTGATAGTACAAATGAACTTGGACTAGACTATAAGTATATGATAGCAGAAAACTTTTTCTTTTCTTTGCTTTTATTTTTATTTTTATTTTTTTAGGGCCGCAACTGCAGCATATGGACGTTCCTGAGCTAGGGGTCGAATTGGAGCTGCATCAAGCTGCAGTCCTATACCACAGCCACAGCAACACGGGATACAAACCACAACCTCGAGCTGTGGCAATGCTGGATCCTAAAACCAATGAGTGGGGCCAGGGATCGAACCTGCATCCTCACAGAGATAACATTGGGTCCCTAACCCACTGTGCCACAATGGGAACTCTACCATTTTCTTACATTGCTCTAATCCCAGATCCTCTAACAATTCTCAATAAACTGATGAAACCCTAACTAACTACAGGTAGCCTTTATTTTTAGTAAACTAAAGAACAATCTGGGTTTGTAGAAAAAGATAAATTATACCATCAACTTTTGCTTTATAACAGGAATTTCCCTTATTATTTTTTATCATGAACTTTTCATCAGGTACTTGAGAATTTAGATGTTAGGTTTTTATGGCAATGTATATTGAAAAACCTCCAGTCATAGTTCACGAAGCTGGGTCACAAAGCTAATTTTCAGGTTATTGAGAGAAACAGAGAAGAATCAGAAATGGAAGATTAAGAATCTTGTATAATACCTGACATGTAATTGAACATGAAAAAAATAATTTTAAGTTGGCAAAAATAGTTAGAAATAAAAACCCATCTGTGTGTAAACAAGAACTTTTATTTGCTTTTGAAGCCAAAGCAAGAATTAAATATAAACCCATTGTGAAGGATTTTATCCCTCTGCTTAGGAGAAGGAACATGCCTAGAGTTATTTTTAATCCAATTACTTACTCCTCATATCAGATGACAAAGCTTCTGGGTCTTTTTTGTCAGGAGAATAGCAAAGACATTCAAAGGATCTGATTAAATTGACTATTTCTGTTTCCCTTATCTGGGTGATCTCATACAGATTAATATGGGATTTATTTCATTGAAGTTTGAAAAATCATACATATCAGATATGTCTATTTGACTGCCAGGAACAGAAGCAGAAACATCAACAGTGAAGGGGGCAAGTGAATAATTATTTTATAGCATATGGAGATATTTCAGAGACTTGGAGGAAAATCATGCTTTAAGAAGAACAAAAAGCAGGGTAGCTTTGAAGATCTAGGTAGCAGTAATTGCTTTTTCCTTTTTGAAAAATCCTATGAGTTTAAACCTTCAGTGCACTTATATTTTACAGTGTAAGTGTGGTCACATACTACTCTGCTTTAACAACTATCCTTAATTACTGAAACATTTGGTTGCATTATTTTAACAGGATCTGAACAGCTTATTCCGCACCTCATAGACATATTTATCACTTACTTGTCACATAAAGATATGGATGTTCAGTCTGCAAGATACTTAGCAGGAACACTATGTAATGGAACTGAGTGATACCTAAGTGAGCTACCTGTAAAAGACCTAAAACAGAAGGCCATAGAACCAGGATAATTCAAGGCAATAAACAGACCGTGTTTGGAATGCCTTGTGGGAATTTGTCAGGGGATTTGAGCTGCTCATTATTTGTGTAACTTCAGAGCCTATGCTGCTAAAAAGCTTATCTGTCTAAAATACTCATAACTAGTTGCTTTCCTTTGACTACCATCTAATCACTCCAGCAATTTTGAAATGGTACCAAAATCATTGCCATGGATATTTTTTTCTCCTGCAGAAGAACAAGTAGCCACATTACAGTGTATTCTGTTTTCATAATCAAGCAACCCTTTTTTCCTTGTTACCAAATGCAATCACAAAGCTGATTGGCTTATACTCTAATTATAGTATTGCACTCTTTCTCTCAGCACATACTTTAGGCCTTGTGGAAAATGTTGTATGTGCTGTCACAGGGAAGGTTTATTGAACTGAGTCATTAACCGTAGTCTCTGTTATAGCAGTATCAACCTCAAGTCTCATCTTTTAAATTAAAAGTGTTTTATAGAAATATCTATGCTGTTTTCTTTATGTAGTTGTTTTCAAAGAGATTTATGTAAGTGAGTAATTTAATATTTCTCTTAAGGCATTCTGTTGATTTACAGCTAAAGATTGAATTTGATAAATGTACATGAAGAATCCTGCTTAATAACAGCAGCATTTGAGAAACCTTATCTGACAGTCACTGAACCCTGAGCAGCAGATGTAGGAGACAGTTACTTCCTGCTCAGTGCAAATTCTTGGAGACCTGACCTGCGTGATACCTACCATGATCACTATATCACGGAGATTTATTGCAAACCAATTAGTATCTGAAAAGATAGCACCATGATTCCATGAATAGTTTTTGAGCAGGACCACATATTTGGATAGCTGGGATCACTTATTTGCTGTTAATAACCAATTTAATTACTCCAGAAGTTTCATTTTCAAAATTATAGCAGTAGTTTTTCAGTCATGTGTTAAAGCTTAGATATTTAAAGAGCTACATTAATATTTGTTGAAAATCAGATATTATTTCGAAAAGAGGTGAACCTAAGAGAAACCAAAAAGTGCTTTGCCTATGAAATTTTTCTGCTGAGGAAGCATGCTGAAGCAGGGCCTAAAAATAAACCAGGATGCTTTTCTCATCCTTTAGATCTAAAGAGTACAGTTCCCATCCCTGGTGAGGTTGGCAGATTATAGACTCTTCCCTCTACCACCTTTCAGTCTGAATACCATCATCAAAATATATTAATAAACAACTTATAGGAATAGAAACTAAAGTAGGAATACTTCTGGAATTTTCCTGCAGTGTCATTTAGTATCTTCACCTCTCCCCTAATGTAAACATCCCTTTGGAAACTATAGAAGGCACACAAAGAAATTGATCTCTGTGAACCTACAAGTCAGTGCCACTCTACTTTCCTACCAGCTGGGTCATTAAAAAACATGGATAATAAAACAAATTTTGTATATAGCCTATCTTGAAGTTTGTTATTTGCTCTTCTTACTCCCCTAATTTCCCTGAAGGGAATTTGTACTTGAAAAGTAATTTGCAATTGGCACCATAATGGTCTAATTACTGCCCCTGGTCTCTTTTTAAATAAGGAAACAAGTATTATATTTGAGATGGCATTTGATATAAAAATATCTCTGTCACTTCTTACCAATTTTGGTGACTATTGAAACATTGTTAGTGTTATACATCTTTCAAATCTTTGTTTTAATACTTTTCAGTGTTCTATTTTTTTTTCTCCAAAACACAGACAAAATACGTAGTAATGGTGTTTGGACTGTCAGCCTCAACAAAGTTTGTTGCTCACAGTTACAATGAGTGTACTGTAACGGTACTGACAAATTGATGCCATTTATTTTCATACATTGCTCCATCTAGCAACCTTGTGAAGACAATTGCATTGCTCGTTACAGCATCATTTGGCATTTTCTCAGAGATGAAGAACTACTACTGATTAGTGTTTCATGGTAGAAGTGAGTGATGTCCTCAGTACTATGCAATATCATATTCTGCAGAAATGACTGGAAAGAAATTTGGGGGAGAGACGAATATTTGTGAGTATTGTAAATGCTTGGATTTCTAGAAATATCTGAAGTAATCAGTTAGCAAAGGCTCTGTTTGAATTTTATTTATTTATTTATTTTTGCTTTTTTTTTTTTTCTTTCAGGGTTGCACCTGCTGCATATGGAAGTTCCCCTGCTATGGCTCAAATCAGAGCTGCAGGTGCCAGCCTATTCCACAGCCAGAGCAATGTGTGATCCGAGCCACATTTCCAACCTACACCACAGCTCACGGCAACACTTGGTCCTTAATCTACTGAGTTAATCCAGGGATTGAACCTGCATCCTCATAGATGCTAGTCTGGTTCATAACCCACTGAGCCACAATGGGAACTCCTGAATTTTTATATACTAAAAATCCACAGAGTAAAATTGTGTTTGAGATCTGAAATAAAGATCATCTGAAAACACTGCCCTTTCTCTAAATATCTACCCACATAAAAATGTCCTTGATCAGTAGTTCTCGCTCTGACATAGTGGGTTAAGGATCCAGTGTTGCTGCAGCTATGGTGCCAGTTGCAGCTGTGATTCAGATTCAGTCCCTGGCCTGGGAAATTCCATATACTGTGGGTATAGCAAAAAAAAAAAAAAAAAAAAAAAAAAAAAAAAAAAAAAAAAGTCCTTAGTCATAAAAGTAGCCTAAAGCACTAAAGCAAGCAATTAAGCATGTTAATTATAGAATAAAATAATTGTCTTTTATTTAAGCTGATTGTTTAATATATTTCTCCAATTTAGCAAGTACAAATGTTTTAAAGGCCTTGCCAGAATTTCAAAATATAGCTTATTGTTTTATTTTCTTCTTCACCATGTTAGGTATACTTTATTATTCATTTATTACCAGGAGGAACAAACTTTTTTGGAGGAAAACATGTTTAGAGTTTCTTTTTTTTAGCAGTTTCTCTGGAACAGTAAATAATATAAGATGTCCTATGCCCTTCCCTTTATTGATGAAAGAATTCTGATTTTTCTGAACCTAAACTTATCATCATGACTAGTTAGAGAACTATTTTAAAAGCAAATTACTTGCCCCCTTTTATTGAATTTTAAGGTACATGAAGTAAGATATAAAAATATTCAGTGTACAGAATGAAGATTTAGGAAAAATGACCACACCCATGTAATGCCTACCCAAATCAGGATATAGAATATTTTCAACACCCCAGGTGGTTCCTTGATGCCCCTTATCAGTCAACTTCTCAGAGTTAACTGCTATTCTGGTATCTGTCACTACTGAATCACTTTTCCTATTCTTGAACATCATAGGAAGGAAATTATGTTACATGTACTCCTTTGTGTCTGACCTCTCTATATTTGTGAGATTAATTCATGTTGTTGCATTTATTTGTAGTTCATTTCTCTTCGTTACTTAGCAGTATTCCATTCTGTGAATAAGCCACATTATGTTCGTCCATCCTTGTTAGTGGACATTTCAGTGGTTTCCAATGTTTTGCTCTTTTGAATAAACTGCGACGGGCACATTTATAAATGTGTTTTGGTAGACTTATGTGGTCATTGTTCTTTCGTATATGCCTATAAGCACGAACTTCTCATCCATAGGGAAGCATATGGTTAATTTAGTAGACACTGTCAAATAGTTTTCCAAAGTGTCTGTACCATTTTGCATTCTCACCAACAATATATGAAAGTTATAGTTTCTCCATAATCTTTGCCCAAATTCCATCTAGTCAATCTTTAACTTTAGTCATTCTAGAGAGTGTAAAGTATGTGGTTTCAATTTGAAGTTCCCTGATGAAGAATGTTTCCTTCTCATATGCATATTGGCCATGAAAATATCCTTGAACTACTTGTTTAAGTCACTTGTGCATTATTAATGGAATTGTCTTTTTTCTTATTGCTTTGTAGGAGTTCTTTATAGAGTCTGGTTACAAGTTTTTTTGTTTTTTTTTTTGCTGTATGTATGTGTATAGTATGTGTCTGTTGTAGGAGGTGGAGGGAGAGATTTTTTCCAGTCTGTGCTTCACATATTTGTATTTTAACCCTGTCCTTTGATAAACAGAAGTTTTTTATTTTAGTGAAATCTAATTTTCAACTTTTATTTTTCTTGGTTTGTGCTTATTGTTCCTTATTTTAGAAGTCTTTGTTTACCTTCAAATCATGAAGGTATTATCCCATGTTTTGGTCAGAAAGCTTTATTCTTTGGTCATTCACATTTAGATATATAATCCATTTCAAACTGATTTTTGTTCATGATGTGAGGAAGATTTAAGGTTTTTTTTTTTTTTCATGTGGACTTTTAAATGGAGATTAGGTTTACTTACATTTATGGTAATGGCTACTATAGCAGGATTTAAATCTATCATTGTTATTAGTTTTTGATTTTCCCACCTGTTCTTATTCCTCTGTTACTCTGTTCCTACCTTATTTTGTATGAATCATACATACACACACACATATATATAATACTTGGGAAATATATATACCATATTATGTGTTAGTGGGGAAATCTCCCATTTGATTTTGTAGAATTTCTATTAAGTCTCTGTTCCCTAAGTCACAGAAATTAATAAGCTCTGAAAGATGTTTGCTTTTATTTTCCCCAAAACATTTGCTTTTTACATAGCATGGTGATTTGATCTGTAGCCATTTTGTTTCTGTAATGGTAGAGCTAAGTGCTTCCAAACAAAAGATAATAAACCTTCTCTTACCTCCCTAGGAGCTAACTGGTTATATTCTTGAGTGTGCACCTGAATTAACAGAAAGGGTGATTGCATAAATCAGATAATTCCAGAGGGATTCCTAGCATCATCTTATAATTTTACAGTTCAGGAGGAACTGATCTTCCCCCAGAGATTGATTTATGTACCAAACAGTTAAAGTAAGAATTTAGGGTGCTTCCTATTATTTTACAAGGAAACTCAGAAGGAGGTAAGGGATAATTGCCTCTATTACACATTTTATTTTATTTTATTTTATTTTATTTTATTTTATTTTATTTTATTTTATTATTTTCTCTTTATGGCTACATCTGCGGCATATGGAAGTTCCCCTACTAGGGGCCAAATTGGAGCTGCAGCTGCTGGCCTACACCACAGCCACAGTAATGCTAGATCTGAGGCACATCTACAACCTATACCACAGCTTGTGGCAAAGCCAGGTCCTTAACCCACCGAGTGAGTCCAGGGATCAAACCTACATCCTCACAGAGACAATGTCATGTCCTTAACCATATGAGCCACAACGGGACTCCTCTATTACACTTTTCAAATGGGGGAAAGTATTATATCTGGATCCCTTGCTAACAGAGTGATGCCACCACGTGTGGATGGCTATCAATCAGGCTTTTGTCACATCACCTTGTGCGGTGCTAGGTATGGGGAACTGATGCTGCAGTGTTTCTCTGGCTCTTGATTTTGCTCTGAATGAAATTAAATTCTGATCTCAGATTCACAGGCCTTGTGTTTACTCAAGTATCTCTCTCTATAAAAAATACATAACTGTACACCTTTGACAACATCTGAGACCATTCAGTTTCTGACTTAATCTGTTACTTTTTTAATATATATTTCAATATGAATTTTTCAGTTACCGTAGAATTTACAATATGTACTCTTAACTCATTACAGTTTAATTAGTATTTTACCACATCACAAACAAAACAAAAGCCTGAAAATATATAACTCTATTTACATTCTCCAACTTTTTGCCTATCGTTGTCATGTATTTTATGTCTATATACCACATAAACTGCACAGATATTTGAATTGTTTTTTATTTAAACATTCAAGTCTTTTTTAAGTAAAGTATACTTGACTTACACAATTTGTAGTGCAAATTTCTGCTGTATAGAAAAGTGATTCAGTTATGCATTTATATAAATTCTTTTTTTATATTCTTTTCCATCATCATCTGTCCCAGGAGATTGTATATAGTTCCCTGTGCTATACAGTAGGACCTTGTTGTTTATCCATTCTAAATGTAGTAGTTTGCATCTACTAACCCCAAACTCCTCGTACAGGCCACTCCCTCCTTGGCAGCCATAAGTCTTTTATATTTACCTGTTTATTTCATTTACAAATCCATTTTGTCCATCTGTTTTCTTTTATTATTTTAATAGTAGATATTTTGAAATTCGTGCATGGCCAATCTCTGTGACTGCTTTTATCTCCTGGTTATCAATCACTTTCTTTCTTGTTAACATGTCAGAAATTTTCTTATTGTGTGCCATGTATCATAGCTGGTATAATTTATAAGTTCTGGGTTATGTTATTTTCCTCTAGGCAGTGTTAAATTTTGTTCTTGAAAGCACTTAAATTACTGGAAGATCATCTTGAGTCTACTGAAGTCTGGTTGTAGGATTTATTTTTAGGAAATAGGTCAGCTTATTTAAAATTTCCTTTACTCTAGAGCTATGCCTTTACTCCTAGAGTGTGATTCTTTCTCTAAGATGTGACTTTTCAGGAGTCTCAACAGAATGCCTAAAGCTTTCACCAATGCCTTTGAATTCTTGCTGGGGCTGACTCTAACACATCCCCAGCAATACCTAGCCTCTGAAAATTCTGTACAGCTCTCAGAGTCCTCAGCAGCTATTTCCTGCTAGCCCTTCTAGAGTTTCACCCTTAAATATACAGCTTAACAAGTGACTTGGACCCAAGGGGAATTTTTAAACAGATTTCTGAGACTCATTCCCTTCAGATCTGTCTTGTCAGGTACCCTACTGCCAAATTCCAGCCACCTTATCCGCTACAAATCCTATATTTCTGCAGATTACACTCAACTACAGGTTATTACAAGTTACTGGGTATATTTCCTCTGCTATACAATATATTCTTTTTGCCTATCTATTTCATACATAGCAATATATATCTGTTAATCACATACCCCTAATTTGTCCCTTCCCCCTCTGGTCCTCTTTGATAATCACAAGTTTGTTTTTTATACCAGTGAGTCGGTTTCTCTTTTACATATGCATTTATTTGAATTATTTTTTAGATACCACATGTAAGTGAGATCATATAGTACTTATCTTTCTCTGTCTGACAATTCACTAAGCATAATATTCTCTAGGTCCATCCACACTGCTGCAAATAGCAATAATTTATCCTTTGTTGCTGCAGCAATTTATATCCCCAACAGTGTACAAGGGTTTTCTTTGCTCCACATCCTCTGCAATATCTTCTACTTGTAGATTTTTTTGATGATAGCCCTTTTGACTAGTGTGAGGTGATATTGCTTTGTAGTTTTGATTTGCATTTTTCTAATAATTAGTGATATTAAGCATCTTTTCATGTTCCTATTAGCCATCTGTATGACTTCTTTGGAGAAATGTATATTTAGGTCTTCTGCCCATTTTTTTGATTGGGTCACTTATTTACTTATTTATTTATTTTTTTATATAGAGTTGCATGAGCTGTTTGTATAATTTGCCTATAAATAGCTTGTAAGTCACATCATTTTCAAATATTTTCTCCCATTCTGAAGGCTGTCTTTTTTGTTGTTGATGGTTTCCTCTGTTATGCATAAGATTTTAAGTTTAATTAGGTCCCATTTGTTTATTTTTCTTTTTATTTATTTGCCTTATGAAACAGATTCCCCCCCCAAAAAAAATATTGATAAGATTCATGTAAAAGTGTGTTCTGCCTAAGTTTTTTTCCAGGAATTTTATGATTTCCAGTCTTACATGTAGGTCTTTAATCCATTTTGAGTTTATTTTTTGTACCTGGTGTGACGGAATGTTCTAATCTCATTTTTTTAGATGTAGCTGTCCAGTTTTCCCAGCACCACTTGTTGAAGAGACTGTGTTTTATCCACTGTATATTCTTTTCACCTTTGTCATAGATTAATTGACCATACATATGTGGGTTTATTTCTGGACTTTCTATTCTGTTCCATTGATCTATTTGCCTCTTTTTTTGTGCCAATACCATGCTGTTTTGATTATTGTAGCTTTGTAGTATAGGCAACTGTTTGGGAGAGTTATATCTCCATCTTTGTTGTTTTTTTCTCAATATTGCTTGGGAATTAGGGGTCCCTTGTGGGTCCCTAAAAGTTTTAGGATTATTTGTTCTTATTCTATGAAAAATGTCATGGGTATTTTTACAGGGATTACATTAAATCTCTAGATTGCTTTGGGCAGTATGGCCATCTTAACAATAGTAGTTCTACCTATCCAAGAGTATGGGGCATCTTTCTTTCTTTGTACATCCCCAATTTCTTTCATCAATGTTTTATAGCTTTTTCATCTTTTTTTTTTTTTCGGTCTTTTCTAGGGCTGCACATGAGGCATATGGAGCTTCCCAGGCTAGGGGTCTAATTGGAGCTGTAGCCACCGGCCTACGCCAGAGCCACAGCAACACGGGATCTGAGTAGTGTCTGCAACCTACACCACAGCTCATGGCAATGCCAGATCCGTAACCCACCAAACAAGGCCAGGTATCAAACCTGCAACCTCATGGTTCCTAGTCAGATTTGTTAACCACTGCACCCCGATGGGAACTTTTATAGCTTATATGTTTTATCAATCTATAGGAATTCTGGCAATTGTACTGCCATTAGAAGTCTAGGTTGCTTCTGGGATGCTGTTTTGAGTAAGAGCTAATTATCGCCACTGACACCCCACCTTGACTACACCACAGGCTCCTGGGCCAACTCTACATCCTTAGACAGGGTCTTATGTCCTAGATCTGGTGCCAAGCTGTGCTGTGGAGTGGGGGTGATGGCTGGGACTAGGGAATGTTGTAATACAGTCATGAGAATTCAGGTGGCTTTTTCTAGGGCATTGTTTGGGTAAGCACCAATAATGGCTACCACTGCCCCAACTTGGCTATGTCCTGGGCCCCTGGGTCACCTCTGCATCCCTAGGTCTAGTCTTTTCCCAGGTCCTGACTACCCTAGATCTATTGCAAGTTGTAGTGTGGAGTGAATGTGGGTGGTTTGTTTACTCAGTTAAAACTGTGGAGTATGGTGAAGTGGCAGATGCTAGGCAGCTCTCTGCCCTTCCAAGAGTAAGCCAGCAGCAATACCCTTGTCCCAAGTGGAATCTAGGCTTCTCCAGCATCTCTTTCTCTCCCAGCAGTTCTCAAAGAAGCAAAGGTTTCTCTTCTATGCGTAGGACCCCAGACTGGGGCAGCCAGTCTGTGGCTCAACCTGCTCAATCCCCAGGGACAGTGTCCACCAATACCATCTCCTTTTTCCTTTTAGTCCACTGCTAAGGACACATGATGCTTTTCTTCTCATTCTACCATATTACAAGTGTATCTTTTTTAAAGATTTGATTATATAGGAGCCCTACCAGTTTTCAGTTACTTTTCCATGGGTATTGTTTCACATGTAGATGTACTTTTGATGTGTTCAAAGGGGGAGGTGAGCTCCTCATTTTCTAACTCCAACTATCTTGATTTACTTTCCTCCCACTCAATATTGTTCTAATTTTTGTTCATTTCTCTAAAAAAATTTTTCTTTTAAAAATTACAGTCCAATGTAATTTTATAGAACAAAAGTGTTATGACCTCGTTCTTGTGGTAGCAAAATATATTCCAGGAAAATGGGAAACTATTGACTTTCATTCATACAGAGAACTATGTTATTTATTAGTCTAGCTTTAGGATATTTAAAACAAAGATAATGAAGTAACTGGGCCTCTATTATTTTTCTTTGTTCTGCCTTTTTTTCATTTTTTCATTTTTATTGACATATAGTTGATTTACAATATTGTGATAATTTATGCTGTACAGCAAAGTGATTCACCACACATACCCATTCTTTTTCAGATTCTTTTTCCATATAGGTTATCAGAGGATATTGAGTAGAGTTCTCTGTGCTATACAGCAGGTCCTCATTGACTATCCACTCCATATGCAATAGGGTTCATACCAGACCTCTATTATTATTTCCCTCAATTTACAGTCTTTCTCAAAACTTCATTGATAAAATTCCATTCATTTGTATATATGTTGATTGTCTGTATCCAGCTTAATAAATACAGTGATATCTACTTTTCTTGATATAATATACAAAATATAGAAAGAGGAAATAATATGTGCAAATTAAAACTGAATTTATGATGGAAGGTATTGAACTTCAAGGATGAAGAACTATTCAGGCATTTAAGCACAAAAATCAGCTGATTTTAGATTTCTGCACGGCACCAAACCCCTCAGGAGTAAATGGCTTACTATCTACAAATTTCAAAGGAAAGAAAAGTGTGATCTAATGATATTTTTTCCTAGCCAAGTTGCCACTCAAGTATAAAAGCAAAGCACAGATACTCATGGATACACAAGTGTTTAAGAGATAGCACACAAACATACTGAAAAACAGCCTACTCCATTAAAAACAAAAAAAAAACCTCAATCATTGCTTATGTAGTAACAACAACAACAACAACAACAAAACTTTGGAGGTGATTACCAAATCTATGATTATTAATATCATGAACTAATGCTAAATAAAGGTGGAAATGCATTTATAGTCTAATTTTTTATAAAAACTGACAATATAATGTTCAAATAGACACTGAGACATGAATAAATGTGATTGGATAAAATTCTGCATATAGCATCATATAAATCATATATATTTAAAATGTGAGGAATAAAGAAAAGTATGTAAAATTTTAGAGTATCCAAGTTGTTTTTATAAACTGTGGGTTACATTATTTTCAAAGCATGATGCTGGTGGTACAAAGAAAACTAGAAATCAATCTTCCTTTGAAATATCAGTGCAGGTGTTCCCATCGTGGCTCAGCAGTAATGAACCCAACTATTATCCAATGAGGACGTAGGTTCTATCCCTGCCTTGCTGAGTGGCTGAGTGGTTAAAGGAGCCAACATTTCCAAGTCGACCTATAGCCTGGGAACTTCCATATGCCCATAGCACAGCCCTAAAAAGACAACAACAACAACAGCAAAAATAAATATCAGTGAGTAAGTATTTATTAAATATAAGATGTGAGTCATATAATCCATTAAGCTAATAACCAAATATAACCAAATCACATAGTCATTAATAAATGAAAGGAAAGTAAGATAGTAATGGAAAGATACTTCATTGATATCATAATGTCATTATCATGTTTAATGGTGAAATATGAGAAACATTACATTTATAATTACAAGAAGAAATAAATGTACAGTTGTATTTAACATTGTTCTGTAAGCAATAGCTCATAAAATTAAATAAGTAACATATATACCTTTAAAAAAACAGAAAGACTAATTAAGAGTCAGGTTATCAAAGTAACATATAAATATTACTAATTTTCCTATATGACAATAATAACCATTTAGAAGAGGCAATATAAGAAAATTTACCATTTCTAATAGCAGCCCAAAAAGAATAAACTTAACAGTGAACATATTGAACCTATATGAATAAAACTTTAATAATCTAGGATAGGAGCCAAATAAATGCTTCTCCAGGTACTGTACCACTCTCAAATTTCAGCAAAATTTTTGAAAGAGTTGCATATGGAGACTCTATTTATCTCACTTTTTCTCTATTTCTTTATTGGGGAAAATTTTCATAAAGCAAAATGCATAAATCTCAAGTGTACAATATGCTGAATTTTGACAAACTCAATTATGTAATCACTACCCAATTCAAGAAACTGTACATTTTCATCGCTCTGGGAAATTCCCTTTCCAGTCATCCTCTCTCACTCACACACTTCTCTTCTCTGCTAATTTCAATGTATATTGACTATTACTGAGCTTTACAGAAATTGAACCCTACATTATATATATGCCATTGATTAAATGTCTTTAGCAACATTCCCCCAAACTCATATGTTGAAACTTAATTCCCAATATGATGATATTAGATATCAGGTTCTACATTCAAGGCCTTTAACTTTTGTAAAATGGTGAAAGATAGTGGTCCAATTGCATTCATCCAAACCCAGAGATGGCTAAATTGTTTTAAGACAATACAGCTATCTGACAGTAGTTTTAAATTTCAGGAACAAGTACTCATGATATGTACAAACGACAGCTCTGAAATTATGGAGCATTGGGAGTTCCCTGGAAGCTCAGTGGGTTAAGGATCTGGCGTTGTCACTGCTGTAGCACGGGTTTGATCCCTGGCCCAGGAAATTCCACATGCCATGGGCACATGGAACACACATAGAGCAAGATATACCTTCCATTTACCAACACCTATGCATTAATATGACCTGTGTTTACACCTTAGGCTAATGAAAATCACTGAAATCAGTAACGGATGAATGCTTCCAACTTGGCTAAACTTGGAGAACATCAATTTATCCCCCACTCCAAACTTCTACCCTCTTCTCCAGGATGTCATACACATATCAGGTTTCTCCTCTCTCTCCCACCATCCTCCTCCTCCATCAATTCATCTCCATCTTTCTCTTCCACTTCTTCCTTCCCCTCTCCATCTCCACCTCTTCTTTCTTTTCTATCTTTTCATTATCTCCCTGGAAGAGAGGATGTATCCAATTTTGCCATTGGCTTAATTATGCCCTAAATGAATGTCATTGCTAGCACAAAGAAATATAAACAACCCTAAGATCAATAAGTCCCTCTGCATGCATTTTCTAAGTAACTTTAAAAGTGGTTGAAAATCCTGTGAAAACTATATCCTAATAGAAACCTGCCTGTGGCTCCAATGTCACCTTGCTACATTATAATTATGGCACAAATTTTTTAATAGCTTTACTATATAGGACTAAAATACTTATCATTAAAAGCATACTTGAAGCATTATTTGGAATTTGGCAATCTATTTAGAAAAGAAAATATCTATGTGGAATTAGAGGATATTTTAAGAAATATAAATAAATTTTGTAATTTCCTTCCTATATGCAAAAATAGTCATTTTGACTTTCTTAATTCTGTAATATACGGGAAAGCATTTTCCACCGCTACCTCAGTGCTTTTAAAAGCTTTCCCCTGAGCTTTCAAAAATAAGAATGTTATCACCATAATTGGATACTCCGTGACAACATGTTATAATTGCTTTATTAGTTATGATTCTTAATGTAGAGAAAATGAAATCTGAGTGTGTTTGAATTCAGTTGCCCTGCCAAAGTTAATTGCTCCTCAAGAGATGCCAACCTTGGGATGTGCTGGGAGTGTAAAAAAGAACAACTGCTGACTTTAGTATCTTATTTTCCAGTGAGGTAACATTTCTCATGTAATTAGCCCCAGTGTTCTTTTTAGATTAATGGATCAACTAATAATATGTTATGTTTTAAAAGAAGCAAACAACAGGAAAGCGGGAACATAACAGAAGCATATTTAAGGGGAGAGATTCATTATGATAAACACATTTATACAATAGCACTGGCTTAGCCTTTACAAAAGTATATTTACCTTTTCCTGTGCTATCCAAAATAAGTAGAGCATCAAGCTTCACATAACAGTAGTTTATATTTGCTTAAGTAACTTGAATGGCTTATTAGTAGGAGGTCATTTTGTATTATCTTTCAAAATATATTTTATGCATAATGTACCCTCACATAATAAAATTGTTTTAATAAAAACAACTAAAATTACCAGAAAATTGTTATCTGGCTCCTGATAAAATATGCTTCAGACAACTGATATTCTAGATTTAGATGGTGTAGGGACTTGCAAAGTAATTTTTCCTCTAGCTTGACTTCTCTATTAAACCCTATTATCAGGTAAATCACCATAACCCTACAAACTGGAACCCTAATGATATAATCTCCCACAGAAATTATTACATTGATTTGCACTTTATTATTATTACCACAGGTTTTTTTTTTTATTTATGAGTCAGTAAAAGACATGTCTATTTGACATGCTTTTCTACAGTTTTCAGAAAATGGCATGGATGACACTACCCATCATATTATCCACTGCTTTTATTTTATTTTTTTCTTTTTTATGGCTGCACCTGTGGCATATAGAATTTCCAAGGCTAGGGGTCAAATCAGAGCTACAGGTGCCAGCTTACACCACAGCCACAGCAACATGGAACCTGAGCCACATCTACAACCCATGCAGCAGCTTGTGGCAACACCAGGTCCTTAACAGACTGAGCAAGGCCAGGAATTGAACCCACAACCTCATGGATACTAGTCAGTAACCCACTGAGCCACAATGGGAACTCCTATTCACTGCCTTTATAATTGGCTCATGCAATAAATATATTTTTCTTTTTTAATTTATTTATTTTTGGCAATGCCTATGGTATCTAGAATTTCCTGGGCCGGAGATCGAACCCAAGCAGCACCAGTGACCTGAGCCACAGCAGTGACAATGATAAATCCTTAACTACTAGGCCACCAGAGAACTCCACAACAAATATATTTTTAAGGTCAGTGCCAGAGGAAAAATATTCTTCATCTTAGTCTAATGTTATGCTTCATTTAACTAGTTAATAAAAGGTATATAACCTGATACATTCCAAATTTTGGAAGTGAGCAAAACATGGAAAATAGCAACAAAAATACACACTGAAGATTTGAAACATTACATATTAAACAGTTGAGTATAAATCAAATTTATATATATAGTGTATTTAGTTCATATTTCAATTTGAGGGAAAGAGAAAGTGATGGTTGGGGTGAAGTTTAAAGTAAAAGACAATTTTCAAGTAATTAAGTCAATGGTTGAAAAACCCAGATTAACATCATTTGTAGTCCTCTTAATTATTTGTCTTCTTAATGAAACTTAAATCCTGTTCATCTTGTTAATTCTGTGATAACTAATCAATGTTATATACAGCACCCATTCTACCCCTACAACATTGTAATATCCCCTTCATGTCATATAAAATTGTTTCACAAAACAGAATTGCCTGCATAGATTTTGTGGTCAGAAACTATAGACACATCCAGAGAATCACAGAACTGAGAGAGTTCCAAAGTTTGTTCAACTCAAAGCAGTGATGTGGCAAATATTAAACAAGAATGATTTTCTAGAAATATAAAGTCATGATTTGTAGTGGTCTTTGATTTCTATGATATAAATATTTCTTTCATGGTTAATTCTAAACTACTAGTACATCAATGATCATTGAACACAGACATGGGAAAAGAAGAATGCAACTGGTACTTGGGAGCCAATATTCTGGCTCCAGTATAACACTGAACCAAAGTGATCAACATTTAATCTAGGTAGTACTAGAATGATGGTAGCCAACAGAAAGTGGTCACTTGGCAGATTGTTTAACATTTAATCATCATTGAAATTGTGTTCTTTCCATCTAACCTTCCTCTTATCACAACCTACATGAATTTCATTCTGTATTGTTTAGAGATGAAATTTGACTGGTTCACAGTATTTTTTAATATTCAGACTACCTACCTTTGTCAGTCATTAAGTGACCTTTCAACATTCCCTTCTAAAATGCTTACCTGAACCTGCTTTTTTTGTCCTTTAAAATCTATGTGGTAATTTCTGACATCACAAATCATATTTGGACTATATTCAGCTGACCCTTGAAAAAAACAACAGGGGTGTGAACTGTGGGAGGTCCACTTATAAGTGGATTTTTTTCAATATATACATATTATTTTTATGATCCAAGGTTTGTTGAATCCAAGGATATGGACAGTTGGCTATGGGACTTGAGTATCAGAGGATTTTGATAACCATGGCATGTCCTGGAACCAATCCCCTGTGCATACTGAGGGATGACTGTAGTTTGGTTTGATTTAGGAAGTTTGTTCAAGTTGTACTGGCTCTTACATCATTCACTATCACTTTCATCATGTATGAGCAGAAAACAAGTATTTTCAGTTTATTTCAATTTTCTCATTAATACTTGGCCACATTTTGGTACATCCTATTATATTTGGTCCTGTTCTCTATACTCTCATTTTTCTTCCTCTTTTTTCCCCTTCTTTTCATTGTTCTTTATCCTCCTTTCTTTTATATGTACCTATCTCTATCACTGTATTTTTCTAAGAAAGCTGATTATAATTTTCTAATAATAAATATCTCAACTTCACATAGTAAGATAACACTAATGATCCATGATTGTAGCAATGGTGAAGATGAGATGAAGATGATAGAATTCAAAGTTAAAAAAAAAGGCCTGTGTTCAAATATCCTGGTAACAGTGGGGCCTTGGGTAAATTGTTTAACATCTTTGAGCCTTATTTCCCTTATTATTTTTTTAAAAAATTATCATATTTACAATGTCCTGTCAATTTCTGATGTACAGCAAAGTGACCCAGTTATACATATATGTACCTTATTTTTCTCACATTATCCTCCATAATGTTCCATCACAAGTCATTAGATATAGTTCCCTGTGCTATACAGCAGGATCTCATTGCTTATCCACTCCAAATGCAATAGTTTAGAATACAAATAATATCTACCTTATGTGGTTGTTGTAAGAATGAAGTAATGTGTGTATTGTTCCTAGTAAATTATAAGAGCTGAATAAGTGGTAGAAGCAGTAGTATTGTAGTAATACTCACAATATGTTATACTTAAGTAGTTGAAATAAATTTAGACTATATTATATTTCAAAGTATGTCACATTCCTCTTTCTCAGTTACTTATATGAACTTTAGGTACCTGTTTGCTAGGATACTGACGAAGGTTCAGAGTATATTTTCTATGCAACCCCACTAGCAAAGATGTTTCAAATGAATGAATTATTAAGGCTCTTGAGAATTCCTTTGAGACAAAAAGAACACTTCCTGATCCTTTAATGTGGTACATGTTTGCCCCGAGCAAGTTAGAATCTTAATTCATTACACTATCTCCTCAGCTCTAATCATGGCAAAACACATTGACTCTTTCACTATGTGTTCTCTTACAATCAGAAGATATCCTGTACCCATGTGTGCATGGTTGTGGTTTCCCTAATGTATATGTATGTAGATTGGCTTGGGTACCCCTGTGCATTATTTTGCAGGTGCCCCAATGGTGTTATACTAAATTAAGCAGGTCATTTTGGATAATATTTTTGCTATTTGTTTTGAGGGTCTGCCAAAATTTGAGTCACTTACAAACTTTTTATTTCCAGATAATTAATAACACTTGAAATGTTGGCTCTTATTGGCCCAATATCACTTGACCTTCCATTGTTTCTGTTGGAAGTGAAGAAATTTTTCTCTACACTTCTAGGTCTTTCTGATTGGCCTAAGAACCAAAATGACATGAGACAGATTAGTGGGATAAAATAAAACAAAATTTAATAACATATGTACCTGAGAGAAACTCAGGAGAACTGAGTAATTCACCAAAATGGCTTAAACCATCACCTTAAATGTCATCTCCAGCAAAAGACAAAAAAGGATTTGGAGAGGAGTTGATTTGGGGTTTCAAAGGGAAAGAAGGCAATTCACATGGAGTTGGAAAAGCAAAAGTTTAATTTAAAAAATGTTTGCTACAGAAATAATAGGATACAGAATAGACTCTGATTTCTAAGAGTTTCCCCATCACACTTAGCCTATATTCTTGCAGATATCTCTAGTGACAGCCCTATTCCTGTAATAAGCCCTCTATCTAAATTCTTTAAGCATTTAGGGGGAAGGTCAAAGGTTCTTCCTGAGTATTTATTTGAGTCTCAATTGTTTTCAGCTCAAAATAATCTTCATGCCAGAGATATTTTGGGTGGTAAATTCTGTTATTCTACATTACTTTTAAGAAATGTTTCAAAAACCCATGTTACTAGTAAAATAATAAAGTTACCCTTGAAGACCTCATTTGCAGCTCAGGAATTGCTGTAGGCCTGCCTCGCTCTCCCAACCCATTTTTCCTGACTGCAAACACTTCTTAACAGTCTTCTTTACTGCCCACCAATCACAACATTTGTGTCAAGATTATATTTTATGCAAACTGTTCCTACTCCCTAACCTTGAATTACTAATTCAAATTTTGGACCATCTGAATGGGTTTTAGTTCAACCTCCTACTTAAATTAGAGCACTTGTTGACTTAAATTTAGGTAGGTTCCCCAGGTCAACTCCCAGCACCTATTCTTGACCTTTATTTTGTTTGTTTAATGGCCACACCTGAGGTATATGGAGGTTCCTGGGCCAGGGATCAAATCTGAGCCACAGCTGGGACATATGCCACAGCTTTGCCAATGCTGAATTCTTTAACCCACAATGGTGGGCCAGGGATCAAACCCACGCCTCCAGAGACATCTGTGAACTGAAGTTTGGCACTTGCCATCAGTCTCTACATGGATTAAATCAAGAGCCACTGCAGCTACATACCTACAGCACCCCCTGAGCAGAGCTCAGGGTGAAAATCAGGAGGTTAAGCACTCTGTGCTCTGGGAAAACTGGAAGAACAGGTCTTCAGATAGTAAGATATTTTTAGGAGAAGATTTTATGCCCAATTCTTGCATCTCCTCATATCTAGAAAAACACTAAAATCCTTTGTGGTGATGTCTGCTCCTTATGACTAGTAGTAACCTTCAGGAGATCAGCAACAAACTCTTGTAAAATGTGTGCATGGCTTACCTTTAGTCTCTTACCTTACCAAAATGTGTACCTTTATCCCCTCATCTTTACCTCACCTTTATCACATCCTGATATTCCCCTTTTCCTCTTTGGGCAGTATTTCAGAGCTATCTGAAATACCACCACCCCAATAGTCAAGGATATTTAAGGATAAAACAAAGTAGTTAAGGATAGATAAGAATAAAACAAAGTATGTAGTTAAGGATAAAACAAAGAATGTCATAGTCATTGGTGAATGCAGTCACCTCCAAGGGTAAGAGCCAGTGAGTCCTGAAGGCTGCAAAACTCAGGATACTGGCCCTGATAAGGAGGTACATATCAAAGGAATGATTTCAGTGAGCTCAGGACTCTTTTGTTCCTGTTCCCTGCCCTTTTTTGCAAAAACTCTTATACATCCTAGCAACTCCCTTGCCTCCTCAGAGCAGTTTCTCAAAGCTACCTGAGATGCCATCTCCCAGGCTTAAGTGCTAATTTTGCCATAAATAAAACATAACTTTCAACCTTGATATTATGCATATTTTTATAAGTCAACAAACCTGAGCCAATATAGTCAGGTTCATAACCCACTGCACCACAGCAGGAACTCCTTGACCTTTATTCTTATCATTAATATATGCAAATTCAAAATAGTCATATAGGACTTTGGGGGAAAATGTATAAAATGAACTACTTAATAATAAAAATATATCTATTTTTCCAAGTAAATTTTTTAAGGAATATAACAAGCATAGTTTTATTAAAATCTCAAAAAAACCCTATATTTTAAACATAAAGGTAAATATTTTATGTAATTAACATAATTATGGAAATTATTTGATAACCAATAAAGACTACCTCAAATTATAAAATTTCAATGAACTGCTTATATTGGATTAAAATGCCAAATTATTTGGATGAACAAATCATACATTGCATTTGGAAATCCTTATCAGCAATTGTCATATTTAAGACAACTCTTATTAAGGAATAGTCAATAGCAAAGTAAAAAAGCTACTCAAGAATATACAAAATTTACTGGATTGACAACTGATTAGGGAAGGGAGATGTAACTTCAGGTATATAAAACAGTCCGTTTAAAGACATAGAGGCCTAAAATCTTAAGAAAATGTCTGTGAGGTAATACAAATAATCTATGGATAGACTTTTTCCTCATTATTTTATTTTCTATTTCCATATGCTAAAACAATATTCCACTCTTTTCTTTAGTTACATATTTTATGCTACTCAGTGCAAATAAATGTCAAAATGATGACTCAGAAAGTATTTAGCTTATTCAGCATTACCTTTCTCTTTGTTTTAACCTTAGGGTTAATTCCATTTTTATCTTATTATATACTATTATTGCTTTAATTATACAATCTACCTTCTTCCTCTAAAATTTTTCTCATTTAAAAAAAATAGTCTATATGCTGTTGAATTCCTCATTGTTATTTATTTTCCTGGTATGATTTTTTTGTTGCTGTTGTTCTGAGCAATCTGCTTAGGTATGCATAACAAAGGACCCTATTGCAAGCAGATAAGGTAGGGGATCCTTGGAGAAAGAAAAAACAAGCCTGGATTTCTTGACACATGAGAATTCATTTTAGTCTAAACCATTTTGTGATCTAAGCCTGTGCCACAATGCTTGACATTGCGGAAGAATAGGACTCAGTAATTAATCATTTTAATGGAACAAAAAATGGTTAAAAACAAACAAATATTAATTACCAGGCCATGGAGATAACCACATCAGAGACAATACAGAATGTGTAAAGAATCCAGGTTCTGCTTCAGTGGAAAAGATTTGCCTGAATCCCATTCTTGAGCTGTTTGGCAGAATTCAAACCCCCTCAAGTGCTCAACATTCAGGTCAATGAAAACCTAAGGAAAGATGCTATTGATTTTTTCTGATCCTGGTGACTTCAACCAACTCAAGCTTGGACACTATCAATCTTTGCCCCAATTCTATGCTAAATTATCCTCTGCTCAAGTCCCTTCATGAATATGCATCTGCCACATTCAGGAATATACATATACCTTTAGCTTAAAACTTACCCAATTTTGGGGCTTGGGGAGGCACTGCCTTGGAAAAAATCCCCAGTGATCTCTAATTGCTGCTAATAATAAATCCTTCTTTTTTTTTTTGCTATTTATTTTTTTTAATAATTTTTTTATTTTCCCACTGTACAGCAAGGGGGTCAGGTTATCCTTACATGTATACATTACAATTACATTTTTCCCCACCCTTTGTTCTGTTGCAACATGAGTATCTAGACAAAGTTCTCAATGCTATTCAGCAGGATCTCCTTGTACATCTATTCTAAGTTGTGTCTGATAAGCCCAAGCTCCCGATCCCTCCCACTCCCGCCCCTTCCCCCTCCCATCAGGCAGCCACAAGTCTCTTCTCCAAGTCCATGATTTTCTTTTCTGAGGAGATGTTCATTTGTGCTGGATATTAGATTCCAGTTATAAGTGATATCATATGGTATTTGTCTTTGTCTTTCTGGCTCATTTCACTCAGTATGAGATTCTCTAGTTCCATCCATGTTGCTGCAAATGGCATTATGTCATTCTTTTTTATGGCTGAGTAGTATTCCATTGTGTATATATACCACTTCTTCTGAATCTAATCCTCTGTCGATGGACATTTGGGTTGTTTCCATGTCCTGGCTATTGTGAATAGTGCTGCAATGAACATGAGGGTGCACGTGTCTCTTTTAACTAGAGTTTTGTCCGGATAGATGCCCAAGAGTGGGATTGCGGGGTCATATGGAAGTTCTATGGATAGATTTCTAAGGTATCTCCAAACTGTTCTCCATAGTGGCTGTACCAGTTGACATTCTCACAATAAATCCTTCTTTCTTGTGATCTTTGGCTTGGTTGTATCTTTTGACTTAACATCCACCAAGAAGTGAAACCAGTTTGGGGGTAATGTTATTAGAGTACTAAATAGTTCCTTAAGGTTAATACAATGCATTGTTTTAATTTCATGTGTTCTTAGATATTATTCCATAATCCCAGATCTCATGTGACTATGAATTTAACAAAATTACAAAAACTAAAAAAAAAGTTACAGTATATTGTTCCTATGCTATAATTACTGAGACCCATGCTTACACAAGTTATCAAACACTGAACTGAAGATTCTTTAGACAAGGTAGCAAAACACTTTTTTCCCCACTTCATACCTTTAAAAAATCCCCTACCCCTACTTTATTCCTTCCCTCTTCTCTCTCCCCAATAGTAACCACTAGTTTGTTCTCTCTCTATATATGAATATGTTATAGTCATTCATTTTATTGTTCAGATTCCACATATAAGTGCTAACATACCGTATTTGTCTTTATCTGATTTAAGTACTTTGTACTTTTAATAAGATACTGTCTATATAGATATAATACATTTTAATCAATAAATATCTGTAGACATGAGTTTAAGTGTCAAAATCAAAGGAACTTGGGTTAATACAATAATGACAAACACAATCAGAAAAGTTAGAGCCAAAACATAACTTTAACCTTAGTGAAGAAGATTGCAAACTCTGATTGCTGTCAAATCTGAATTACAGTCTTGAGAGGTTTTAAATGAATTTCAAACAGCTGGAACTGCAACTCAGCAACCAGAATGAGGTTTTGTGACTTTTTTAAACAATCTAAAATGTTATTACTTGTACTAGGAAGAAAGAATTCATTGGTCCTGACTCAAGCTGTATTTGTTGACCAAAACAAAGTTTCCTTAGATAAAATGATTTCTCTCATGTCCTTTGTTTGATTAAAGATTTTTTCTTTGGCTCATTTAAGATGGTTTCTGTGAGCATTATGTTCCTAAATGCTGAAATAATTACTCAATATTAAGTATGACAGATATCACGATTAAAAAGAAAGAAGCTATACATACATATTACTTATGATCCAGGCAAAGATAAAATATATTCTGCTTGTTTTCTATTATCTTAATGATAAGTATGGGTCAATTGTCACTAGCATTTTCAAATCATAGTGAAAATATAACTTCTTCATGCAAAATTTTATTTATATAGAACATAGATATCATTGACTTCTATTTTTGAAACATTTTATTCTATAGTTTTATACACAGGTTAAATATATCTTATTGATGTTCACTTTAATTATAAGAAGTATTAGCTAGAGAAAAATATATGTAAGTGCCATTTAATTGAAAAAAAATTTATTAATGAAAATGGGTCAAATCTCTCATCTAAAAGTTTATCTTCTCTCTGGTAGATCATAAATAATCTACTAATATAATTACTTAAGTCTAATTTAATTTTATGTAATATTTTTTATTAAGTTGATTGTTAGATTAGCAGGTTAGAGGACAAGCTATCTGTATATTTTTGAAACCTATTTACAAAGTTCCAAAGATTGATAGAGCAATGAAGAATACATTGTCTCTCCTTATGTGCTTTTTTACCGGTCTATGACTTATGATGAAATGTAAGTATATCCTGTGGTGTCAGAAAGAAGAATTAGCATGAAAACTGGACAAAAATATGGACTATGAAAGGTTTGAAGTGCAATTTCTTATTTTATATTAGTTAATATTTGTTAACTATCAAAAATTTAAGAAATTTTTCTGACATAATGTTATGATCATCTTAAGGATATATCAAATACTGACAATGAAGTGATTGTCAGATCTACTACCTAGCCAGGGACCACTCCAGCATGTCAAAAGCAAAACCCATTGAATCCTTATCTCTGAATGCCTAGAAGTTCTTATAACACAAGTTTAAAATCACTAGTATACTAATAAGTTCAACCCAATTTATCAGATATTTATTATGTAACTACTATGCACCAGCAATTTTCTAGGTACTGACCATACAATGGTGAACAGACTGGTTCATTTCCTCAAAGAAACTACAGTCTGTCTAATGGGAGAAAGAGATTCTTACATAACACATACTGTACCATTAGCTCTGGTAGATGGTGGCTTTAAACTTGGAGATGGAAGGATACTGAAGAGATTTGTTATCGGCTGCTCTGATAATGGGACATAAGCAATATCTAGCTACTTGGCTACTTGGAACCTTGTAGACACCATGTATGTCTTTATATATTACTTGCATATAAAAATGTATAGTATAAAAATGTTATATTGTCTATGCAGTGAGAGTATATTTACATTATCTTTTACTTTTTCTGGGAATTTTTTCATAAGGTTTCAAAACTGCTTTGTAAAAAATATCCTTGATTGATTTGAATAGTAACTGTTCTTCTTTTCCATTCTTTAAAAAAAATAGAAGATAGAAATAGGCAATTAAGCCATAAGAATTAAGGAGAAAAAATTGAATTGACTAAAACATTGCTACGTTGGGATATGAGTATGTCCATATGACACAAAGAATCAACATTTCAAACAGGGACAGAAACTAAATAGATTGTGACTGTAGTCAAAGATCATTTTTAATATCCCTAGCCACACTACAATCACAAGCAATAACTTACTTATCTCAACATAAAGGACACAAACTTCCCTCAGATTTCTTTACCTAGCCACTATTGATATTCTGGATTGGATAAGTCTTTGTGTTGGGAGTGGGTGGCTATTCAGTGCATTATAGGTTATTAATCAGTGTCCCTGGCATCTACCCACTATGTGCCATTAGCCCTTCCTCAGATTTGACAGTCAATGATGTTCCAGATATTTCTAAATATCCTCTAGTAGGGAAAGAGGCATTATCTTCACGTGAAAGTCACTGACCTAGGGGAAACAAACACATATTTCAAAGTACCATATTAATTTATGTTGGACCAAATGATTTTTCCCCAATATCAGGAACAAGACAGACATATCCACTCTCAAGTTCAACATTAGACTAAAAGATACAGTCAATACAATATATAAGAAAAATAAATAAAAAGTATCCAGATTTGAAATAAATAAGTACAAAACTGTTTTTACTTGCAGAAGGCATTATCATCTAAATAGTGAATCTGATGAAATATATAAAAACACTAATAGAAAAAATAAGTGAATTTAGAAAAGTTTTGGGAAACCAAATCAGCATACAAAAATCAATTGTACTTCTATATGGTAGCAACAAATAATATAAGCATGAAATTAAGAAAATATCTCTAATTCTGGTCCAAGATGGGGGTGTAGGAAGACCTTGAACTCACTTCTTCTCAGCCACTTAAAAATCTAGTATGAAGATTAAAAGACAAATATAGTAAAATCAACTATATCTACATCAAGTAATAAAGTGATACACAAAGTAAGAAGATAGAAAATATTACATCAAAAAATAAAATGGATGGGGAAATTAAAAGGTAGGACTTTTCAAATGTGTTCAAACATAAGTGACTATCTGGTTAATATAAACTGCTATTTATATATATGTGGATATTTGTGAACTTCATTGTAATCACAAAACAAGAACACACAATATATACACAAAAAAACCCAGAAAGGAACTCAAATATAGCTCTAAAGAAATCATTAAACCATAAGGAAAGAGACCAGATATAAGAAAGAAATAATGAAGAACTAAAAAGGGAAAAAAGAAAACAATGAAAAAAATGGCAATAAGTACATACTTGTCAGTGATTACTTTAAAAATAAATGTAGTAAAATACTCCAACCAAAAGAAAAAGAATGGCTGAATGGACACAAATTAAGACCCATACATATGCTGTGTACTAGATACTCACTTCAAATATAAAGACACACACAGACTGAAAGCAAGGAGATGAAAAAAAATATTTCATACAAATTGAAACAAATGGAAAGCAGAGTTAGCATTACTTATATCACACAAAATAGTTTTTAAAATGAAGAGAGTAGCAGGACACAAAATGGGCATTACTTGATGATCAGGGGATCAATCCAAAAAGAAGATATAGCAACTATAAATATATATGCTTCCAACATAAAAGAATGTATATTTACAATATGCTCCCACATAAAGCAAATATTAGCAGATAAATAAAAGATAATTTTATTAATACAGTAAAAGTATAGGACTTTAGCATCCTACTTAAATGAATGAACATGATGTTAAATGATACATTAATTCAAATGGACTTAATAGAGATATATAGAACATTCTATCCAAAAGCAGCAGAATACACATTCTTTTATTAAAAAAAAAGACAGAGAATATCAAATACTCATATGGATGTGAAACAAGCAAATCACTCATATAACTTTTGTATGGCATGTTAAATAATACAAATACTGTGGGAAAAATTCAGTGGTTTCTTAAAAAGGTAAGCACTCACCATATGATCAAGCCATACCACTATTAGGTATTTGTGTAAATTAAAAGGAAATATGTGTTCATTCAAAGGCCTGCGAATGAATGATTTAGTGGCTTTATTTGTAATAGCTCAAAACTGTAAATAACCCAAATGTTCATCAACAGGTGAATGAATGAACAAACTTGTATATCCATACAATGGAATGTTAATTATCAGTCAGTAAAAAGGACGTCGATATTTGTACAGGCAACAGAATGGATCAATCTCAAAATAATTAAGATGAGTGAAAGAAAATATAGAAAAATAGTATATGGAGTAGTTTCATTTATATAAAACTCTAGAAAATAGAAGTTACTCTAGTGTGACAGAAAACATAAAGCTATTATTATATATTAGACATAAAGCTATTCTTATATATTATTATATATTAAACATTAAATATTAAAGCCATTATTGTATATTAAATGTTTCTATATAAAACATTAATATTATTAATATTTAATAATAATTATTATTATATATTAAACATAAAGCTATTGTTATATATTAAGCATAAAGCTATTATTGTTATATATATCATTAAGCTATTATTATATTATATATTATTATATATTAAAATATTATATATTAAACTAGAAGTTAATCTAGTGTGATAGAAAACAAAAAGCTATTGTCATATATACAATACATAATAATAATTATAATAATAATAATCTGTGTAAAGTAGATTTGCACAGGTATAATTAGCACACAATATGTTGCACACATATAAAGGGAAATATATATTATATAAAATTTCATTTATTTGTATATAAACATATATATATACAAAAACATATAATTGTTAAGATTGCCTGAATTTCCAAAATAAAGCAATTTGGAGCAACATTTCCTATTATTATCATTACAAAGAAACTCAAATTTTATGGAGTTAATTAAGCACAGACTATTTGCTGACTATAGACTAGCATCGTGAGACTTTAATTGAGAGTTACAATGATGCTACAGTTGGTGAAAAGTTGATGTAGAGAATTGTTATTTAACTAAACACTAGGTTTATAATTCCTTTAAAAATTTCTTGATACTTTGAACTCCATCTGCTTATTCATGATCAGCAATAATGGAGATTAATGGTCTACTATTAAACATATCTTTAGGGAATTGGGTGCAATTTGTATAGCCCTAAAGGCATTTCTTATGCATTATAAATTATATGGTAATTTAAAAAAGCATTTATAAATATTACCAGTTTTCTACTAAAGCAAAAATAAGCAATCAATTCACAAAACTGGATTAGTAATTGATGGTCTAAAATTGACATTTGAAGCATTTTTGCTTCATTGATAATCATTTATATACTTTTCTAACAGGTGAAATGTGAAGTTTAAGATTGGAGCAATTATTTTACTCAAGATTTTATAGTCAACACATTGAAGGACTTTTTCTTCTTCAGTGTAACTATTTCTAATTACAATTGCTGGAATATTGCTGTGGATGTATGAATAAATAATTAAGAAACCTAAAAAAAGCTGGGGACTGAACAAGATTCATCTTTGCTGTGATTATTATTGTTTGGGGGGTGGGGAGGGAATGTCAGGCAGCATCCACTCTAAGTCTTTCCTCTCTTTTATAGTGAGTTCTTTCTTCACAAGTCTCTCAATCACTACATAAACATCCACACATGAAGATGTACATACAAAATGTACTTTCACATACATACCTACTGAAGAATATATTAGGTTACACAAATATGGTAAGAATAATTTTAAAGTTTGTTCATTTAACAAGGGACTGTAGTCAAGCAGCAAAGGCATGTGAAAATCAAAACGTATTCTGCTCACCTAAACTTTTTTCCTGGTTAAGGACTGCTATACTGAAGATGTGGCTTTTTTCTATTTCAGCACAGAAGCCCAAGTGGACTAGCAGCAGCTTTGATAGACATGACAGACTGACAGTTATCATGGTTAGGAAAAAAAAAAAAAAAACCTCATCGCTTAGGGGAAATTGACCTTGATGATGAGCTCTACCTTTGAAAAATCTGAACATGATGGAGGATAATATGAAAAAAAGAATGTATATTGTATGAGTCAGGAAACATGAGTCCTCCATTTTTGTTTTTCAATATTGCTTTGGCTATTCAGGTTCTCTTGTGTATCTGTACAAATTTTAAAAGATTCTGTTCTATTTCTGTGAAGAATGTCTTTGTTAATTTAATGGGATTGCATTGAATCTGTAGATTGCCTTGGGTAGTATAGTCATTTTGACAATATTGATTCTTCCAATACAAGAGCATTCCACCTGTTTGTGTCGTCTTTGATTTCTTTCATCAAAGTTTTGCAGTTTTCAAAGTATAGGTCTTTTGTCTCTTTGGTATGTTTATCCTAGGTATTTTATTCTTTTTGATGTGATTTTAAATAATTTATCTGATTTTGTTACTGATCTTTCATTATTAGTATATAGAAATGAAATTGATATCTGTGTGTTAATTTTGTAGCTTGCAAATTTGCAGAATTCATTGATGAGTTCTAACAGTTTTCTGGTACTGTCTTTAGCCTTTTCTACACATAGTATCATCTCATCTACAAATAGTGATAGTTTTACTTCTTCTTTTCCAATTTGGATTCTTTTCATTTCTTTTTCTTCTCTGATTGCTATGGCTAGGACTTTCACATGTTGAATAATATGTTCCACTACGTTGAATAATAGTGGTGAAAGTGGACATCCTTGTCTTGTTCTTGATCTTAGTGGAAATGTTTTCAAATTTTCACCATTGAGAATGATGTTAGCTGTGGGTTTTTCATAAATGGTTTTTATTATGTTGGGGGAGCTTCCCTCTCTTCCCACTCTCTGGAGAGTTTTTATCAGAAACAAATGTTGAATTTTGTCAAAAGGTATTTTGGCATCTATTGAGATGATTATGTGGTTTTTATTCTTCAGTTTGTTGATATGGTATATCACATTGATAGATTTATGGATATTGAAAAATCCTTGCATCCCCATGATAAATCTTACTTGATCATTGTGTATGATCCTTTTAATATATATTTTGATTTGTTTTGCTAGTATTTTTTTGAAGATTTTTGCATCTATGTTCATCAGTAACATTGGTCTGTAATTTTCTTTTTTTGTTGTACCCTTGTCTGATTTTTGTTAGCAGGGTGATGGTGGTCTCATAGAAACAGAAATATGGACCAGTGGAACAGAGTAGAAAGCCCAGAAATAAACCCAGGCACCTATGGTTAACTAATCTAAGACAAAGGAAGACAGAACATACAGTGGAAGAAAGATAGGCTCTTCAATAAATGGTACTGGGAAAACTGGAAAACTACACGTAAAAGAATGAAAGTAGAACCATAACACCATATATAAAAATAAAATCAAAATGGATTAAACACATAAATATAAGGTCAGATACTATAAAACTCCTAGAGGAAAACACAGGTAGAACACAATTTGACACAAATCACAGCAACATCTTATTTGATTCACCTCCTAGAATAATGACAATAAAAACACAAATAAACCAGTGGGACCTAATCAAACTCAAAAGCTTTCACACAGCAAAGGGAACCATTAAAAACATGAAAAGACAACCCATAGAATGGGAGAAAATCTTTGCCAATGATGCAACAGACAAGGGCCTAATCTCCAAAATGTACAAACAACTCATGCAACTCAACAACAAAAAAACAAACAAGCCAATTGAAAAATGGGCAGACAATGTAGACATTTCTCCAAAGAAGACATATGGATGGCCAAAAAGCATATGAAAAAATGCTCAATATCACTAATAGAGAAATGCAAATCAAAACTAACATGAGGTACCACCTCACACCTGTCAGAATGGCCATCATTAACAAGTCAACAAATAATAAATCCTGGAGAGGGTGTGGAGAAAAAGATACCCTACTCCACTGTTGGTGGGAATGTAAATTGGTACAACAACTATGGAAAACAGTATGGAGGTACCTCAGGAAACTAAATATAGAGCTACCATATGATTCAGCAATTCAACTGCTAGGCATATATCTGGACAAAACTTTCATACAAAAAAATGCATCCCTTTGTGCATAGCAACACTATTCATGATAGCCAAGACATGGAAACAACCAAAATGTCTACCAACAGATGAATGGATTAAGATGTGCTACATATATATATAATGAAATATTATTCAGCCATAAAAAGACAAACTAATGCCATTTACAGAAACATGGTTGGATCTAGAGACTCTCATACTAAGTGAAGTAAGCCAGAAAGAAAAAGTCAAATACTACATGATATCACATATTTGTGGAATCTAAAATATGGAAGAGTTTATCCTATCTAAAAACAAAACAGGAGTTGCCATCATGGTGTAGTGGTTAACGAATCTGACTAGGAACCATGAGGTTGTGGGTTCAATCCCTGCCCTTGCTTAGTGGGTTAAGGATCCAGCATTGCTGTGAGCTGTGGTGTAGGTCGCAGACACAGCTTGGATCCCATGTTGCTGTGGCTCTGGGTGAGGCCAGCAGCAACAGCTCCAATTAGACCCCTAGTCTGGAAACCTCCATATGCCACAGGAGTGGCTCTAGAAAAGGCAAGAAGACAAAAAATAATAATAATAAATAAATTAAATAAAAAATAAAACAAACAAACAAACAAACAAAAAACAGAAATAGATCTTGGCTAAGGAGAGCAGACTTGGGGTTCCCAAAAGGGAAAAGGGAGGGAGTGGGATGGATAGGCCTTTTGGTGGTTTTTTGGATGCAGACTCTTATATTTGAAATGGATGTGCAATGGGATCCTATTGTACAGTACAGGGAAATGTGTGTGATAGGGTTATTTTGCTCTACAACAGAACTTGACAAAACATTGCAAATCAACTGTATTTTAATTTAAAAAAGAATGTATATAAATGTATAACTGGGTCACTTTGCTGTTCATTAGAAATTGATAGGACATTGTAAATCAACTATAAAAAAAAATTTAAAAAGTTAATGGAGATTTATTGGTAGGATTATACATACATGCATGGAAGAGTAGGAAATCACCATAACAGTCACAGTACCATGATTTATAGAAAACTGAAGTTAAGATATACAAAAAACCCTCGACCAAGTTATACTGTAAGTCATTGCTTCAAATTCCAGTGCTTTTACAAAGGTGTTGTGTTTTTTGATATTTACCCTTTTGGGGGTTTGCTGAACTCCCTGGACATATGCATTGTTCTTTTAAGAAAAATTGAAAATTTTCATCCAATATTTCCTTAAATATTTCTGATCCCATTTTACCTTTCCTCTCCTTTTGGAATATCACTTAACATATATTTTCAGCTGCTTGATACTACACATAATTGCAGTTCTGTTAATGTTATATTTCAATCTTTTGTTCTCCCTTGTATTTCTCCTTATTGTCTTTAAGTTCACTCATTCCTCATTTTGTTTTGACTCATCTGGTTTTAATCTCATTCAATAAAATTTGTTATGTATAATTTTTAATGCAATGATTTCTATTTTTTTACAGTTTCTGTTTCTTTCCTGAAATCATCATTGTTTTACCCACTAAACCCATATTTTAAAATATTTATCATACCTATATTAACAACCTTGTCTGTTAACTCTAAGTTACTTGTGGTTCTGTTTCTATTAACTGTTTTTCTCTTGACCGTGGCTCACATTTTCCAGCCTCTTTGTCTGACTACCAATGTTTTAGTGTGTACTGGGCATTGTAGATGACATATTATAGATACTTTGTATTCTGTAATGTTTCTCGGCAATATGTTGACTTATAGTTTAATAAATCAACTTGGTCTTATGGAAGCATTTATTTAGGTTTTGTTAGAGTTGGCTTACACTCTCTAGGATGTATGCTCTGCTATTGGGACATGGACTTTATTTCTTAGGTATAGCCTCCTGGATTTTCAATGTAAAGTCAAAGGTTTTTACCAAGCCTTTAAAATTCATTGTACCTTGAACTCTAAATTCTGATTCTCAAGATAAATAGACGCTGCATATAGCACAGGGAACTATATTTAGTCAGTTGTGATGGAACATGATAGAGGATAACGTGAGAAAAAGTATATATACTCTGTTTTGCTGTACAGCAGAAATTGACAGAATGTTATAAATAAATATAATTTTTTAAAAAAGATAAAACAGATGCTAAAAATCTCTGTTCAGTTATTGCAGATTCCCATTTGTTTTTTTCCTCTAGTTTATTTGAAGTCTCATCTTCTGCATGCAAGTTTATGATTCAGCTAAAAATTTGAGGGGTGGAGTTCCCGTCGTGGCGCAGTGGTCAACGAATCCGACTAGGAACCATGAGGTTGTGGGTTCAATCCCTGTGCTTGCTCAGTGGGTTAACGATCCGGCGTTGCCGTGAGCTGTGGTGTAGCTTGCAGACGCGGCTCGGATCCTGCGTTGCTGTGGCTCTGGTGCAGGCCAGTGGCCACAGCTCCGATTCAACCCCTAGCCTGAGAACCTCCATATGCCGTGGGAGCGGCCCAAGAAATAGCAAAAAGACAAAAAAAAAAATTGAGGGGCATTTAGTTGGGGATTTTGAAGGTCCTCTTTTTGTCTCCCTTATTACTAGATTATCTTCTTTCACTTTCTACCCCAACTCTGTTCTCTAACTGCATTAGAGTTCCATCCCCTAAATGTGTGTGAACTGGGTGTCCTCTCAAGGAAAAAGCCAAATAAATCTGGATCTCACTCAATCTGGTTTCATTTGTTCAAGGGTTAAATCCTCTTCATTTTCTGTCTATTTTTGGTTATTTTTCAATACTTTCAAGCCACTGTTATTGCTGTTTATATTTTTCCCTAAGCTTATAGCTTTTATTCTTAAGGAGTTATACTAGAATTTGGGAGTCTCAGATTATTTAATGTCTCATAAAAATTAAAGACTAAGTCATTACCCTGATATGAAAAATATTAACTGTAACCCTGTTGGCTCTGATATCACCTCTTACTCTTTATTTCATTTATTCAGGGCCAGGAATACTGGATCCTGCCTATTCCTTGAATGGACTAAGTTTGGCCTCAGGAACTTTGAACTTGCCTCCAACACTTAGTAATGGAACACTGGGATGCGTCACACCTTTACTTATTTTCAATTTTTATGCAAGTGTATCCTCTTCAGTGGGGCTTTCCTTGACCACACTGAATAAAGGTCAACCCTCGCATGTGCTTTTTATCTTGCATCTCTGCTTCTTTTTCTCTTTTGCATTTATAAATACCTAACATTTTATATATTATGTATAATCACATATATATTACACTCACTAAATATGTTTATTTATTCATTTATTGTCTGTATCCTCTTTTAGAAAATAAGTTCCATGATGGCAGGGATTTGTTTCACTGTTTTGGTTTACTGCTATATCTTTAGTACCTTATGTATTTCCAGTATTGAGAAGAGTTCCTGAAACATAGAAGTTACTCAAAAAAGGTTTTGACTCAATTAAGGAATTAATGAATTAACAACCCTATGTCCATTACCTGCTACTATACTAATAAATTTTCAAGACCTAGGCTTTTAGGATGGAACCAGTACTTCATTGGACTATATTCCTTGTTTAAAACTACATATTTATAGGCAATATGATCCAAAAAAGGAAGGTCTGAATTTAACAGAATAGATTATCTAACATGAAGAGTACTTTGAACATTATTTAGGATATTTTTTTTCATCACAGAGTGCAGGCTAGATATGAAATCTCAATTCCAAGAATAGGAATTAAACCTGGGCCACAGTAGCAAAAGTGCTGAGTCCTAATCACTAGACCACCAGAATAGATCATTCTGACATTACTTTCCAAACTGATAAAAAAAATCTCTTCTTTCATTCTACTGACTACCTTTTTTACTATTACTGAAAATGGGAGAGAAAATGAAATTAAGCATGTAAGAAAACATCCTATATATCCATACATGTGCTTAATTAAAAGTTTATACAGAGAGGAGTAAATAGAATATTAAGTAAGATAGATAAACTTGTGGTACAACCACATTTTTCCCTTTACAAAATAAAGATTGCAAAAAGCCAAAAAAAAAAAAAAAAAGAATGGAGTTCCCGTTGTGGCTCAGTGGTTAATGAATCCGACTAGGAACCATGAGGTTGTGGGTTCAGTCCCTGGCCTTGCTCAGTGGGTTAAGGATCCAGCATTGCCATGCGCTGTGGTGTAGGTCACAGATGTGGCTCAGATCCTGTGTTCCTGTGGCTCTGGTGTAGGCCAGCAGCTACAGCTCCCATTAGACCCCTAGCCTGGGAACCTCCATATGCTGTTGGAGTGGCACTAGAAAAGGCAAAAAGAGAAAAATAAATAAATAAATAAATAAATAAATAAAGGTTGATTGTCATTGGATAATCTGCTCATGTAATTTATACAGCTCAAAAGACTCTAACTTTAAAAAAGGTATATCTACCAATTTACATTTCTCTACATTTTTTTTAACAGTTATAAACAATTAGTGTTTAAATGAATAAAATTTTCCTTCAAGAAGACTAGTCTGAGAAGTAACCATTTGGGATTACTCAAAGAATAAAGTATCTCCTGATTTTTATTAAAAACTTTCATATTCAGTGTCTTTAGGAGAAAATGCTCTCCTTTCCAATCACTTAGGTACTTCAAATGTCATTGATATTTTTTATGTCTTTTATGCAGAACACATAAGTTAGCTCAGACCAATATTCTACCATTATTTTTGGCTGGACAAAGTCCATATAACAATAAAAAAGAATTTATTGTCCTCTATGTATAAGACATGATAGACGGCACTGTGTAACATGCATTCAAAATGACCACATGCGGTTTTCTTTGACATGTAATTTCTTTTGGTTGTATTTATAACCATTGGGAGTTTCTACTTCTTACACTGTTGGATGCTACTGATAAATTGGGGGTAGTTGATAAGAAAATATAAGGTCCACCTCAGGAAAGAAAATGCAGCTCATAGACAATTTTGCTTCTTATAAAATTATGAAAACTTTATTTCACTTATAATTTTTTTTAAATCAGAAGGATGATTTTAAAAGTTAATAATTATACATATAAATATGGCCTTTTATTTCTTTCTCACTTCTGAGTGTTTTCATAGCTGAAGATTGACAAAAATATTGTGCATGACAATTTTAATGTAGGGGCTAAATTATTATAGGAAAAGCCTGTGAATGGTCTTGAATTATCATCAGTGCAGGGAACTGGCTATAATCATAGAGAGAAAGTTTTAGCATATGCATTGTAAGATTGAACCAATTACAAAGAATAAAAGAAAAAACAAAGTTCTTCGAAGACAGTACAAAAGAACTCTGTAAGGTAGATTTGCCTTTAACTAGAAATTGGAATGATTTACTTCTATATCTCTGATTTAACCATTTCTTGTTTCTGCTTGTTTTAAGTTTAACAATTTTTCTATACCCTTGTAATCTAATTGTTAGTTAATTTTACACATTAGAAATGAAAGAAAAAAAATAAAATCCAAGGGGAGAGTGAAGGGACTAAAATGAGAACTAATAACCATATTAAAAATTTACCTTCAGTTAGTCATTTTTAGTTGTAAGGCAGAGTGTTGAAATCTTTACATGACATTCACTTAATATTAACAAAATCACTATCAAGTAGGTGCCTTTACTACTTCCATCTAGAGGAGAAAACTTAAGAGACGTTAGAGAGGTTAGATACCTTGTCAAAGTCATCTAGTTACCAAGCAGAATAACTTGAAACCTGGACTGAACTTTTTTGTGTGGAGTTTGAATGTGTATGTACATATGCTTGTATGTGTGGGGGTATATGTGTTCTTTACAAAATATTACATATACAAGCCATCTGTCATTTGAGGATACCTAACATCTTTTGAACACCATATTTACATTTTGATAGTGTCTCATATAGTGCCTCTCCCCTTCCTGATGTGGAATTCAGAACACTTAGTTTCTCGATCTCCCTTTAAGCTATGCCAAATTAAAATAATTTTGCATGTACACCAACATGAAACTCTAATTCAGAAATAAAAAGTGTGAGGAAATGCTCTGAATGGGCCAAGCTCTGAGCAGGCCATGTATCCCTATGGCCTAAGTTATGAGAGAAGCATCCAATTTTGTAAATCAGGTACAGAAGTTTAAATATATTTGAGACCCAGCAACTTGTTTATGGGCAGAACAGTGGTGGCAGCAACAGAAGTTTCCTCATCAGTCTAATTCTACAGTGTGATTATCAATATTGTTACTGGCAGCTATGTAATAACTTATATAAATTCATTCTGTGTTTCAGCTTGCCAGAATGGAATTGGGTGCAGTTAAGAGTTCTGACTACAATAACCACATTTTATGACAAATGAATACTTTCAAAAACCATTTAAACCAAACCTTTAAAATCTAAAAGTATTATAATAGAACTTTATTAAAAAACACAAACACATGGAGACTATGAACAACATACTACCAAAAAAAAGTGGATCAATGAAGAACTCAGAAAATCAGAAAATATCTCAAGACAAATGAAAATGGAGAAACAACACTGCAAAATCAACGGGATGCAGCAAAATCAGTTTAAGAGGAAAGTTCATAGGAATATGGATCTACCTCAAGAAATAAGAAAAACGTCAAATAAACAACCTAATCTACTACCAAAAGGAATTAGAAAAAGAAGAAAAAAGTCCATAGTCAGCAGAAGAAAATAAATATCAGAGAGGAAATATATAAAATAGATACCAAGAAAACAATAGGAAGCCTCAGTGAAATCAAGAGCTGTTTTTTTGAAAATATAAGTAAAATTGATAAAACTTTAGCAAAGGCGGATCAAGAAAAAACAAAAGAGAGAGAGGCCCCAAATAAAATAAGAAGGGGAAGGGGGGAATAACATCCTATACAATAGAGATACAAAAATCATAAAATAATACTATGAGTAGTTATATGGCAACAAATTATATGGCAAACAAATTAAACCTAGAAGATAGGGACAAATTTCTAGAAGCATACAACCTTCCAGGACTGATTAAGAAGAGACAGACAATGCAAATAACCTGATCACTATTAGTGATATTGAATTTGTAATTTTAAAAATTCTCAGCAAACAAAAGTCCAGGACTATATGCTTGACAGGGAAATTGTACCAAACATATAAAGAAGAATAAAGACCATACTTCTCAAACTATTCCAAAAAATCGAAGATGGAACACTCCCAAATTCATTCTATGAGGCCAACATTGCCCTGATACCAAAACCAAAGACACTACAGAAAAGAAAATTACAGTCCAATATCTCTGATGAATATAGATGCAAAAAATCTTCACCAATATATTAGCAAACCAAATCCAATAATAGATAAAAAGGATCATAAACCTTGATCAAGTCAGATTTATTCTAAGTTCAAGGATGGTTCAATAGCTGCAAACCAATAAATGTGATAGACACTGCATTAACAAAAGGGGAGGATAAAAATCACATGGTCATCTTAATAGATGAAGGAAAAGCATTTGACAAAATTCTAAATTCATTCATGTTAAAAACTCTCATCAAAGTGTGTATAGAGAGAACATAATAAAGGTCATTTGTGACAAACCCACAGCTAACATCATGCTCAGTGGTAAACAGCTGAAAGCCTTTCCTCTAAATTCAGGAACTAGACAAGAATGAACATGTTGGGAGACATGTTTCTACAATCTTTTCTAAGCCTCTTTGCTTATATTTTATATGCTGAAAACTCCCTCTTGTCCTGCTTTACTTTACCCCATATTCTGGAATGAAAAACAGTCACAGTGCTGGTAAGAAACTTAAGCTTAAGAACAAAGACCAAAAGGCATAAGTTATTCATGTGGTCAGCTGAATGGGGACATAATGCCTTGGTCTAGGCATGCCAGACCTGTGCAGATTGGCACACCATTGTACAGCATGATATGTCCTGTTAAAATAAGAGAAAGATGAACCTCATGACCCCTGGGGGTTTATGAGCAGTCATTAGCAGAATGTGTATCAGCAAGGAGAATGAGATACAAACCTAGGCATGCTGTCTGCAGAAGCACAATGATGATTCTCTAAATGCTATGCATAGACAGCTAACACCTGGCTTCCTCAATGCTAATGATTGTTAAATGCATAAAGGTCAGAATGAAAGCTTAACCACCTACCAGCTATGTGACTTTTAAAATAATAAAAGAACTTTCAAATAATAAAAATTATATCCTGCACCTATAGTCCCCTCCTCACTTAACATAATCCTAAAGAGCACAATAAAACAGTGTGGTTTCTTGAGGTGGTGCTTTTGGTCCCTGAGACCTTGAGTCCCCCAGTTCCCACCTTTAATTAAGATAAATGTCTCTGTGTCTTGTTTTATGTTAACTTTTTCTTATGTTTCACAGCACCCGTTCTTCAGCCCTCACCTGATAAGCTGGATTTGGCACACCCACTTTCTATTTCTATTCAACATAGTTTTGGAAGTCTTAGCCATAGCAATCAGAGATGAAAAATAAAAGTCTTAAAAGTTGAAAAAACTAAAACTTTCTCTATTTGCAGATGACATAATACTATATATAGAAAACCCTTAAGATTCCACCAAAAACTATTAGAAATAATAAATGAGTTGAGTAAAGATGCAGAATACAAGATTAATATACAGAAATCTGTTGCTTTTCTATACAATAATAATGAACTATCTAGAAGAGAAAGCAAGAAAAAGTCCAGTTTTAAATAGGTTCAAAAAGGAGTTCCCATCACAGCACAGTGGAAACAAATCTGACTAGGAACCATGAAGTTGTGGGTTTGATCCCTGGCCTTGCTCAGTGGGTTACGGATCCAGCATTGCCATGAGCTGTGGTGTAGGTTGCAGATGTGGCTTTGATCTGGCATTGCTGTGTCTGTGGCATAAGCCAGTGGCTACAGCTCCGATTTGACCCCTAGCCTGGGAACCTCCATATGCCACAGGTGCAGCCCTAGAAAGAAAAAAAAATAGAAAAACTAAAAAAAAGAAAAGAGAAAATATGTTCAAAAAGAATAAAATACCTAGGAATAAACATAACCAAGAAGGTAAAAGACCTCTACTCTGAAAACTATAAAACATTAATGTAATTGAAGATGATACATAGAAATGGAAATATTTGCATATTCAAGGATAGGAAAAATTAATATTGTTAAAATGACCACACTACCTAAAACAATTTACAGGTTTAATGAAATCCTTATCAAAATATCTTTGACCTTTTTCACAGAACTGGAACACATAATTCTAAAATTTATATAGAAACAAAAAAACCCAGAATTGCCAAAGCAATCTTAAGAAAATAGAACAAAGCTGGAGATACCATGCTCCTTGATTTGTGACTGTACTATGAAGCTACAGTAAACAAAACAACATGGCACTGGCATAAATGCAGACACATAGATCAATGGAACAGAATAGAGAGCTCATAAATAAGCACATGAACTTATGTTAACTAATCTACGACAAAGCAGACAATAATTGACAGTCTCTTCAATAAGTTGTGCTGGGAAAACTGGAGAGTAAAATAATGAGAATAGAACAGTTCTCATTCTTTTACAATATATAAAAATAAACTCAAAATGGATTTAAGACCTAAATGTAGGACCTGAAACCATAAAAATAGAAGACAATAAGGGTGAAACACACTTTGACATATATCTTAGAAATATTTTTATTGGATGTATCTTCTGAGACAAAGGAAACAAAAGAATAAATAAATTAACAGGACCTGATTAAACTTAAAACCTTTTGCACAGCAAAGGAAATAATAAAAATGCTAAATAAAGTACACTCTAATGTCACAGAAATATTACATTGTTTAGTATACACATAAAGAATTTTATGCAAAAATTTAACACTGAGGTTGTAAATAAGTAATGGGATAACATCATATGCCTTAAGAATTTAATTGTTCTAAAACTATGAAACAATATTTTCTGCTCTATCTCCCAAAAAGTTCCAGAAGGAAAACATTTAATCTACATTTCTTTGGTAAAATACTATAAAATGTGTTCATTTTTAGTCAGTGAAGGATTAATCCTAACAATGATATACTTCTTAAGTTTAATAATAGGGACATATGGTAAAAAGCAGCTTCATTTCAAGATACTCAACTACTTCACAAACAGCATCCTATTGTTGGCAAGAAGAATGATAATGATAATGGCTTCACTATAAAACATTATAAAAAATATGAACAAAACAAGTTGGAATTCCAAGCTTCTTAATTCTAATAAATACATCAATGTACTAGAAAACTTTCACCCAGGCTTATCTTGATTATATCTTCTCTTTCTAAGCAAGTCAAAATAATTGATCAGTTACCAACACATGTCTGTCATGTTAGAATGTAACATTTTAAAATAAATATATAGAAAACAAAACAAAATGAATTAGAATCTGAGTATTGCTCAGAAGTATATTGTAATGTGTGAATTACCTCAGAAAAGTAGGGCCCATTATCATTTCTTTTAGTCAGCAATGGCAATGATGACTTATTAAAAATAAAACAAATAGAATGACAACTAAGAAACAGAGAAGAATTGATTTTAAAAAATCATCATTTTTACAACCATTGTAGTAATAACTGATTCAGGAAAACTCATCAATGGATTCTAATTGTTTTATTTAGTGAGTATATGCTGTGAAAAAATATACACACTTCCAAAATATCTTCCTATAGATTACTAATTAGTTAATAACAAAGGGGAAAATGTAACACTATAGTGAAGAAAGCTGGCAAATACTACTGTTTTTGGTGAAGAAGTACTTTGAGACGATAAAAAAGAATCTTTTGCTGATTCCAGTAAGAAATCAGTGCCAATGTCCACTCAACTGAGCCTGAAGACTATATTCATGAAATGGCTGTAGTGTAAGTGACATGGATGAAATCTTTGTTATTCTGCTGTGACCCTTATATTTTTCAAAATTCTTGTACTTGTGTTTTTAAGTTGATTTATTATATTTCATTGAGCACACCACAGGAAGCCTCAGTTGACATTCATTGAACAGAGTATGTAGTGTCAGAAAGGTTTCAGTTATAACATGTCTAAATTTTTAATTCTCCTTTTGTAGTTATGTTGACATTTGAGGAAAGCACCATAAAATAAAGATCCCTATTGAGATAAACACATGCTGTCTTCTGGATTGTTAAACTGTTGGCAAGGATAACTTCAACTACATAACTGCAGCAGTTGGGCCCAGCATCAAGCATATATGCAATGCCCCTCTTACATACCCTCCATTGATGATTGTTGTTCAATTGCTATGCTAGCTTTTTTTTTTTTTTCTTTCACAGTAAAATTTGAGGGTAGGTTTATGGAGTCATTAGAATATAGATATGAAAAACTTTGAGATTTTTTCTTCATTGCTATCCCTCAGCAGATTGAAGATCAGTGTTCCTCCTTATGAAAGTGGCCAGGAAAACTACTGTAATCTTTTTGCTATATAAAAAGCCTTCATTATTTTTGAAAACTTGATTATATTAACACTTCTTTCACTAGGAGGACATATTGTTAGGCAGATAATCTGAGAGTTCTTTCCCACTCTATGAAAACTATTCTTTTCAACATTCAAAGCAGTCTTATGGACTAAATGTAAAGGCAGAAAGAGTATAAAACAGAGAAATTCTTTACACAATATAAACCAATGCCAATTCAAGAGTTATTCACTGTAAAAATGCATGGCCCCATGTTATTACCTCATTAATTCATCAAATATCCCCATTAAATTTTAAAGTGGCCAGAATTTATTCTGCTAGCAATGTCTTAGCACTGAGCAATTATTGCTATATGCCAGTTTATATGTACTATCATTTAATCCTAGAAAAAAACCCTATGAGAATCTGCTGTCATTATTCCTAGTTCACAGATGAAAGATTGAAGGTTAGAGAGTTTTGGTAATTATTTAGTAAGCAGTGGAGCAAGGCCTAAAATTGTGTAGTCTAAATCTAAACCCTGTGCTGTTTACCTCTATGTAGTAGATTTTTGCCAGAACATTCACACTTTAGCAGCTTACTTTCCACTTGCTATGCATTCAAGTTTGGAAAGCAAATATTCAGAAGATTATATCTATGAAATCTTGGATAATATAGACTTAAACAACAGTAATATCAATAATAATATCAAACAAAACTAAATTGTTAAAAATGCCAACTAAAATATTCATCATTTTATCAACTAACTGCAATCAACTTTTTAAATATACTTGCTGTCCATGAATGTGAATCTTTGTGAATACAAGGTGAGAAGCACACTCATAATCAATATAAGTAGACTTTAATATAATATCTTTATATCTGATAGATAAAGGATACAGAAACTAAATAAAGTAACATCAGGAGTGAATAATGGAATAAGGATGATCTAATACAGCTTTTATCTGTATGGTGTAGAATGTGAGTAGCTGCTACAATAGACAAAAAGAGTTTTATGGCCAAATAAATTGGGGAAATATTACCAAGTTAAATGATTTTGTAATTGCAGGATTTCACAGGGTTTTAATGAGCTAATATGCATTATATAACACCAAAAAGTAGATTGAATACACTGTGTTCCCCACACATATTTGGAAATTACATTTTTTTTCATGAATGATCTTGAGTAACACAGTACCTACACTGGGTACCACTGAAGAATGAAAAAAAAAATATGACTCTACAACCAGAGAAGAGAGGATACACCTTATTTTCAAGTGACCATGGAATGAACATATATATAATATATATATACACACACAGACTTGCAGGTAGGGATGTTGGATTGATTACATGTAGCTACTTTTACTTCCTCTGAGTTTCCATTCTCCCTCCCTTACCCCAAATTGTAAACTATAATTTTCTAAGCCCTAAACACACAAAAAACTAGAAGGGAGATGAAAGGTTGATAAGTAATTTAGTAAACAGAGAAAATTGAATCTAAACTTGCGGGTGAGAAAAGCCAGAGCCAACTCAATCAACACTGCAGAATCCTAAAATATGCAGGAATTGGCAGCAGCAAATCCCCTTGGAAATGGAGAGGAAGAGGACTGTAAAATAGAGAGGATAATTTGAAAATTTATTTAAGAACTAGAATCCCAAATCACATTTCCCATCCCGGCACAAAAAAAGTTTATTTTTTGGAATAAACCAGTCATCTTCTGGACTGGAGAAAACTAGGAAAAATTGTGTGGAGTTAGCATTCTGAAATTAAGACGATTGAATGAACATTTGCTTCATGGCTGTTGAACATGACTTCCCAACTCCTTTAACCCCTCTTTGACTCCCAAAGTGGCATCAATATTCATGTATGGGCAGGACATTTGAATGTTTTCACAGGAGAAATCAACTGGTCTAAGAGGAAAGACAAGATAATGACATCAGTTCCAGGAAATCAGCTCAGCTAACTCTCAGTAGTGCTCAGAACGCAAATCAGATTTTTTATTCTCCATTCTCAATTATTAGCAAACAATCAAAACATTTGAGGAGGTTATTACAAGACATTTGAGGAAAGCATCTAAGACCAAACAGGGAAACAATACAACTTAGAGGACATAATGATTGTTCAAAAAATAAGAAATCTGAAAGAGAAACAACTCTAAGGAAAGAACATTCAGATAATTTTAAAGTGCTCTCAGAAAATTTAACAAATGATAGCAGACATTTTTTAATGTTTTAAGATAAAGTGTAGGAAATCGCCCAGAAAAGAGAATGAGATAGAAATTAGGAGAAAAAATAAGAATATTAGAAGACAAATCCAGCAAGTCCAATATCTGAAAGATAGGAATTCCAGAATGAGTGTAGAGATAAAATTGAGGGGAAATAATCACACACAAAAAAATCAAAAGTATTTTCCAGAAATGAAGGCATTATCAAAAAAGGCTGCCACATATGCCACATATTTAATATAAAATACAAAACAAGGCACATCATTTTTAAATTTCTAAACACTAAGATTAAAACAAAGATTTTGCAAGCTTCCAGAAAGAGAAAAACCAAGTTCAAATTATCAAGAGTCAGAATGACATTTAACTTCTTAACAGTAACATCAGAAACTAGAACACAATGTGGTTATCTACTGTCCAAACTATCAGTTAAGTTGAAGTTAGGAGAAAAGCCATTTTCAGACATTCATGGTCAAAAACAGCTACCTCTTATCAGCAATTTCTCAGGAATGTACTGGATAATATACTCTATCAAAATGAGGGGGGGAGATTTTAAAAAGAGAATGGTATGGGATGCAAGATATAGGTGATCCAGAACAGAAGAGAGAGGGAAGAAACACCAAGGAAAATGTGAAAGGAGGTCCCAGGATGATTACTTAGAAAAAAATGAAAAAGACAACCCAGTCTATATGGAGGCACATGAGAAAGCTCTCTGCAAAGAGTTCTCTGTAAATAAGAACTAAATAGAACACTAGATGTCTCAATATATTGAAAAGATATTTATTTTTTTAAATACCCAAAGAATCAGCTGTGAAAGTTGAAAGTTAAAAAAAAAAAAAAAGTTTAAGGTAGTTGCTCCTATGGAAGAGTACCTAAGGGAGGGGCAGGGAACTACTGTTAAAACTCTTGCTTTAAACAAATCTTGTGGAAATATTAGACTGTTTGTAAGTGTGAATATCTGTTTAAGGTAAACATATTAAAAATACCATGTTCCTTTCCTACCTTTCATCCAGAATAAATACAGTAGAAATAAGCAACAATAATAATAAACAAATCTGTCTACTTGGAAATGTGAGCAGCTCTATTGCCACTTTCCTGTTTGTCTTTCTCTTCCCATTAAACCTTCATTATAAAAATGAATCACTAGGTAACATTGAACCTAACTCCTGATTTCTGCTCTACTGAATGTACACAATGCCTTGCTTAACCTGTTAATACTTTGGCTGGATGAAAAGAAGTAAAAATGAAGTAGATAAAGAATGACGGACTCTCTACACTCAGCTTCCCCTTAGCAAATTTGCAGGCAAACCATGTAAGCAAGGTAGCATCCAATTGCAAGTAGACCATGAAAGAAAGATAGTATCCAAATAAAGATCAAGAGAAGTCAGCAAGTTTGCACACAATGGAAAAATAAAGAATCTGATCTTCTATGTTAACGATTAACTGAGACTGTTTCCCCCTTTTCCTTTAACAAACTGTCATGGCTAAGAGAACTTCTGGAGTTGGTCTGGGGAAATGAGTCCACCTTCTCCCCCAGAGTGCCAGCTTTTCTGATTAAAGGGATTTTCCTTTCTATAAACATCTGCTTCTTAATTATTGACATTTGAATAGTGAGAAGCTGAACCTGAGTTCAAGAACAAATTCAAATGTACAGTACTAAAAAATTCAAGTGTATGACAATCTTATATATTATTGTTTCAAAATTCCTGTGACTTTCTGATTTCTCCTTGTATATAAAAACAAGAACCACATAGTGTTTGAGTAAAATTTAAAAAGCATTTGATTTAGGAAAGAAAAAATTAAATGCTGCTTGATAATTCCTAATTATTTTAAATTGTGCCTAGTAAATAGGATCTCCAGGGATAGAATAAAGAATCTGAATTTTAATAAGTTAAGTAATTTTGATACACCCTGAAGTTTGAAATTTATTATGAAGTCTAGTGTGCCTTAAATGTACATACATTGTAATGATAATATAATTCACAGAATCATGAAAAATTATGTATATATGTATATATCAACATCCAGAAAAAGCAATCTCTTTAAATGTAAAGCTCCTATTGTCTTGTATGTATATAATCATTCTATTTCTAAAAAAAAAATATTTCTATTAAAATTTTGTTCAGTAAATAAGTATGAGCAAATCTATCAGATAAGAGAATAAAATGTGATATGAAAGAATGGAAAAATAGAAGCAAAATTATCATTTTATGCAGATGCTATGATGGTATAAAGGAAATCCAAGAAAATCAGTTTCTAAACCTATTAGATTAATGTTTTATAGTTCTTGGCATATAGGTCCTTTGCCTCCTTGGTCAGGTGTATTCCCAGGTGTTTGATTTTTTTCGGGGCAATTTTAAAATATATTGCATTTCTGTATTCCTTTTCTAATATTTCATTGCTGGTATACAGAAATGCAACTGACTTCTGAATGTTGATCTTATATCCTGCTACATTGTTGAATTTGTGGATCAGTTCAAGTAGTTTTTGGGATGAGTCCTTAGGGTTTTCTATGTATAGTATCATGTCATCTACATATAGTGAAAGTTTTATCTCTTCTCTTCCAATTGGATGCCTTTTACTTTTGTTTGTCTGATTGCTCTGGCTAGGACTTCCAGGACTATGATGAATAACAGTGGTGAGAGTGGACGTCCTTGTCTTGTTCCAGATTTTAGTGGGAAGGCTTTCAGCTTTTCTCCATTGAGTATTACATTTGCTGTGGGTTTGTCATAGATGGCTTTGATAATGTTAAGGAATATTCCCTCTATACACACTTTGGTGAGAGTTTTGATCATGCATGGATGTTGGACTTTGTCAAATGCTTTTTCTGCATCTATTGAGGTGATCATGTGGTTTTTGACTTTTCTTTTGTTAATGTGGTGTATGACGTTGATTGATTTGTGTATTTTGAACCATCCTTGTGCACCTGGGATGAATCCCACCTAGTCATGGTGTATGGCCTTTTTGATATGTTGTTGGATTTGGTTGGCTAAAATCTTGTTGAGAATTTTTGCATCTGTATTCATCAAAGATATTGGCCAATGGTTTTCTTTTTTGGTGGTATCTCTCTCTGGTTTTGGAATGATGGTGGCATCATAGAATGTCTTTGGGAGTGTTCCTTCTTCTTCAACCTTTTGAAAAAGTTTAAGGAGGGTGGGTATAAATTTACCTTTGTGTATAAGTTCCTCTTTGTATGTTTGGTAGAATTCACCTGTGAAGCCATCTGGTCCTGGACTTTTCTTTTTAGGGAGTGTTTTTGTGACATATTCAATTTTATTTCTAGCAATTTGTCTGTTCAGTTTGTCTATTTCTTCTTGATTCAGTTTTGGAAGGCTGTAAGATTCTAGCAGATTGTCCATTTCTTCCAGGTTGTCAATTTTGTTGGCATATAATTGATCTTAGTATTCTCACATTGTTTTTTGTATTTCTCTAGTATCCATTGTGACTTCTCCATTTTCATTTCTTATTTTGTTTATTTGGGTTTTTTCTCTCCTCTTCTTGGTGAGTCTATCCAGAGGTTTGTCAATTGTGTTTACCTTTTCAAAGAACCTGCTCTTGGTTTTATTCATTTCTTCAATTGTTTTTTGAATTTCTATTTTATTAATTTCCTCTTTGATCTTTATGATTTCCTTCCTTCTGTTGACTTTATGTTTTGCTTTTTCTTCCTTTACTAATTCATTTAGGCGATGGGTTAAGTTGTCAATTTGAGATTTTTCTTCTTTTTTGAGGAAGCCCTGTATTGCTATGAGCTTCCCTCTGAGCACTGCTTTTTCAGCATCCCATAGATTCTGGGTGGTTTTGTCTTCCTTATCATTTGTCTCGAGGTATTTTTTAATTTCCTTTTTGATTTCCTCATTGACCCATGGGTTTTTTAGTTGCATGTTCTTTTGCCTCCATGTAGCAGGTTTTGCCTCATTTCATTTCCTGTGGTTGATTTCTAATTTCATGCCCTCGTGGTCAGAGAAGATACTTGAAATAATTTCTATACTCTTAAATTAGTTGAGGTTAGCTTTGTGCCCCAGTATGTGATCAATTCTTGAGAATGTTCCATGTGCCCTTGAGAAGAATGTGTATTCTGCTTTTTTTTTGGGGGGGGGCGTATTGTCCTGAAAATGTTGATGAAGTCTAACTTTTCTATTGTGTCCTTTAGGATCTCTGTTGCTGTATTGGTTTTCTGTCTAGAGGATCTCTCCATTGATGTGAGTGGGGTGTGAAAGTCTCCTACTGTGATTGTATTTCCATCAATTTCTCCTTTTATGTCTGTTAATACTTGCTGTATGCATCTGGGTGCTCCTATCCTTGGGGCATATATGTTGAAGATAGTAATACCCTCTTCTTGAATGGTTCCTTTAACCATTAAATAGTGTCCTTCTTTGTCTTTCTTTATGGCCTTCGTATTAAAGTCTATTTTGTCTGATATGAGTATTGCAACTCCTGGTTTCCTGTCTTGTCCATTGGCATGAACTATCTTTTCCCACCCCCTCACTTTCAATCTATATGTGACTCTAAATGGCTTAAAGACTTAAGTATGAGACAAGACACTGTCAAACTCCTAGAGGAGAAGGTAGGCAAAACATTCTCTGATATCAACCTTATGAATATTTTCTCAGGTCAGTCTCTCAAAGCAACAGAAATAAAAGCAAAAATAAACCAATGGGACCTCATCAAACTGACAAGCTTTGGCACAGTGAAGGAAACCAAAAAGAAAACAAAAAGACAACTTTTTGGGAGAATGGGAGAAAATAGTTTCAAATGATGCTATGGAAAGGGCTTAATCTCTACAGTATACAAGCAACTTACTCAACTCAACAGCAAAAAAGCCCACCACCCAATGGAAAAATGGGCAAAAGACCTGAAAAGACATTTCTCCAAGGAAGATGTACATATAGCCAACAAGCGCTTGAAAAAATGCTCAATATCTGATTATTAGAGAAATGCAAATCAAAACTAACATGTGATACCAACTCACACCAGTCAGAATGGCCATCATTAATAAGTTGACAATAACAAATGCTGGAGGGGTGTGGAGAAAAGGGAACTCTCCTGCGCTATTGGTGGGAATGTAAGCTGGTACAACCACTATGGAGAACAGTATGGAGGTATCTTAGAAAGCTATACATAGAACTACCATATGACCCAGCAATCCCCCTCTTGGGCATATATCCAAACAAAGCTTTCCTTGAAAAAGACACATGCACCCACATGTTCATTGCGGCACTATTTACAATAGTCAAGACATGGAAACAACCCAAATGTCCATCGACAGAGGTTTAGATTAGGAAGAAGTGCTATATATACACAATGGACTGCTACTCAGCCATAAAAAAGAATGAAATAATGCCATTTAGCAACTTGGATGGAACTAGAGACTCTCATCCTGAGTGAAGTATGTCAGAAAGAGAAAGACATATACCATATGCTGTCACTCATGTCTGGTATCTAAGATACAGGACAAATGAAACTTTCCACAGAAAAGAAAATCATGGACTTGGAGAAGAGACTTGTGGTTGCCAAGGGGGTGTGGGGGAGTGAGTGGGAGGAATTGGCAGCTTAGGGTTAATGGATGCAAATTATTGCTTTTGGAATGGAGTAGCAATGAGTTCCTAATGTGTAGCACTGAGAACTCTGTCTAGATACTTACAATGCAGCATGACAATGGGAGAAAAAATATGTATATATGTATGTGTAACTGGGTCCCCATGCTGTACAGTGGAATATAAAACAAAACAAATCCTATGAGATAATAAGAAGTTTCACAAATCTATCCATTCAAGTAGTTAATATCTAAAAAGCAATAGCTATTCTGTAAACAAATAGTCAATTAAATATACAATGGAAGAAGATGGTATCAATATTAAAACAAAATATTTAAGAATATACTCAAGGGGAAATCTGTAGGATCAATGTAAAGATATTTTTAAAACTCATCTATGGATGCTAAAAAGAGAACTGAAAAGACATAGCCTTCCATAGACAAAATGGGCATATTAATTTAAATGTATCTTTTTTTTTAGTTAATCTACAATTTCAGTACAATCCTCAGCAAAATCCCAATGAGATATTTTTAAATATTTTGGAGAAATTAATCTAACATTTATCTGAAAGAAAAATATGTGAAAATAGCAAGACTATTTTGAAAAAAAAAAAAGCGCCTAATGGATAAGCTCTGGTCTACTATATAGGAAAATAAAGCATTAATTAACACTGTGAAGCACTGACTGAGGAAGAGTTAAAAAATAGAGAGAACTGAATAGAAAGTCTCCTTTCTAATCAGTAGGGAAAATATAGTATACTGTACATTTGCTTATTCCACACTTTGATGTTTCTAGCAGTAGAGGATTTTTGTTGTAGCATTTGCTCTTTTCACATGTAGTTAATGTGAATTTTGAGCATCTGACCCCACTGCCTTCTCCAAATGTGGACACCGATAGGTCAAAAAACCCACTAAGTACATTCCTTGGTCACAGTTATTGGTTCAGAGGAGAGTGTTTAATGTAGTGCAATCTAATAGGTGTGACAGCATTCTCTCTGCTTCTCCATGGTGTGGCATGTGGAGGTGAAGCTTGGATTTGGTGCAGCTAACTTCACAAAGAGAGAAACTGACCTTAGAATGAAACAGAAACTCTATGTGATATAGCAAATAAATTAAGGGAAACTGGGTTCACAATAAGAAATAATTCTGAATTCTACCAAACACTGGATTTCCAATTATATGAACATATAATATCCTTATTATTTGTCTCAATTGAATCTGTAGAGAAAAAAAAAATGCAGGCTCAAAAGAAGTTCACTTGTGCCAAACCCACATTTAATACCTGACCTAATTGTAGTTTTGATCTTCTCCAAGAATGTATTCTTTTTTGGGGGGTGGCATGCCACAGCATGTGGAAGATTCTGGGCCAGGGATTGAACACATGTCACAGTAGGCAATGGAACAAAAGATTTCTTAGCCTTTTTATTAAAAGGTTTTTTATTAGGTATCATGAAAAAAGGCTCACTTCCTCCCGCATAAATGGAAGATAAGTTAAAGGATTTAGTTTTTAGATATAAGGCTCTTTCCTTATTTAATGATCAGCCTTTACCTGATCCAAGGAGACCTCCTAAATCAGGCCTATCAAAAGCAAGAAGGGAGGCTGAGGAAAAGGGAGATCTTGGTTTTTCCTTGTGCTTCCCAGTAACATATGGTCCTTTAGGAGGCCGGGATAGAGAGGAAGGAGCTCCTCAGTGGAATCCTGTACCTTACAAATTATTAAAAGGACTTAAAACTGCTTGTGCTCAGTACAGACCATTGGCTCCTTGTATCTTCTCGGCTCCCTGCATATGTCCCTTTTCAGGCGCCACTTGCTGGAGGGCAGCTCCTGCGGCCAGGGAGTATACACTTTCCTGATAGGAGATGGACAGTATCGGCAAAAGAAACAGAGACAGCCTCTTTGTCCCTTCTTTCAGGGCACTGGACTGCTCAAACTTTATTAGCATAAGTGGTTAATTATATAGACTGTTTTTCACTACAGATTACATCATAGTGTTAAAAGTACATTGGTTAACTATTAGACTTTTTTTTTTTTGATCACATGGTACAGTAGCAATACATCATGTTTTAGAATCTTTAGCCTAATTAAATTTAGTGAGTACAATTCAAGGATAAACAGGCACAGTATATCATGTGGGAAAGAGGAGACACAGCACAAACCATCTCATGGCCAGCCAATTCCCACAAGCTGAAGAGGCTACAGACACAAATAACCTTGTCTTTAGACTAATGTCTATCTTCAAAGTGTCCTTGGCGGGGAAACAGCATGAGAAAATACAAATCAACTTAGCCAGCTACCACTAAAAGTTTCTAAAATCAAGGACAAAACTCACACCTGGGTTTCTTCTGATTAAGAATAATATATGTCTAACTTCTATAGACCTCATTAAAATCCTAACTCCAAGGTTTACTGTATAACTGGTTAGTAGATAAACACTATGTTTTCAATTAAGTTGGATTTAAATAGGGGAAAGTCCTTCAGAATGAAATTCTTATTATATTATTATTGTAATTTTGTTAAATCACAAATCACCACAGGAAAATAAGAATGGGAAATAAGAATAATAAGCAAATAATCAGGACAGACTGAGGAAACCTGAATAACAAATAAAACAACAGGAAAGACTAGGTCACCCGAGAAACAATCCATGTTCTCCAGTGCAAACATGGAAATTGTTTTCCCAGGAAAGCCCCAGTTCTTCCCCATAAACATCAAAATGAGAGCTGTGTAACCTGAGGCCTACCCTTGGCTTGTATCATACAGGCAAGCTTTCATCCTTACCAGAAGCCCACCTTCAGCATGTACCATTCAGGCAGGCTTTTATCCCGACCAGAGGCCCACCTTCGGCATGTACCCTTCAGGTGAGCTCCCTTCCTTGGTTAGGAACCTGCCTTCAGGTTTTTCTGCCATCAACAAAGTCCTTTTTTTGAGTCCCTGCATCTCCTCGGCTCCCTGCACTATGTGGTACCACTTTATACCAGCCAGTATGGCCATCATCAAAAAGTGTACAAACGATAAATGCTGTAGAGGGTGTGGAGAAAAGGGAACCATCTTACACTGGTGGTGGGAATGTAAATTGGTGCAACCACTATGAAAAAGAGTATGGAGATTCCTCAAAAAACTAAAAATAAAATTACCTTATGATCCAGCAATCCCACTTCTGGACATCTATCCAGACAAAACCACGACTCAAAAAGATGCATGCACCCCAATGTTTATTGCAGCATTATTTGCAATAGCTAAGACATGGAAGCAACCTAAATGTCCATCGACAGAGGAGTAGATAAAGAAGACGTGGTAATTATATACAATGGAATATTACTCAGCCATAAAAAGAATGAAATAATTGCATTTGCAGCAACATGGATGGACTCAGTAAGTATCATGAAAAGTGAAGTTAGACAGTGAGAGACAAACATCATATGCTATCACTTATATGTGGAAAATTTAAAAAATGATACAAATGAACTAATTTGCAAAACAGAAATGGATTCACAAACTTTGAAAAACTTATAGTTACCAAAGAGGACAGCTTGGGGGGAAGGGAGAGACTTGGGGTTTGGGATGGAAATTTTCTAAAATTAGGTTGTGATGATGACTGTACAATCATAAATGTAATAAAATTCATTGAATTAAAAATAAAAAATAAAGACAAAAAAACCCAAATGCCCACAAAAAAAAGAGTATACCTCATTTGGCAAATAAAATATTTAAATTCCCTTCATTCATTGTAAATATATTTATTAAATATGTATGTACTGTGTGCCACATATCAGTGATACAGACTCTAACCAAACTAGTTAAGACAATGCCTCTTCCCTTAGAGAGATGAAAAGCTAACAGGAAGGCTAGATATTGACCCCATAAAACTACTACATAAAATATTTACAAGAGGCAACATCCTATTTGCAAAAACAAAACAAAAATATAAATAATCCTAGAAGAAAATGTGTCATCTAAATCTGTTTCTCCATGAGTTACTAAAAAATACTCATAGATGGAGTTCCTGTCGTGGCTCAATGTTTAATGAATCTGACTAGGAACCATGAGGTTTTGGGTTCGGTCCCTGGCTTCACTCAGTGGGTTGAGGATCCGGCATTGCCATGAGCTGTGGTGTAGGTCACAGACACAACTCAGATGTGGCATTGCTGTGGCTCTGGTGTAGGCCAGCATTTGTAGCTCTGATTGGACCCCTAGCCTGGGAGTCTCCATATGCTGCAGGTGCGGCCTTAGAAAAGACCAAAAAAAAAATACTCATAGAATGTTAGAACTAGAAGGAATTACAGTACTAATATGAAACATATGAGCATGAAAACATTAAACAATTTGTTCTAAGGTTTCCTAGTACTGGCAGAGTTAAGACCATAATGAGGTTTTTTGAGTCCTAGTTTAGTATTCTTTCTACTATATTATGCTCTCATAATATATATTTAGATGAATTTTGGAAGGTCATCTGTTCATATTCAGGAAATACATATTATTGGAAAGATAAAGTCTAATTATTTATTAATGTTTCCATCTTTGTACATGAGAGTTATATAAAAAGAGAATAGAATTTTTAGCAAAACAGTGAACTGAAAAATTTTAGTTCCTTCAAAGATTTACTTCAATTTCAAGAGGCCTTTAAAGGCATCAGTATGCATCTATTTATACTGAAAGATTTCCCTTTAGGTTAATTAACTCCTGCAAGGAATTTTTCAACCAGAAAAAGCTCTCAGTGAAGAAAATAATTTCATTGAAAGGGTAATATTTTTTCCAAGAATCAACTTAGATTTTAGATTGACAGGTTAGACCTAATCTTTCCTGAACCACCTCGGGGTTATCAGTAGCAAATAACTTACAAAAATTTTTAAATAATTGTGCTGATGGAGAAGATCTTGGTACAAATAACGTCCAAATCACTTGTGTTCAGTTGTGGAATGTGGCAAAAGGAAGCAGAACTTCAGTGAGTCAGCCTGAGCCAAGACATGGAAACAACCTAAATGTTCATCGACAGAGGAGTGTATAAAGATGTAGTACGTATACACAATGGAATATTTTTCAGCCATCAAAAGGAAAGAAATAATGGCATTTGCAGCAACATGGATGGACCTAGAAATTATCATGCTAAGTGAAGTCAGACAGTGAGACACCAACATCACATGCACAATATACAAAAAAGGACACAATGAACTTCTTTGCAGAACAGATACTGACTCACAGACTTTGAAAAACTTATGATTTCTAAATGAGACAATTTGGGGGTGGGGGATGTGCTGGGGGTTTGGGATGGAAATGCTATAAAAATTTGGTTGTGATTATTGTACAACTATAAATGTAATAAAAGTCATTGAGTAATAAAAAAAAAGGATTTGAAAAAAAATGAAATAAAAATTTTGGAAGGGAGTAACATCAATGTATTCATCAAAAAATACCAGGGTGACTCAACAAAATCATACTCAACTGAACACATAAATGAAGAAAATTAATGAGGTCATAGGTGTATACATACTTTGGAGATATTTTCCTATAGTTCACTTCAGAATATATATGAATATTGTAACTGAAATTTTCCAAATCATCTAGCTTACCAGAGATTCATTTCACAGCAATTCTGTGTTTCAAAACTTTTCCAACATTTTAATGGAATGTGTACTGTAAGTGAAATATTTTGCTGATAAATTTTTGTGGAGATGGTAGCAATTTTCTTATGAAATTAATACATTTGTATATTATTGATTAAAAAAAAGAAGTACAGCCTGAATGATACATTATTGAGAGAAATTCTTGCTCAGATACATACAGGAACTGCAATCACTCTAACAAAAGCATTGCTTTATAAAATGTTATATTTGCTGTTTTTATTACAAGTAAAGATTGAAACCCTCTGAAAAACTTCAAAGTTTTGTTTTAGGCAGTTTTCTCCAGAGAAACAGAATTGAAGAGATAAAACAGATTTGATAGAATATTTATTTATTTATTTATTTATTTATTTATTTATTTATTTAGAGTAATTGGCTCAGGCAGTTATGGAAGTTGAGAAGTCTTAAGAGCTGCCATTTGCAAGCTGGAGACCCAGGAAACCCAGTGGTAGAGTTCAGTCCATGTCCAAAGGCCTGAGAACCTTTCACTCCATGGTGTAAGTCTCAGGCAGAGGGCAGGGAAAGACTGATGTCCCAGCTCAACAGTTAGGCAGAAAAAACAAAAGCAAATGCCTTCTTTCACATTTGTTCTGTTCAGGCCCTCAATGGACTGGATGATACCCACCCACATTGTGAAGGGCATTCTACTTTTCTGATATTTCTGAGTATATCAATTCAAATGCTAATCTCATCTGGAAATGCTTTCATAGACACACACAGAAATAACGTTTAGCCAAATATCTGAGTATGTTTGACGTAGTCAAGTTGACACATAAAATTAACCATCACAGAGTTCTTGAAAATAATTCACTCCTCTACGTAATTTTTCATTTTCAGAAGGTGGTGGTAGTCGTGCTAAGGGAAACTGAAAATTAAAAAAAAAAAAACAAAAACTGCACATTTAACACTCCAACATGTAGGAATTTCACAAAACTCTTCTGAATGGGAAGCTAAGGAGAGGAAATATCTCAGGACTAAAATACTCTGTACCTTTCATATCAAACCAGAGTTTTCCATGACTGAGTTCCTGAAGCTCCTCTCCTCTAATGATATTTGCCCTCCACCTACCTTGGCCATTCCTTTCCTGGTTCATCCCCTAAATTTTTCCATCTCATTTTTATGGAATTATCTCTTAATCCTCCACTGTCAGTATCTCCAACTTATTATCTTCAGGGTCCAGTTTCCAGTTATTCTTCAACCACACTAGCAATTGCCATCATTGATTCCACCATCTTTTCACTGTCTGTCTCCCATATCTATCAGGTCCTTAGATACTTCTTTATCCAGCTTAGATACTATCACTCATGATTATGGTGACTCCCTTGCACACACCCTCTCTTTTCCTTCATCTCACTTACCTGGCAAAAACTCAGCCCTGATTAAACCCAACACTCTAAGGCCACAACCACAGAGCTGAACATAGTGAAGAGAAACACATGTCTATGTTGATTAGTTTCACTTTAAATTCATGACCACTAACCTCAGTTATGACTTTTGCCCTTCAAACTTTCTCTAGTCTCTTCCTCTAGTCCATTCACTATCCCACTCTCCTAAATGCCATCACAAAGTTTCTTGTTTTCCCATCTCCAAACCCATTTCCAAGATCCACAATCCAATCTGATGACCTTGATTCCTTGATCACTAAGAATATGGAAACAATAAAAAATAGGAAGTTTCTCATGCCCCTCCACACTTCTACCCACCTACCTGTGTGTTTCTGTGTATATATATTCTACCTAGAAAGGCTATTACTATGGGTTAACTAATAATGATTCTATCTAAGTGCAGGCCCTCTGCTTAGAATTCCCATTCTTTTTCACCCAATTAGCAACATTGTTTCACTCATTCTCAATTTTCTCCTACATCATAATTTCTCCTTGTCTATTGGATCATTCCTATAAGCATATAAGTATGATGCATTTACTCTTTGCTTTTAAAAATTACTTATCTTGGAGTTCCCGTTGTGGCGCAGTGGTTAACGAATCTGACTAGGAACCATGAGGTTGCGGGTTCAGTCCCTGCCCTTGCTCAGTGGGTTAACGATCCAGCCTTGCCATGAGCTGTGGTGTAGGTTGCAGACGCGGCTCGGATCCTGCGTTGCTGTGGCTCTGGCGTAGGCCGGTGGCTACAGCTCCGACTGGGCCCCTAGCCTGGGAACCTCCATATGCTGCGGGAGCGGCCCAAGAAATAGCAAAAAGACAAAAAAAAAATTACTTACCTTAACCCCACATTACTCATCAGCATTTCCTAATCTGTTTTATTTATATTTTTAGTTTTATTGATGTATAGTTGATTTACAATGTTGTATGGCAAAGTCATTCAGTTATACATATATATTATTTTTCATATTTTTTCTATTATGGCTTATTACAGGATATTGAATATAGTTTCCTGTTCTATACAGCAGGGCCTTGTTGTTTGTCCATTCTATATATAATTGCTTGCATTGGCTAACCCCAAATTCCCAAATCCATCCCTCCACTACCCCGTTTCCCCCTTGGCAACCACAGGTCTGTTCTCTATGTCTGTGAATTTGTTTATGTGTAATGGATATGTTAATTTATGACATATCTTGGATTCTACACATGAATGATATCATATGGCATTTTTCTGTCTTGACTTACTTCACCTAGTATGTTAATCTCTAGGTCCATTCATGTTGCTGCAAATGGCATTATTTCATTCTTTTTTTATGGATGGCTACTCCCTTTTAAAGCAAAACTTTTCCAGAATTGTCTATATTTTCCAGCTACAAAATTCTCTCCTCCCATTTTCTATATTCATTCCAATCAGGCATTTGCTCCCAATGACTCAGTCTCTCATCAAGTACACCAATAGATCCATATTATTAAACATGATGTTCATCCTTCTTGATCTATAAGTAGCACTCCTTTTTTTTCCCACACATTTCTCATTTTCTTTCTCCGCATTTGCTTTTCCTTCTTAGCCTCCTTTGTTTTCCCCTCCCCATTAACCCTCATGACCTAAGACCCACACTTCAAGCTTCATTCAATTTACTCTCATTTTCAAGGTGATCCCCCCCAGTATTATGACTTTAAATACTACCACAAGACTATATCTATAAAGTTCTTCCTGATCCTAACCTCTGAATTTCTGACATTTGTATCCTAATTCCTCCCTGATGTTTTGTTTTAATGTCTAATGTGCATCTCAATCCTAACATACCAAGATTAAACTCCTGAATTCCACCCCCGGATTTGTTCAATCCATAGTTCTCTCAGTCTCAGTAAATAACAACTGCTTCCTTCTTGCTCAAGCCAAATATCTTGGAGTTTTCTTTAACATCTCCCTTTTTTTTTTTCATCCCATTGCCAATCATCAACAAATCCTCTTGACACTATATTCATTTTATATTCAGAATCTGACCACTTCTCACCACCTTCACTGCAGTCCACCTTGTCTAAGTTCTGTTATCAACCATCTAGACAACTGTAATATCCTTATTTTATATCTTCCTGGTTCTGTACTTGATCCCTTTAGCTTATTCTTAACATAGCAGCCTGGGTGATTTGGTTAAAATACAAGTCAAATCATGTTACAACATTATTCATTAGTCTATATGATTTGGCTGCCACCTCCTTTCATGAATTCCTCACCATATGGCCCCCACACCGAAAATGCCAAGCAGGCCTCAGGTCTATTGCACTTGCCGTAACTTCTGCCTGAAATGCTCTTTCTCAGATATGAACATAGTTTCTCTCTCACTTTCTTCAGATACCTATTAAAATGTTACCATATTATAGATGATTTCCCTAATTACCAAATATAAAGTAGCAACCTCATTCATACCCAGTTACACATCTCTCATCATTTTCACTCAGCATCATTTTTTTTCCTTAACACTTATCACAATTTAGCATATTTTATATTTAGTAACCTATTTGTTTACTCTTTTCCATCACCACTAGAATGTAAATTTCATTAGGCTAGATGCTTGGTTTTGTTAACTGCTTTATCTGCACTATGTACCACTTCATTGACTGTTGTTCAAAAACTTTACAGTTGACCCTTAAACAACATAGATTTGAACTGTGTAGAACCACTTATGCTGGTTTTTTTTCTCAATAGTAAATACTACAGTACTACATGGATGTGGAACTGAGAATATGGAGGAATCATGTACACAAAGGGTTAATTGTAACTTATATGTGGGATTTTTCACTGGGAAGAGAGTTGGTGCCCCTAAACCCTGGTTGTTCAAGGGTGAACTGTTTATGTGCTGTCTTTTTGGTAATACTTTTTGGTATTTAACAATTTTTATCGTAGGACGATATTGCCCTTTCCAAATGTAGGCACTGGCCATAGTGGTATTATTTCCTCATGTAAATACCATATATGTAATGCCTTTTACTTTTGTATTCCAACATGAGTGACATGAACAAGAAATATGATCAAACATCTTTTCCCTGTAGTTACCTCACAAAAAAACATTAAATTGGCCTTACACTTTTTTCTTTGTCTATCTATAAATCTGAAAACTATCTTTTTTTCCAGGTAAAACACATGCTCTTTTTTCGGTGGGCATTCTTTCTTTTCAGTTCTTTGAGAAAATATATTCATCTACACATTGTTCTTCATGTTAAAAAGAGATTTAAAAAGCTCATTTTCCACTTAGAGGCTAAATTTTAAGGGTAAGAATTAGTCAAATTTCCAGGTCCTTATATATTCTAGTTGTCTAAAACCAGTAAAATAACACGTACACATATACCACATCTCTCTCTCTCCCTCCCTCTCTCACACACACAGACACACACCCCATACATATTACACATACTCAAACTAGGCTTGGAAAGGCTAACTGCACTACATTAATTTCCTCCTACACTGGTGCTGCTTATATCTGCTAGAGGGAGAAATCTTGAGTCTCCTGGGAATAATTATAGTAGGAAATTGCTGATCATATTAACCTTGCCTTTTTCTGATATTTTTATCTTTCTGATCAGTTTGAAAGATTTTTTTTGAGGTGGAAAGAGATAAAATTCCAAAGTTACTTTGAATTGTTAGTTTTAAAAATGTCTTTATTCCAACCAGGGATTGGAGGAAAGCCTGACAATTCTCACAGAGTCTATATACTCTTTGTCCTCTAATAATTATTTCTCAAGATTTCAGATCTTTGCCACTTTTCCTCTCCAAATAACACTGTACATATTATAGACTGAGGAAGATATATCCATTCTCCTAAAAGATTTTTCTGCACAGATATTCTATTATCAGATTAAATTTGATAAATCCAGATCTAAATGAATCATTGCCAGTAACAGCCTCAATTTACCATGTAGAAGAGGTCTTCTTGTATGTTGATAAATAAGCACCAACACTGACTTACTTTTTCATATTGGAAACCATGAAATACTTATTTTCTTCTTTCTTTCAGCTAATATTTATTGAATACTTACCATATGTAAGATATTGTGCTGAGCCCTGGGAAGTTCTGTTTCTCTGGTCTTGTCCTTTTAAAAAAATGTCCCTGGGAGTTCCCTTCTTGGCTCAGCGGTTAATGAACCCAACTAGGATACATGAGGATACAGGTTTGATCCCTGGCCTCACTCAGTGGGTTAAGGATCCAGGGTTGCTGTGAGCTGTAGTGTAGGTCACAGGGGCAGCTTGGATCTGGCATTGCTGTGGCTGTGGCATAGGCTGCCAGTTGTGGCTCCTATTTGACCCCTAGCCTGGAAACTTCCATACACTGAGGGTGTGGCCCTAAAAAGCAAAAATTATTAATTAATTAAAATAAAATAATATCCCCTATATTTGTATGCCCTCCTTTCTGGTTCTGTGTATCAATCCTTCATTCCTGAATTACTGTCTCAATCTCTGTAATATAGTATTTCACAAGTGGTCTCTTGATCCAGTTTTAAAATCATAGATAAAACTCTTAATTCCCTTTCATTGGCAGTTTACTGATTCCCCACCCCAACCTCACTCTGGGGCCAGGTATCAAACAACTAGGAACACACCACTGCCCTGGAGCCAAGGAAATTATTCAAATTAGCCAACTAGCAGGAAGCCTGTGAAACTGACTAGTCCCTTCCCTTCTCCCCATATATAACTTCCTACATCTCTACCTTGTCCTCTGCTGTAATTCCGTAAGCATCCCTTCATGGCAGCCTTCCTCCCTATGGAGATATAAGTAATAAAGAGTTCTACCTTTCATCTCTTTGTGTTTTGTCCCATTGAAAAAAATTTTAAATCTTAGAAATTAATCTTCGAGCTATTAGTTTCCTTCTACTCTCCTTTCACAGACGGATTTGTTGACTTTGGTTAAGTGATTATCTCTCTTCACTAAATCCCTCGCTGCATTCCTTTATACCAACTCCTGGTTTCATACCACATCAATTCTCACTATTATTACCTGGATTTCAAGGTCTTCCATAATATGGCCCACTTTGCTTATGCAAATTTATGCAATGTTCCCATCTCCATTTTATTCTGTTCTAGATCTATCATTTACTGGTTTTAAAGAGATGCTGCTGAGTTCCCATTGTGGCTCAGCGATTTTAGGACTGACATTGTTTCTATGAATATATGGGTTCAATCCCTGGCCTTGCTCAGTGGGTTAAGATCCAGCATTGCTGTAAGCTGCAGCATAAGTTGCAGATGTGGCTCAGATCCAGTGTTGCTGTGGCTGTGGCATAGGCTATAGCACACCTTTGATTGGACCCCTAGCCTGTAAACTTCCAAATGCAGTCATAAAAAGAAAAAAGAAAGGATATATTGCTTATTCACATCCCCTCTGCACCTTTATTCATTGTGTTTTCTTTGTCTGGAATATTTTTCTTCCTTTCTTCCAATTGTCCACTCTATTTACTCCGGTTTAAAATATGAAAACTACACTGAGATATGGGATCAATAATTGCATGGGGTAATATAGGCCAATTAATCAAGTTAAAGAAAAAAAATATAAAAAGCCTGAGTGCTTTGGCTCAACCCCTCACGAGGTACCCCAGTGCCTTTATACAAAAATACGTAAAATGGTTGGGCATGAAAAGGAAAGTTTCTGGGACTCTTTGTAAGGTTTGTTGATGGGTTCCTAATGGAGGCTAAAGTAAAAGGTGTAAGTGTTGATAGAATTGAGATGAAAGTTAAATAAAAATTGATGTATATAAGTGGGCTTTGTATAAGCTGGTTATGTCTCTTTTGCCTAATTATATTGTATCTCACTTCCCCTGCCTGGCATTTTAAGACAGCACATATAAATTTGTCCCTCAGGCAAAATTAATTAAACATACTAAAAAAACCAATAGGGTTACATCAGTCCCACAATATAAAGTAAAAATGAGAGGCTAATATTCAGAGGCTAATTGAAAGCAAACTAAAGAAGATGTAGTTGGGCAATTTGATCTTTTAATATCATTTAGATGGAAGACCAGCTCACAATGATGTGAGATTGAGCCTAATTAGATCAATCAGGTAGAACCTGAAACAAAAGGGCAAAAAAGGGTGATGGTGGAAGAGAAGCCTTTCTAAAGGCAAACTGCTGGTATGGCTTCCTCATCCAAAATCTAATTCATAGACTCCTTCTTAAGGATTTATTTATCAAGGAAAAACACAAATCTTAAAAGTCTCTCCCACAGATATTAAAGCTTTAGTTATCTGACCAAATTAATTTAACTGCTATTTATAAACTAGTAAGTTTATATTGTAATAATTGATTCATGACTAAGTTTTAAAGTGAAGCTACAAGAACTCTAGTTTTGACTGTTTAGATGTCTGTGTGTACATTATACTATGATATGTTTCTACCTTTGGCCAATACTATCAAAATTAAATTTATAAAAGATTTCTATTTAATTGACTTAAAAGTAAGCACTTACAAATGAATTATTCCTACATATAAAGGAAACTGGCCAGAATGAATTTCGAGGTCATTGATCTGGGAAATATTCAGTATTAAATTAATATCTGGTGTTAAAGTTAGTTTATGGTTGTTGGTTTAATTGGTGTAGACATGTCTTTGGAGTCATCAACATTGAGTATGGTAATTTATTATATCTAGATTTACTAAAGATCAGTAAATTCATATTATTTCTGTGTCAGCCTTTGTCAGCAAGAAAAATTAACTTGGTATGATGATATTCTCACAAGTTATAAAATAGAGGTAAATGAAATAAGAGTTTTCAGTGAACTCTTTAGGAATAATAAGGTTTTATAATAAGCTTCTCCAGATTTTGTTTCAGTAACTTGAAAATTTAGAGTTTTGCTAAATTAGTTTAAGTGATGGGAATTAACTGAATATCCAGATCATTTCAAATAAGGTGAAATACTGGGAGTTCCCTGGTGGCTTAGTGGTTACGTATTTGGCATTGTCCATGCTGTGGCTCAGGTTTGATCCCTAGCCTGGGAACTCCTGCCTGCTGCAGGTGCAGCTGAAAAAACAGATAAGTGGAACATTAATTGCTAAACAGGTCTGAGTTTACCTACTTCTGTCTTATTATGAGAGAAAAACTCAAGATATTGAGTTTTATTAGACCCACATCATGAACCACATCTGGGAAAGAAATTATGCTATGAGAAAATGTATGGTTCTAGAGGTTATGAAATACGTTCATACGTTTGCAAATCAGGGAAATGCTGGTATGACAAATAGGTCACAATTGCTTCTTGGTTTTCACTTCTTCTTTGTGTTAAAATTGTAATATATATAATTAAAGCTCTTAGGGTAATAAGGGCAACATTTCAATATGCAAGGAAATTGGGATGTGTGCTTTCAGTAAAGTATAAGGAATGGAAATAAATTTTGTTAAAGAAAAAGAAAGTATGTGTCCTGTAGAAAGAGAAAGAAAAAAAAGGCATAGGACAAAATCTGAAAGTAAAAAGAAAGTTATAAAAGGCTTGTAGAAAAAGAACCTTGAATAAAGAGTTTTGTACATAGTAAGGACTGGCTAAGATTAAAATAAATTTAATGGAGTAAATAAATTTTAATATTAAAAGTAAGCAGGTACAAAACCAGAATTTGGTTTCTCTCTGTTTCAAAAGTTTCTTGGCATATTGATCTGCTTTTAATAACAGATTGTAAAGTTGTCTTACTTTTTCACGAGTAAGCTATTGCAACTTTCTGTATAAAGATAAAAATATTTTATTGTACTTTGATTGAATGAATAAGTATTGTTTGGCAGTGATCTATGATCTTATTTGACCAAGTGTTTTAAAACCATTTGATATCTTTGACAAATTTGACCAACTGGAATTCTAAATGTTATACCTAACCACTTGTGATAGAACATGATGGAGGATAATGTGAGAAAAAGAATGTGTGTGTGTGTATGCATGTGTGCATGTATATGTATATATATGTATATGTATATATATGACTGGGTCACCTTGCTGTATATATATATATATATGTATATGTATATATATGACTGGGTCACCTTGCTGTATAGCATAAATTGACAGAACATTGTAAATCAAATATAATAGAAAAAAGAAAAATTTAAAAAAAGAAAAATTTTTTTACCACTATCTAACTTTAGGATGTTCCATGGGCCCCTGAGACATCCCAAAAAGAGATCCTAAACTAATCAGCTTTATTTGGTATTTGGTATTTGACATGGGAAACATTGTGAAATAAGTGTTGATAAAACCTTTTTAGGTTATATTTTATGGGTAAATGTCATTAATATAAATATCCTAAAATTTATATGGAATTCCTAAAAATCTTGTATGTCCTGGTATAATATTATCAGTCACAATTCTAGTTATTATCTTAAAAAGTTTTTTTGTCAATTACCTTATAATTAGATCTTTAACCATACCATTTGAAGTCTTTTGCCATTAATAGGCAGACATTGTTTTACTCTGTTGCTTTATATAAAATGAAGAACTTCAAGAGGATTCACAAAAAGGACTTTTTGACAAATATAAGTTTCTGATGACTTTTACCTCATTCTACTGAACTGGGTAAGAAATTACAAAACTTCTAGTTAAAAACCTTTGAATTCATTCAGCTCAATAGCAATTAATTACATGGACTGAATAAACTGATATATACAATTTACAATTTTATGATTTTTTGTGCAATATTGCTGGCATTTAATCATTGTTTTCCAGAAAATATTTCCTCTTACACTATGACCAACAATAAGTTGATAAAGTTTATCTTTGTAAACAAAGATGAAATATTTATCTTTCGTTCTCTACCTGATCCCTCCAGAATTTGGCTTCTCTAGCTGGCTTCTCTTTGGATTTGATGGCTTATTGAAACCAGATTACAACTAGTTACACTAATCACTTTTTTTTTATATATGTTTGGGTGGTTGGTTAGTTTTGGTTTTGTTTTTGTTTTTTTGCCCACCCCTATAGCATGCAGAAGTTCCCAGGCCAGGGGATGAACCTGTGTCACAGCAGTGACCTAAGCCACAACAGCGATAACACCGGATCCTTAACCCTCTGAGAAACTAAAGAACTCCCACTAATCACTGTTTTAATTCGTTCTCTATTGTTTTCAAATTTTTATGTTTTTTGTGTATCTCTTTCTGCTGTACTATAACTTGTTACTATATTTCTTATATCCTATTTTATGAGTGTACTATGCAATAAGGCCTCTGACAAAATTAATGTTATCTAAACATCTTGATGCAATTTATCATATATATATATATAACTCTACATAGAATAATTATAATAATGCAATTCTATATATGAGAAGAAACAAAAGGGGTACACATTTCATGGATCATAATAGGCTCATAAGACAAAATATCCAGAGAATTTTAGGTTATCAACAGGGTCTAACCCAAAAAATAGCACATTGACTGGCCTATCAATGAAGTCCTTGTCTGACTTGGACTGACAAATTGGTCATGAATTGCCTCCCAAACCTTGGCTGAATATATGACCAAAGAGGAGCACTTCAGACAAAAATGTTGCATGCCATTGCAGTAAACAAAAAATGTTGCTAGCACTCAAACCATCAGCCATTGAAGCTGCCCCCCCATAGTGCATCTCGAGGGAAATTCAGGGTGGAAGAAAACATGATACCAGTCCTAGATAGTTAAGATGCATATCTAAGGATTAATTTCAATGAGCCCAAACTCTTCCCATACATAGAAAAGCACTAAAATCATTAAGTTGAAAAGTCTGGGTCTTATAATTAGCAGTAATATTTTTATGTTTGACTACCTGTTTTTTGTTTGTTTTTCCAGCAAAAACACCTGTATATCTTGGCTCCTCCCTTACCTCTTCTGAGCAGTTCCTCAGAGCTGTTTGAGAGGCTGTCTCCCAGGCTATAATCCTCAGTAAGCTCCCCAAATAAAACATAACTCACAACCTTTAGTTTGTACATTTTCTTCAGCTGGCATCCCCATTGATTTTAGTAAGTACTTGTAAGTTTTCAATTCAAAGTCAACACTCTATTAATTTTCTTAAACTGTCAGACTATCTAATTAGGAAATATCAAACAGATCATCCTGCCACAAAAATTACTTCTTTAGTTCCTTTTTTATTCAGTTGAAAGTTAAAAATGTTAACAGGCGTATCACAGATGTATCTCTAGTGAAATAAACTTAAGCTGTCATCTTTCAAGATCAGGAGGTAAACCACATATTTCCTTATATAGATTGAAAAAAAAGTTTTGAACAAAATTATTTTGCTTAATCATAATTGGTTAGGAAGAAAAAGATCAAAAAACAAGTCATTGGGAGTGAGGTAAGACAGTATTAGAGCTATGTGCTTGAAACACTCTAATACCAGCTACTGTGAATCTCATAAATAAGTTCTGAATCAATACAGACCAGTCAGCTCCATCAGTCAATTCAGGATTTGCAGTGTGTTGGTGGTGGAGGGGCAGGGGGAGTCACAGGGACAATAATGTTGCCCGCAGATGTTCCAGTTGGTTATGCCTAGGTGGTGAGATCAATTGGCTATTTTCACAAAGAAAACCTAAACAGATTATGCAAGCTGAGTCAGCAATTTAATCTTCAGATTTGTCACCTTATTCATCATTATCATATAGAACACAGCTATTTAATCACAAGACTTTCTGACCAGACATCCTTCACTACCACCTCACCTACAAATACTGAAATGCAGGTTCTTAAAAGTATGAGAATAAACAGAAATTTATAATTGTCAGAATCAGTATTTTTCCCTCCTAAAATATATGAAGAACACTTAGAATGTTTCACTATAAAATGGACAAATTATACAAAGGAAATTTAGATAGTTATTAATCTGTAAAAAAAAAAAGCTTTTTCAAGAAAAAAATAATTGTTCCTGATGAAGATTACATAGGTGCTTGCTTTATAATTAGTTTTTGAAACTGAAAGCCCCAGTTTTTCTTCCATTACTATGATGATTTTCACAGACAAGAAGGAAGACTATAATATATAATTAGCCATTGTGAAAAAGAAAATGGTAACTAATAATTGAAGATGAATGTGAACTAGCCATTATACCCATATCTTATTCAATAGCAGGGACATATTGAATTTTGCAAGGTTCAAATAATTTTTAAAAATATAACCTAAAAAACATACAACTTCTTGTTTCATTGATATGTACCCCTTTGACAAATGATAATAAATACAATGAAGAATATTAAAACTAAATGATGTAAGCCATTAAAAATGGATTAACCAAATTAATTTGTTTGTTCTTTGGGTCTTTGTACTTGCCTTAATAATATTCTAAATAATCATTTATACTTAATGGAATGAAATGATATCAGAGTATTATTGGTTTTGTGCTTGAAAGTTTGACCTTGGAGTTCCCATCATGGCTCAGTGGTTAAGAAATCCGACTAGGAACCATGAGGTTGCGGGTTTGATCCCTGGCCTTGCTTAGTGGGTTAAGGATGCGGCATTCCCATGAGCTGTGGTGTATGTTGCAGACGTGGCTCAGATCCCCATTGCTGAGGCTCTGGGGTAGGCCAGTGGCTACAGCTCTGATTCCACCCCTAGCCTGGGAACCTCCATATGGCATGGGAGCGGCCTAAGAAATGGCAAAAAGACAAAAAAAAATTTAGCCTGGGTGTAATTTTTATGCATCACAGTTATAGAGAGAGCAAATTGTTCAAGTTCTATTTCATTATATTCTACTAGAAAATCAATGGCTTATGTATGTTGCAGAATATCTCCTCATAGCTCAACTACTTTATGAAAATGTCTTTGACTCATAGAAGTAAAATATTCTTGCTTGCCAATTAAAAATTTGCATTGTCATTTGCTTTTACAAATAGTACTTCTTAAATTTCTTCAACATCTTCATGTTCAAAGGAAATTTTCAGCCACTGCTTCTAAACATTGAGGTCATGGTGGGAGTAATTCTGGTGTTTTTTTTAAAAATAGAACTTTAACCAAATGTATTAAAATTTCAGGTCATTAATTAAATTATTCAATGAACTTTGACTATGGAAATCAGAAGACTGGATAATTTACTATGTGAGTAAGCCAAAACAAGACACCATTTCGCCTGGCTCTACCTAGATGAAGTTTCTGTCATAGGGCTGTCTTTTTGGGTGTATGTGCAGAGCACAGACAAGTAGTTGCCTAAAAGACATTGTTTAATTGACCCTAAAATAACTTTCCTGCCTCTAAGTAAAAATATTCTCTCTTTCTATCTGGCAAAGTTGAGTTTTATTGGAATAAAACATGTTTTTACAGTTCCTAATGTTTAAAATAGAAATATTTTGAAGTGGTTGTGGTATGGGTACTATTGATCATTCATAACTTGAGTAATTTTAGTAAGTTTATATAATAAAATTTATATGATCTTAATAGGTTTATATAATGCATCCCTCTATGATGTAACAAGATCAAAACTCTGCAGAAACTAGACTCTTAATTGTACCTTGAACAGTTCAGATTTCTTGCCTAATTCTTATGCAAAAGACTGGATCATATTCCAATCTGGAGACAAGCTCATGTGTCTTTTATCTTGCAACATTTAAGATCCTGAAAGAGATGAAATTTTCATATAATTGAAATTAGAACTTCATGCTACAACTTTCTTTATAGTTCAAGTCATTTGAGATGGAAATCTTTATTGAGTGAATGGCACAATTTTCTATGTCCTTTTAAACATGAGATACAGAAACTAAGTTCAGTCTCTTAACACCTATTCATTTCCATAGTTAATTTAAAAAAATAATTTAGTAAACTGTCTCAGAATTTAACAAAATTGGTCAAAGCTCAGACAAACCACAAAATAACCCTACTTCCAATCCAGAAACACAGGTGTGGAGTAGCACTGGCTGAAAACTTTCTTTGAATATAACTAGCTGATGTGAAATTACCATTATCAGGATTATTTATTTTATTGCAAGTATCCTCAAGGTATATTAAGATATATTAGTTCTTATATATACTCCATTTAATGCCACAGAAAATCTTGCTTACTTTGTTGTGTTTATTCTTCTATTGCTTAGCACAGGTTTATTAAAAATCTACAGAGTACAAGGAATGACAGAAAAATAAAACAAGATCCCCCTCCTCAGTGAACTTTCAGGAAGTTGGAGTTTCATCTTTTTCATTTCTTTCTTCCAGTCTTCACTATATCCTATAGGTAGATGCTCAAAAATGTGCACAAAGAGAATGTCCTCGTTGAATTCTGAATTACACTGGACAGCAAGGGAAGAAAAGCTTAGTGCCAAAACAACCCACAAAACAAAATGCTCTATTGTCCATATAGCCTTTTTTCTGTTTCCTACTTATTTTCAACTATGATATTTTACTGTTGTCAGACTGATTGCCTTTGGCAGCTTCCTCCTTACTCCCACCCGATGCCCATTTTCCAAAACACTGCTGTGTAATGAGATGGTTGTCAAGACTCTATATAAAATATACTCAAAGGAAGTACCCAAGATGGTCTCTTATTTGGATATTTTATAGTAGCTTTATGGCAGACCATTTCTGCTTCATTTCATCCTTTTTTTCCTTGTGATCATATTTTCAACTCTGTGGCAGAAAATATGGAGTCTAGAAGTCTGACTGATGTGTTAGTCTTTATTAGCTCATGGAGGGTGAGGTTTCATTCAAAAACACATGTTTTGAATGTATATTACATGACAGGTATCATGTTAGTACTGTGTTACACAGTGGACCCTGCTCTCAAGGATTTTGTATTAGCACAGTGCACTACTCTTGCATAACTTGGAATTAGGTTTGCCCACTAACAACACATTAAAATCCATTCTCAATAGATAGAATAGATAGGGTCAATCATGCTATACAAACCCAAGAAATTGCAATTATACAATGATATAGTATCAAAAAACTTAACATGATATTCAAGGAAATTTGGGAGTATTTTCAGGAAGGGAACACTAGAATGTGATTGAAATTTTGAAAGTAAAACTTTAATAAATCATATCACACAAAATTTTTAGAAAAAAAATGTGAACCAGAAGGAGTTGTGAGACACAGAAACATGAAAACAAAGATTCAAAGTATCAAGTGTTTGGCAGAACTTTCCACTCACTACTCAAAAGAGAGAGATCCTTGGCTAAGATGACTGGAGCATTCATGTTTCCTTGGAAATGTGTCCCTATAGAGGGTGAGAGTTACCTCAGTCAATTTATCTGGTGTTCCAGAGGATTTACAAATTCCCATTGTTCTGTTTCCATGCTCATTAAGCAAACTTTCTGATGATAATTTGGCATCCTGTCTACCTTTCCCACAGGTGCAGAGGGCCCTGGTCAGCTAATGAACATTGACTTTATCTGATAGTTCATTTCACATTATAAATTAATAAATTAGAATTATGGTATGTGTGTGAACATGAATAATCTGGCGTACTTCTGAGAGTTGGAGCCTCCTCTCAATGTTACTACCAAATCATTTTTCTAAGTCTGCAAGGCTGAGACTGGCCAGCCTTACCCCAGAAGCTCTCTGTTTAATTGTATGCCTTCTTCAAAGTGTAGCATGGCCAGATAACCCAAAAGGTAATAAATAATGCTTTGTAAATAAACAGGAATAATTTGTGGGTAATATCTATTTTTCTCAACTTAGTTCTCCAGGTTAGATGGTTTAGAGAAAGGGAAATAAAACTGCAAGGGCTCACACATAACCAAGAAAACACACTGGGACTACCTTCTGAAACCCTTAAGACAGGACTCTGAACTCAACTACCCATAATGAATCTCTTACATCAATTTTCTGGAGAGAGGGATGGTGAAGACAGATGAGACAGTACATTATAGCATCTTATATGAATCTTCACATTCCATTCTCATGGATAACATAGAGCTAGGTAACACTTTTTTTTTTAAGGACATTCAACTCTAATGTCATGTGCTATTCTGAGAGGAAAAGGAAGAAAGGGAGTTAGAGCTAAGAGCTGGACATAGAATCTCAGTTCAGGAAGGACAGTTCTTTTTTCCAAAGCTAATCATAAACCTACATTATTGAGAGACTTGGTGAGAGAGAGGCAAATGAATGCCACCCACTCATCCATCCTACCCCACTTGCTATTCTTTGTGACTTGGTGTGAATGACAGTATCAAGACAATTTGTTTCAAACACTGGCTTTTGGTAACTGTCCAGTTACACTTAAATTCTTACTTTCTATAAGTTGATACCTTTTTTATCCTTTTGGTATTCAGAATCCTCCAGTAATAAATGTAAACTTTCAACAACAACAACAACAACAATAACAACAACAAAAGACAAAAAAAAAAAAAAGGAGTTCCCATCGTGGCGCAGTGGTTAACGAATCCGACTAGGAACCATGAGGTTGAGGGTTTGGTCCCTGCCCTTGCTCAGTGGGTTAAAGATCCGGCGTTGCCGTGAGCTGTGGTGTAGGTTGCAGACGTGGCTCAGATCCCGCGTTGCTGTGGCTCTGGCGTAGGCTGGTGGCTACAGCTCCGATTCAACCCCTAGCCTGGGAACCTCCATATGCCGCGGGAGCGGCCCAAGAAATAGCAACAACAACAACAACAACAATAACAACAACAAAAGACCAAAAAAAAAAAAAAGAAATGTAAACTTTCCAAATTTCTTATATGCTATACAGGAAATCAATATGAGTCAATATAATTTACATTGTGCATATAATGTTGAAATTCAACAAATTATCCCTCTAATCTTCAGCCAAGGCCTTCTGGATTAGAATGAACATATTTCTGAACATAAAATGTTGTTGCAGTAGTCAATAGAATAAGCTGATGTGTATAGAGATGAACAATTAAATGGCTTTGAACAAGGGGTTCTATATATGTTTTTTAATGTAAAATTTTCAAAGCTTCATAGAGATAAACTTTAATGAAATGAAATCATTACAACTGCAACTTTAAAACAAGAAAACTTCTTGATAATTTTGAAGTGCAACAATTGTCTAATAAATGAGAGAAATCTAATAAATTAGAGAGAACTTCTCAAAAGGGAAGAGAACATTGAATAATCTAAATAAGTGCATAGGACCTATGTCAATGCATTGGTTTTTATTTTGTAATGCTGACCAAAGAATGACAAAGGGACTTCAAGAAAGTACTATAATAAATGAAAGGCAGTTTTGTACAGTTGTATGGGCTCTGAAACCAGAATGCCAAATTTCAGCTCACGACTCCACTATTTACTAGATTTGTAATCTTGGACAGGTTAATTAATCTCACTGAGCTCTGATTTTCTCAAATGAGGGAGTCATATTTAAATGAATTAATGAATGTAAAATGCTAAGAACAACACTTGGCTCATAGTAAATGAGAAGTGGTAGCTATCATCACGTGGTCCCAAAACATGCATTTCCTTCTCAGGTCACTCATTCTCTAGTACTTTGTGATTTTTTTTTTTAAGTTGTTCAGCAGACACTAATTCCAAAATAGTGGTCATCCTTTTGAGGAGTGTGGTTGTTAAACTTAGCTAAGGAGTAGAACCATAGATTTGAAAGCCCTACTCTCAACATGTAGAATCATGATTCATGGCAGTGGAGGCTATCAATCTATACTTTTTTTAAAGTGTTTAAAATAATTTTAGTATAGTGCATGTTACAGGTCAGTGAACTAAGTTTGAGAACCACTAGTTTAGGTAAAATCAAACTTTCATAAAGTCAACAGTAACCATCTAAAGCTTATATTCCTTCTACTATCACTTTCATATTGGATTAAAATAATCTATTTATGTCTATTAATTTTTACCCAATACCTTTGAATTCCTTGAGAGCAGTAACTTGAGTGTTTATGTAACTCTCTGATGATGTCCTTATGCCAAATATCTATTGACGTGCCTGACCTGAAATTGATATTTAGTAGAAAGTTTGTTAAAAGATGTAAGAAAATGAGAAAAGAAGAAGTGATGTTCCTTCAGTGACTTCTCCTGGAATTAAAAATTGGACTCAGTGTTTAAAATTGAGATTTGCATTAATCAAAAGAAGTTGTATTTAAAGAGCTAACTCTAAGAAGTGAAAAAATCATCAGTATCTGGGACCAGATTCAATTATAATGGAAGCAATATATCTGGATAAATAGTCAAAGCTAGATTAATTAATTAATGTCCCACCCTGTTACCAAAAAAGATTGGAAGTGGTTTGTCAATATAATTCATATGTTTTTTAAAAGGGCTGAAATGACCAAAGAACAGAAGGCTGGTTTGACTGTTTCTGTTATCTTAATTGTCCAACTGAATCAGATATTTGCCAGCTTGTTAGTCAACATTCAACCTTTATGGTATCTGATTAAATTATTTTGGATATAATCACCATGCTGATTAACTGTACAAATATAAACAGCACTCCATTAAGTCTTTTATTTCTTTCTGGTTGTGCCCACAGCATGCAGAAGTTCCTGGGACAGGGATCAAACCCACACCACCAGAGTGACCCAAGCCACAGCAGTGACAATGCAAGATTCTTAACCACTAGGCTATGAGGGAACCACTAGAGCAGTAAAATACACCCTGATCTTATTAGCTTCTATCTAACCCCACAACTACAAGTTGAAAACACACTCCTCTTTATACAAAAAGAACTTACTTTTTTTTCTCACATATTCCCTAAAAGAATTTTGAAAATAGGCACACCTCCATGCATATTTTAAAGTTGACATGTATAATTATTCACCATTTAAATATCAGTAAAAATAATTTCCAACATATTGCAAATAAAAGCATTCTAAAATAAAATAGTCACAGTTCTCTTTTAAATGTATCTGATGGATTCTAAATGCTAAAGCAGTTTGACACCTTCATAATCCATTATTAAAAACAAAAAAACCAAGGTTTTAAAATCTACACCATTTTTTCTTCCTGAATCCATATATCCTTTCCACTTCACTCACTGAATTTTATCCTAATGAAATGCATGTTATGCTTGAAAGTCTTTTATTTTTCTTCCTATGATATATGAATAAAAATTAATATTTAAATTCAAAATAATCATGAGGTTCTAAGTGTTAAAATTTGTATTCTAGACTGAGTTATGATTACACTTATTAGATATATGCAATTGATCAAATAACTTAAATATTTAAAATTTTAAGAATAATAATCATTAAAAGTAAAACTTTATTGCAAGTATTTCTTTTAAAGCAATGAATGGAGAATATTTTGAATTAGCACATATACTTGTAGACGACTATTATTTATTGATAAAAATGGCACACGGTTCAGAATAAATTATATTTCCATTTTCATTTTTCCTTATAAATATAAGCAGTGAGAAACCTCATTTGCCCTATATAAGGAGATGGGGATGGAAAGAAGTTTGTTATAGAACTGTTATTCAATTGTTTAAACTTCTTCCAAGTTACATAGTGATGTACCACCAAAAAAAGTGTTAATGATCTATCAACTGATAACTTGATATGTCCAACTTTAATTTATTTAAGAGCAGAAAGCTAAAGTCCACTTGGTTTGCAAAATAGCATATTGCTTAGTCTTTATTATCATTTACTACCTCAAAATAAAGTTGAAAATGATTCCTTTACTGGGCACTCCAAATGCTTTATACTCTAAGGCAATGTCCCACAGCAAGATCCCTGATAGATGAGGACTATGTCTTTCCTCTGTAAATAGAAGAGGAAATACAAGAATGATAAAGAAAGAAGAGCCTCTATGACATCTTCCTCATATAACAATTTCAACAAAGAGAGTTTGTTGCTTGAAATCTGGAATTTGATTCTTTTAAAACTGTTGATGCCCAATTACCTCTTGAAGTATCTTCATATACCTCTAAGGGCACATGTATCCAACCTTGAAGACCATTGATGTGTGGAATGCTAAATCCTAAAGCTTTTGATAGAGCCTCTTTGTAAGGTGAGTATCTGTAGAGAAGCTTGTGGCTTCAAAAATCCCAATATATTTGTTCTCATTTGAAATTTGAAAAAAAGGTAAATCTACCTCCCTGTGGATTTTTTGGTTTTGATGATTTGCAAATCCAAGAATAGAAAATGAAATATTAATTTTTTGTCTCCAAATGTCACCTTTCATTTCTCACAGCATGCTATATACATTCTTAAGCAGTTTTAAATAATAACATGAAAGAGCATAAAGAGAAATTATTGAACGTGCAGAATGCAATTCTTGAGAAAAGGAGAGAAGAGAAAGAGACATGGTATAGGTATTATTCTTACATTCATTTATTTCTTCATTCGTTCAAGAAATATTTATTGAGCACCTTCAATATGCCAGGCACCTTTATGAGAACTTGGAATAGTGCAGTGCATGAAAAAGATAGAAATCCCTACTTTCATGGAGCTTATATCCTAGTGGAGAGAGACAGACAGCAAATAATAAACATAATCAAAGTCTATTTTATACTGAGTTAGAAGATAATAGTTGCAGTGTGCTAAAAGAAAAAGTGAAGGCTATAAAGGGGCTTGTATCTGGGGGTAGAGTAGTACTGGATGGGAGTTAAAGGGGCAGACAGTTGAAAGGCGTTAAAAGCTTTATTCTGTGTAAATGGGAAGATGTTACTTGTTTTTTTTTGTTTTACTAGTACTGAAGTAACATGACATGACATGGTCTAAAATGGGCACTTTGGCCTTCCTAATTTTTTCCCTCTTCAGGAAAATTAAAAATCTGATCAATAACAGTTATGTAATAAGGCTTTAGTGGGAATGAGCTCTTCCCAGATCCATCCCTTACCCATTCAAGGAACATTTATTAAGGAGCAGTCATTGAAGAAAAAAAAAAAACAAAAAAAAAACAACAAAAAAAACAAAACACTATAAGTCAGGCACTGTAGCAAATGCCGGTGGATATTGTCAACTGAAAACACATATACACACAACCTAAAATTTGCTAGTTTGTTTTATTTGGTGACCTTACTGAGGACTATAGCCCAGCAGACAGACTCTCAGACAGCTCTGAGGAAGTGTTCCACAGGGGTGAGAGAAGAGCCAGGATATACAGGAGTTTTGCTGACAAAAAAATTATGTGGATGAACATCAGAAGATTATTGGAATTATCAGGTGGCACAGCATTAAGGATGCTGTTAAGGATCCGTCATTGTCACTACAGTGGCTTGGGCTGCTGGGTTTGATCCTTGGCCTGGGAACTTCGACATGTTATGTGCACAGCTACAAAGAAAAGAAAAAGATTACCGATAATCACAAAAACTAGACATCTCAAGCTAATAATTTCAGTGCTTCTCTTTCTTTCTTTCTCTCTTTTTTTTTCTTTTTAGGGCCAAACCTATGACATATGTAACTTCCCAGGCTACAGGTCAAATTGGAGCTGCAGCTGCTGGCCTATGCCACAGCCACAGCAACATAGGCTCTGAGCCGAGCCTGTGACCTACACCACAGTTCACAGAAATGCCAGATCCTTAACCCATTGAGAGAGGCCAGGGATCAAACCCACATCCTCATGGATACTAGTCAGATTCCCACTGAGCCACAATGGGAACTCCCTTAGTGCTTCTCTATGTGTGGGAAGATGCAAGAGTTTGGTTCATTGAAATTATTCCTTAGATATACATCTTAACTACATAGGGTCAGTATCTGGTTCTTCTCCATCCTGAATTCTCCTCAAGATGCACCATCAGGGGCAGCTTCAGTGGCTGATGGCTTGATGGCCAGCAACATTTTTTGTTCACTTGAATGACAGGAAACATTTTTTTTTTTTGGTCTGAAAAAGAAAGATATGACATTAGGTTGTTTGCCTCAAGGAATTTATAGTCTAGTTGGGGAAACAGATATAAACAGACATGAGTCAAAGTACTTATATGAGCTCTGGTGGACAGGACACTTAGGGATTCTCCAAATTTGGATGATTCCTTGAAAATAGACCCATAAAGTACTCATTTGAGAAAAACATTTTATCCCTTTTGGGAATGAAGAGATACTTAGGTTTGTGTGACTCATAGTCTTTACTGTGGTGTTGAAAAGAAAACACAGGAGCAAATATATTAACATTTCTTGTTTTGGGACTTCACTGTGATTTATTTCATATATGTACCATTGAGACTTGTTAAATATCTATTATATTTAAGATGTTTAAAATGTAGCCATTTTTTTCCCAAATTGGAATACCACAGAGGATTTAATTGTTCTATGCTCAAAAAGTATGGGATATGCTATCTTTCATATGTCTCAGAAAAGCACGTTTATTAGTACATTAAAGGTTTTCAGATGTCTGACAGTAAGGAAACCTGTGTAAAAGAGTTTACTTAGTTTTCCCTACACTTACAAAAACTTGACACACAACTCTTTTCTGCAGTATAGTATCTGGCAGTACATAAGTTTGGAAAATTTTGATATTGATAAAAGCTCTTTTCTGTCCTGCCTACCTAACCTAGGTCAACTGTGCAATTGTTTGTTGTTGTAGGGTATGTGTGTGTGTGTGTGTGTGTGTGTGTACATATGAAAGATGAGAAAGAGGGGTGATGTGTGTAATCTAAAATCCATTATGTATGGCACATTCAAGGCCAGAGACTACTAATTATGAAAATAGCTTGACTCCAATTTTAGGGCATTTTAGGTTTCTGCCATACTGTTTTAGAAAACACTGAAAGTAATTAATTTTCTTTTTAAAAGATTATGATTACTTTATAGTAAATAAATTCCTCTCACCCCAGATGGCTGTATCAATTATTCTTTAAAACAACTATCTATTAGGGCTAAAATGTGCCAGCCAATGTGCACTATGCTTATGCCAGGAAATAATAAATATTGAGTTCAAAAATGGATTCATTCACTTCTTTGTTGGTTCAGTGTCTTGGGTTCATTCTTTTAGGAAATTTGTTACTATTATCTTTTCTAATATTAAATAAATTTGTCCCTTTTTAAAGAGTTTGTCAGTTGATAAATTTTCACATCAAGGTATTGACTTTTGTGTAGGCATAATATCATTTAACTACTCATATGCCTTTTTTTTTTGGTAAGAAAAAGAAAATCTTGTTTATTTTGAAGTCAGTATTCAGAAGTGTCATATCTCTGTCTCCAACCTTGCTTCCTTCCAACCCATTTTTCTCTCCTAAGCCTGATGGAGTTTTCTAAAATTTTAGTCTAACTATGTAAATGTTTCTGCTTTAAACATTTCAATATTCCTCCCTTTATTCATGGAGTGACGTCCAAACTCCTAATATGATTTACAACATCCTACATAGCTTGGACCTATATACCTCTTTAGCTACCCACTTGTTTACTTTGCTTTGGCCACACTGAAGAGTATACAGTCCGTTCTATGTTCTATAAGCTCTCACTTTTGACTAAGCTCTTTCTTCTACCTTGTACACCCCTGTGCCTATCATATATTCATCTGGTTAGCCCATGCATATTGAATGTTCTTTTCTAAGACACCACTTCTTCAAGGTAACTTTCCATGACCTCTAAGACCAGAGTAAGTGTTCTTCAAAGGTGCTCCTAGGAGTTTCTGTTGTGGCTCAGCTGGTTAAGGACCTATATTGTCTCTGTGAGTATGTGGGTTCCAACCCTGGCCTCACTAGGTGGGTTAAGGTTGTGGCATTACTGCAAGATATGGGTTGCAGATGCAGCTTGGATCTGGTGTTTCCATGGCTGTGGTGTAGGCCAGAGATGCAGCTCTTATTCAACACCTAGCCCAGGAAGTTTCACATGCTATAGGTGTGGCCCTAAAATAAAGTACTCCCATAGTATTCTTTACACACACACCCATATTGTAGCTGTTTCACCCACAGATATAGTCTGTGAATAATACAAATTTAATAATTATTTGAGAGAGTGAAATAAGAACTACAATGTATGTTTCAACTAAAATAAGGCAAGGATAGCACTCTATTTCTTAAACTAAAAGCACTTGTTTTAAATAGTTATTTACATTTCACTTTGTTACTTAATTGGATTTAGCTTCCTAATAATTTTTCTAATACCATTAAGACAAAATACTGATTTATACATAGACTCCTTAAGGGGAAAATGTACACTAATTATTTTGTTTCTTTTTTGGATAGAGGCTGAGGAATAAAGAGTAGCATTTTGAAGATTTAGACAACAGCACATTATTCTATTCCAATGAATGAATTATTGATCAGATTGCTAAGGATTTTGGCATGTTTAAGGCTGACAGAGGAAGAATTGGGGTGAGATTTTATAAAATTTTGATGTTTACTCATAAATTTTCTACTTTTGTCACTAGATGATGACACAATTGAATAAAAGCTCAGCACTGGTATCTTTAGAGCAGCTTAGCTGTGTATTCAATTGTCACTAAATCCATTATTTTCATCTTCACCCATATCTGTTCTTCCTGCCTTCCTTGTTCTGGTTAACAATACCATCATCTAAGCTATAGAAACCTCCAAAAGACTTATTTTTCTTTCACCATTCACATTCAGTCACTTCATAATATCCTGTCAATTACACTTTCAAAATGACTCCTTTACTTTCATCCCTGTAACTAATCTCCTATTGCAAATCTTAATCATCTCTTCAACGATTCTCTAATTGGTTATCCTAGCTGAAGACTCACACCATCAAACCAATTCATCCTTCATAGAATAATGGTAAAAAGTGTGTTCTCTGGAACCAGAGAGCCTGGGTTTATTACCAGTTATTAATCTCTCTGAACCTTATTTTCCATATTTGAAAGATGGGAATCATAGTAATATGTATGTTACTGAGTCATTCTAAGTATGAAAATACATATCACTTACAATTGTACCTGGCACATAGCAAATTATGCATATGCATGAGCTATTGATAGTAGTAGTAAGCCCTATCTGAGCTTATTATACGCCTGCTTAAATATTCTTGATGTTTCTTCATTGCCTCAGTCCACTTTCCTTATGATGGTATACAAGATTTTTCACAAACTCTCAGCAGATAGCTAATGTATTTCAGTTCTATTTTAGCTACTTAATAGTTTATATTTTAGCCACACTGGACTACTTGACATTACCTGAACAAAACATCTACATTTCTAAAATGTCACCTGGAAAATGCTTATATATCCATAAAGATTCACTTCTAATGTTATCTACTATCTATAAACTTAATTAATTCATTTCGCCCTTACTCTGAAAGAGAATCAATTGCTATTTTATTTTCATTCTCTGTAATAGTATTTTATTTATTCCTCTAATATTTATTTGACAAATTTTAATTGGACATTTATTACATGCAAAGCACTGTTCTAGGGCCTGGGGTTACTGTCTTAATCAAGTCTTCACAATTATTCTTATGGAGATACGGATAATAAATAACTAGTCATTTGATGATAGTTTCTACAAAAATATGTAATACAGAGAGAGAAGGGTATGGGATATTAAGAAGAAGGCATGGCTATTTTATAGGATGGTCATCCAAAAGAAAAAAGTGTTTCAGAAAGGATGGAGATCAGCCATAGTGAAATACTCCTGATTCATTGAGTAAGAGAGGGACTGAAATTTGATCATTGGCTTTGACACTTATATTTTACTATTTTTTTACCCATGTGTGATTCCCACTAGACTCTGTGGTCTTCCATATGTTTAAAATATGTCAGACACATAGTCTATACTCAGAAAAATACTGATTGAAATGAATTGAATCAACATGTCATTTGAGCATCTTGGCCTTCATCACAGAAGCAAAGGTATTTTTTGTCAAAATTCTGAGTAGTTTGTGATATATATGCTCAAGGCCAAAGTTATTCATGGTAAAGAATAAAATTCAAGAGATGGGACATTTGGATTCAACTGTGTGACCAGGCACAGAATACACACAACTTCCGGAGAGGAGGCAAAATGGTGAAAGAGTACAGGAATACACTTGCCCACTCCCACAAACACAACAAAAAAAACACATCTACACATAAAACGACTTGCACAGAATGGCAACTGAATGCTGGCAGAAGAACTTAAACCTCCAAAAATGGCAAGAACCTCTTGACATTACTGGGTCAAACAAGAGAAAAGAGGAGAGAGAGAGAAGGGGTATCAGGACCAGACTGGCAATCCCAAGAGGAAATTGTGAAGAAGAAAGGGAACCCACACCCTGGAAAGTCACCTAAATGATGGAAAGATCAACCTAGTGGGAGGGATCTCCAGATGCTGAGAAGAGCACAGCAGCAGGTCTGAGATCTGAAAAGCAGAGTGAGAGCCACACAGATCATCTGAACCACCAAAAACCTAGATGCTTGGGTGGGGGCTGGGTGTCAAAATCTAGGCTCCGGAGGTTAGTTCTTGAAAGAGGGCTGTGGTTGGTGGTGTGGAAACAGCCTGAGGGACTAGGAAGCAGCGCATCAAGGGTAGAGGAGGAAATATGCTAAGGGCTGGGGAGTGGAAAGCCACAACAGAGGGAACCCAGGAGAAGGTCTGGACCCACAGGAGAGACAAGGCACCAGTGTTGGGGAGGGGAGAGGAGGAGGGGCAGTCCACCATAGAATATTGTTGTGCCCCAATGTGTGCACTTGCCTGCCAGCTAGCAGAGAGCAGAGCTTCCCAGCACATCCCCTTCCCCCACCCTGTGCAGGCCTGGCCAGAAGCAACCTGGCCTCATGACTGGTGGGAAGCCAAACATCACCTTGGCTTTTCCCAACCCAGCCTGCCCATGCACAGGAAGAACCCCAAACCTGTGGAGCAAGCCACCCAGCACCACCCACCCTCAGGAAGAGCTCCATGGCCCAGAAGCACCAGGGCAAGCCCTGCCTGGTTATGGGAAGTGTGCCTCAACCACGGTGCACCCCTGCTAGTCCCATCCACCCTCGGGAAGTGCTCCTTTGCCTCAAAGAAAGCCGGCTAGCACCTCCCACCCTGGGGAAGCCCTCCACTTGCACAGAGTAAGACGCCCAGCACCACCCACACTTGGGAAGAGCTCCATGGCCCGGGAGCACCTGGGCAAGACTTGCATGGCCACAGGAAGCGCGCCTCCACCATGGTGCACACCTGCCAGTCCCATCTGCCCATGGGAAGTGATCTGTTGCCTTGGGGTGAGCCAGCTAGCCCCAGCCACACTTGGGAAGCACCCTCTGTCACAGAGTGACATGGATAGCCCCACCCACCCTCAGGAAATGCCCCACTGCCTCAAAGCAGGCCAGCCAACACTGCCTGACTTCGGGAATAACTCCACAATAGCATCAGGGCAAACCCTGCACAGCCACAGGGAGTATACTTCCACCATGATAAAGCAAAACACCAGCAAGATGAAGAGGCTCAGAAACCATTCCCAGTTAAAGCAACAGGAGAACTCACCTAAAGCAGTCAACAAGAAACACAGATCTTCAGTCTGACAGACTTGGAGTTCAAAAGGGAGATAGTAAAAATACTGACGGAATTAAGAGAAGATATGAACAGCAATGTAGACGCCCTCAGAAAGGAAGTAGAAAATATAAGGAAGAGCCAAGAAATACTAGAAAATTCGTTTGCAGAGATACAAACTGAGCTAAGGGCAATAAAGAGCAGAATGAATAAGGCAGAGGAACGAATTGGTGACATGAAAGATAGAATAATGGAAATCACCCATTCACGACAGCAGACAGAAAACCAAAAGAAAAAACATCAAAGCAATATAAGAAACCTATCAGCTAATATAAAGGGCACCAATCTATGCATAATAGGAATTCCAGAAGGAGTAGAAAAAGATAAGGGGATGGAAATATATTTGAAGAAATTATCGCTGGAAACTTCCAAATCTAAAGGATACTGAGTTCAAGATGCAGGAAGCACAGAGGGCCCCAAACAAGTTGAAGCCAGATAGACCCAAACCAAGACAAATTATAATAAAAATGGCAAAATTTAATGATAAAGAAAGGATCCTAAAGGCAGCAAGAGAAAAGCAAAGCATCAATTATAAGGGAAACCCCATAAGGCTATCAGCTGATTTCTCTACAAACTCTACAGGCTAGGGGGGAATGGCAAGAGATATTTAAATCACTGAAAGTAAAAAATATGCAACTTAGAATACTCTATTCAGCAAGATTATCATTTTAAATAGAAAGGGAAATAAAAAATTTATCCAACAAACAAAAGCTAAAAGAATACAGCAATACAAAACCCATTCTAAAAGAAATACTGAAAGAGCTTCTCTAAATTGAAAAATAAAAGAGGAAGAACTAGGATGGAGGAAACCACAATCAGAGAGTACTAACTTAAATAAGCCAGCATATAGATATAATCATGAAGATGTTTAAAACAAAACAAAATTTAAAAAAAGACATAAAAATCATATGATTTGGGCAAGGGAAATAATTCTCTTTTTTTTCTCTCTTTTTCACTTTTTTCTCCTTTTAAAATTTTATTATGGTAATGAAGTGTATGAACCTACAGGACTATTAGGCTAAAACAAACAGTTATAGGAGGGGTTAACATACTTAAAAAACAGGGCAAGCTGAAATCAAAAGCAACATTACATTCACAAAAAATGAAAAGAAAAGTACTCAAGCAGAAAACAAATGGAGACGACCCAACAAAAAAAAAAAAAAAAAGAAAGGAAGAATGGAGAATCATAGAATCATCTGGAACACGAGGTTCAAAATGGCAATAAATAAACATCTATCAATTATCACCTTAAATGTCAATGGACTGAATGTTCCAATCAAAAGACACAGAGTGGCTGACTGGATAAAAAAGCAAAAACCTTCAATTGGCTGCCTACAAGAAACTCACCTTAGCGCAAAGGACACATAAAGATTGAAAGCGAGGGGGTGGGAAAAAATAGTTCATGCCAATGGACAAGACAGGAAACCAGGAGTTGCAATACTCATATCAGACAAAATAGACTTTAATACGAAGGCCATAAAGAAAGACAAAGAAGGACACTATTTAATGGTTAAAGGAACCATTCAAGAAGAGGGTATTACTATCTTCAACATATATGCCCCAAGGATAGGAGCACCCAGATGCATACAGCAAGTATTAACAGACATAAAAGGAGAAATTGATGGAAATACAATCACAGTAGGAGACTTTCACACCCCACTCACATCAATGGAGAGATCCTCTAGACAGAAAACCAATACAGCAACAGAGATCCTAAAGGACACAATAGAAAAGTTAGACTTCATCAACATTTTCAGGACAATACGCCCCCCCCCAAAAAAAAAGCAGAATACACATTCTTCTCAAGGGCACATGGAACATTCTCAAGAATTGATCACATACTGGGGCACAAAGCTAACCTCAACTAATTTAAGAGTATAGAAATTATTTCAAGTATCTTCTCTGACCACGAGGGCATGAAATTAGAAATCAACCACAGGAAATGAAATGAGGCAAAACCTGCTACATGGAGGCAAAAGAACATGCAACTAAAAAACCCATGGGTCAATGAGGAAATCAAAAAGGAAATTAAAAAATACCTCGAGACAAATGATAAGGAAGACAAAACCACCCAGAATCTATGGGATGCTGAAAAAGCAGTGCTCAGAGGGAAGCTCATAGCAATACAGGGCTTCCTCAAAAAAGAAGAAAAATCTCAAATTGACAACTTAACCCATCGCCTAAATGAATTAGTAAAGGAAGAAAAAGCAAAACATAAAGTCAACAGAAGGAAGGAAATCATAAAGATCAAAGAGGAAATTAATAAAATAGAAATTCAAAAAACAATTGAAGAAATGAATAAAACCAAGAGCAGGTTCTTTGAAAAGGTAAACACAATTGACAAACCTCTGGATAGACTCACCAAGAAGAGGAGAGAAAAAACCCAAATAAACAAAATAAGAAATGAAAATGGAGAAGTCACAATGGATACTAGAGAAATACAAAAAACAATGTGAGAATACTAAGATCAATTATATGCCAACAAAATTGACAACCTGGAAGAAATGGACAATCTGCTAGAATCTTACAGCCTTCCAAAACTGAATCAAGAAGAAATAGACAAACTGAACAGACAAATTGCTAGAAATAAAATTGAATATGTCACAAAAACACTCCCTAAAAAGAAAAGTCCAGGACCAGATGGCTTCACAGGTGAATTCTACCAAACATACAAAGAGGAACTTATACACAAAGGTAAATTTATACCCACCCTCCTTAAACTTTTTCAAAAGGTTGAAGAAGAAGGAACACTCCCAAAGACATTCTATGATGCCACCATCATTCCAAAACCAGAGAGAGATACCACCAAAAAAGAAAACCATTGGCCAATATCTTTGATGAATACAGATGCAAAAATTCTCAACAAGATTTTAGCCAACCAAATCCAACAACATATCAAAAAGGCCATACACCATGACTAGGTGGGATTCATCCCAGGTGCACAAGGATGGTTCAAAATACACAAATCAATCAACGTCATACACCACATTAACAAAAGAAAAGTCAAAAACCACATGATCACCTCAATAGATGCAGAAAAAGCATTTGACAAAGTCCAACATCCATGCATGATCAAAACTCTCACCAAAGTGTGTATAGAGGGAATATTCCTTAACATTATCAAAGCCATCTATGACAAACCCACAGCAAATGTAATACTCAATGGAGAAAAGCTGAAAGCCTTCCCACTAAAATCTGGAACAAGACAAGGACGTCCACTCTCACCACTGTTATTCATCATAGTCCTGGAAGTCCTAGCCAGAGCAATCAGACAAACAAAAGTAAAAGGCATCCAATTGGAAGAGAAGAGATAAAACTTTCACTATATGTAGATGACATGATACTATACATAGAAAACCCTAAGGACTCATCCCAAAAACTACTTGAACTGATCCACAAATTCAACAATGTAGCAGGATATAAGATCAACATTCAGAAGTCAGTTGCATTTCTGTATACCAGCAATGAAATATTAGAAAAGGAATACAGAAATGCAATATATTTTAAAATTGCCCCGCAAAAAATCAAACACCTGGGAATACACCTGACCAAAGAGGCAAAGGACCTATATGCCAAGAACTATAAAATATTAATTAAGGAAATCAGAGAAGATGTACAGAAATGGAAAGCTATTCTATGCTCCTAGGTTGGAAAAATTAATGTTGTAAAAATGGCCATACTACCCAAAGCAATCTACAGATTCAATGAATTTGCTATCAAAGTACCTATTACATTTTTCACTGAACTAGAACAAACTATACAAAAACATATGGAGCCACAGAAGACCCAGAACTGCCAAAGCAGTCCTGAGAAACAAAAACCAAGCAGGAGGCACAGCTCTTCCAGACTTTAAGCAATATTACAAAGCCACAGTTATCAAAACAGCGTGGTACTGGTACCAAAACAGACATATAGAACAATGGAACAGAATAGAAAATGCTGAAATAAACCCAGACACCTATGGCCAATTAATCTTTGACGAGGTAGGCAAGACCATAAAATGGGAAAAAGAAAGTCTATTCAGCAAGCATTGCTGGGAAACCTGGACAGCTGCATGCAAAGCAATGAAATTAGAACACACCCTCACACCATGCACAAAAATAAACTCAAAATGGCTGAAAGACTTAAACATAAGACAAGGCACCATCAAACTCCTGGAAGAGAACATAGGCAAAACACTCTCTGACATCAACCTCATGAATATTTTCTCATGTAAGTCTCCCCAAGCAACAGAAATTAGAGCAAAAATAAACCCATGGGAACTAATCAAACTGACAAGCTTTTGCACAGCAAAGGAAACCATAAAAAGAATAAAACGACACTTATAGTATGGGAGAAAATCATTTCAAGTGATGCAACTGACAAGGGCTTAATCTCTAAAATATACAAGTAACTTACACAACTCAGCAGATAAAAAAGCCAACAACAAAATGGAAAAATGCCCAAAGACCTAACTAGATATTTCTCTAAAGAAGATACAGAGATGACGATCAAGCACACACAAAAAAATGCTCCACATCCCTGATTATTAGAGAAATGCCAATCAAAACTACCACGAGACACCACCTCACACCAGTCAGAATGGCCATAATTAATAAGTTTACAAATAACAAATGCTGGAGAGGGTGTGGAGAAAAGGGAACCCTGTTGCACTGTTGGTGGGAATGTAAGCTGGTACAACCTCTATGGAGAACAGTATGGAGGTACCTTAGAAAACTAAACATAGAACTAACATATGACCCAGCAATCCCACTCCTGGGCATATATTCAGACAAAGCTTTCCTTGAAAAAGACACATGCATCTGCATGTTCATTGCAGCACTATTCACAATAGCCAAGAGCTGGAAACAACCCAAATGTCCATCAACAGATGATTGGATTCGGAAGAAGTGGTATATATACACAATGGAATACTACTCAGCCATAAAAAAGAATGACATAATGCCATTTGCAGCAACTTGGATGGAATTAGATACTCTCATCCTGAGTGAAGTAGGTCAGAAAGAGAAAAACATATACCATGTGATTTCACTTATATCTGGAATCTAATATACAGCACAAATGAACATTTCCACAGAAAAGAAAATCATGGACATGGAGAACAGATTAGCGGTTGCCAAGAGAGAGGGGGAAAGACTTAGAATTTGGGGTTAATAGATGCAAACTGTTGCCTTTGGAATGGATAAGCAGTGAAATCTTGCTGTATAGCACTGGGAACTATGTCTTGTCTCTTGTGATGGAGCATGATAATGTGAGAAAAAGGAATGTATACATGTATGTGTGACTGGGTGAGCTTGCTGTGCAGTAGAAAATTGACAGAACACTGTAAATCAGCTATAATGGACAAAATAAAAATCATCATAAAAAACAGTATCAAATATAAAATAAATAAAATTAAATTAAATAAAAATAACCACCTTTTCAAATGTGAGCCAAAGAGCAGCAGGTCATTTCATAGGGAACCTATGCAGGGTTTCTCTCCAGAGATGAAAGAGAGAAGAATGACCTTCACAGGCACCACAGAGTGTACCACAGATTGCTCAGTATCTTCCCTAGTCAAGAAATCTAACTTGTCTCGGAGTTCTCATCATGGCTCAGCAGAAACTTATCTGACTAGCATCCATGAGGATGCAGGGTCCACCCCTGGCCTTGTTCAGTGGGTTAAGGACCCAGCATTGCTGTGGGCTGTGGTGTTGGTCACAGAGGCAGCTGAGATCCCATGTTGCTGTGGCTGTGGTGTAGACCAGTGGCTGCAGCTCTGATTGGACCCCTAGCCTGGGAACTTCGATATGACAAAGGTATGACCTTAAAAAAAAGACTAAGAGAAAAAAAAAAAAACAAAAGAATTCTAACTGGTCTAGAAAACAGTGATACCCTCTATATAGCAGTAGCAGAAAAGCGAATCAACACAAACGTTGACTTTCCAAATTATTTAACATGCAGAAGTGTTGTCTGGACAAATGTTTAACAGAGTATGAATAAATTAATTTACTGGCTTTTTTCAGTTTCAAGTCAAAACAGCAATTCATTTTTACCTGTTGGGGTGTCATGATCTTTTCAAACCAGAGAAATATAATTTTCGTCTAAAATTTTTACTTATTTCTCCTAGCCAAAAAATAAAAAATAAAAGTCCATGTCATTAACCTCAAAGGAATGCTAATAAACAAAAATAATTAAAAAGTTTTATTAAGTTCAATTAATTTGTCTGATTTTTTAAGGCCTTCATAACCAGTATATTTTAAGTAATTTTGATGATCTCCAATTCCATTCAGCAAAAATGTTTTGCATACTAAAGCAAAAATTGAGTTGTGTTGATAATTACAAAAATCACTGGCCTATTTTGTGTTTGTGATAAATTAGTTAATTAGCTTTTTTTTTTTCCATTGCATTCAAAGTTTTGTGGCTCTGAAACAAAGGTAATTTATTTTTTGGTATAAACTAATATATTCTTATTTCTAACTTTCAGGGCTTACAACAAATCCCAAATAACCTTTCCATATAACAAAAATTGCTATAGTATACTTAATAGTAGCTTCAGACATTTGTCTTACTGTTTGAGTATTATTGAGATAGACATAATCATAAGTTTCTTTCCAATGAAAGATTATTATTCAAAACATTTAGGCCTATCATGTAAAATCTTATTTATCCCCTGCTCATCCTAGCATGATATTAAACTTTGTGGGTCAAAAGTCACATCATTAAAGTCAGGAAGTGGCTATTTATGCAACACATTTTTGTGACAAGTAGCATATTTATAAGTATGTTTATAAAGCTTGTAACACTACTTGAAATTCATGTTTTTGATTTGTCTCAAAAGACAAACCTCATTTCAGTGTAAGAAGTACTGCGTATATATTAATACATAAGAATTGGCTTATAGAAAAAAAGCTGCACTTTTGAAATGTAAACCCACACAAAACCTCATGAGTTCTACAGAATTTGAATAAGTATATTTCAACAGATTTAGGCCCAACATATCATTGAAATGTTCAGTTCTGTCCTCCTAAAACAGGAATTATAAATAATCCCTTTTGAAAGTTAGTTATCCAGGCAATTACTACATAAAAGAGAACATATACCAGTCACTATTGGCAATTGAACCATAAAGACAATACTCTTGCTTTCTTGGATGTAATTACTACCAACTCCTGAATATTTACTATGTTCCAGGTACAACACTAGACATTTTCCACACCTTATTTCTAAAATCTTAAGAAATTCCTATAAGGTGGACATTATTATCACTAGTTTACAATTACTAATTGACAGAGAGGGGAATTGAACCCATATTTGGACAGAAAGCCTTCATTTTCCTAATTATGTATTTTAATAATCAGCCATATTGCAGCATTCTACTTAAGCATGATCTGAATCAAGGAAATCCTAAAGCAGTTATAACACATGGTGTTTCATTTGAACATGCCTATTCACAAAGTAGTTGAAATGTAATGTAGCCAGTGTGTCATGCATTAACAAGGATTCATGGCACTGTTTGAAAGTATAGGTCTAACTGGATGCTTAAGATCCTCGGATGTACCAGAGACTTCTGATTCTGATTTTTATGTCTGTTAGAAGACACATACTGGAGCTGAGCAAAATAAATAAATACAAAGTTCTTTATCTACAAAACAGAAACAGACTCACAAGGTAGAAAGAACAGACTTGAGGTTGCCAAGGGGGAGGTAAGTGGGGAAAGGATGGATTTGGAATTTGGGATTAGTAGATGCAAACTACTGTATATAGAATGGATAAACAACAAGGTCGTACTGCATAGCACAGGGAATTATATTCAATATCCTATGATAAACCATAATGGCAAAGAATGTGAAAAAGAATATATACATGTGTATTAACTGAATTATTTTGCTGTACAGTAGAAATTAACACATTATAAATCAACTACACTTCAATAAAGCAAACAAATAAATAAATAAAAGGTTCTGTTTCATATCTGAATTCTGAAATCATTGTTATAAGATGAAGCTTGGATGGACCTAGAAATTATCATGCCAAGTGAAATCAGGCATACAATGAGACACCAACATCAAATGCTTTCACTGACATGTAGAATTTTAAAAAAGGACAGAATTAACTTCTTTGCAGAATAGTTACTGACTCACTTATGGTCTCCAAAGGAGACAGTTTGGGGGATGCGCTGGAGTTGTGGGATGGAAATCCTATAAAATTGGATTGTGATGATTTTTGCACAACTATAAATGTAATAAATTCATTGAGTAATGAAAATAAATAAATAAATTTTTTAAAAGTACCAAATTAATTACTGAAGGCTGCTTAAGGCACAATTTTGTTTTTGTAATTAAAAAAAAAAAGATGACGCTAAGGGGTCTTGCACACCTGTTGCAACTAGTGTAGATGGATAAATGCGATCAAGTGAACATTGGGGTTCACCTACAGATGCTGTGTGGATGATTCTTGTTCGTCTAAAGCAGTAGTTCCTAATCTTTTTTTCTTATGAAGTCTTTCAAGGATCTAAGAATAAGGACCCTTTCCTAAGGGGAAAAATATACAAATATACACATTTTTACATAACATTACAAGGAGTTCACAACTTCTTTCGATCACATTTATGCCTTGACCATATCTTAAGAACCCTCACTATAAAGCCCTCCCCCTTTTTTTGGCCGTGAATATGGTATAAGGTAGTCTCTGAACCCTCACCACAGCTGTAACCAGAGTTGCAGCAGTGACAATGCTGAATCCTTAAACCGCTGAGACACCAGAGAGCTCCTGTAAAGTCTCTTTTCTTCAAACAGGCTTTTTTTTCCAACAGGGATACTAGTGCCTATCTGAAATAACAATATTTAATAATAATTAAGCCCTTGGCCTGTCAATTTCATCAACATAAATATATTTTTACTTTAAATTACTGTCATTATTATTTTTGAAAAGCATAGCTATCACAATATAAAGTTAAAATTGTATGCTAGATAACCCTAATAAATCAGTTCTAGAGCAGTACCTAAGTCCCCTCCTTGTCTCTAATGTTGATTCCTCTCATTTTATTTGTAAGCATATTGTTATCTCCTAATCTCAGTGGGTTTGCTATACATAAAAGTAAACAAAATATTCTACATTCATAAACATTTTGTAATCAACAACACATTTTTAATCCAAAAAAATCAATTTTACTCTCTGTTGGCTTTAAATATGGAAAGTAAGTCTGGCAAAATTTGAAAATAATGCAAAATATTAAAAATATAAAGACAATGAAAGATAATATGCAGTACATATTCTATGAATTGTCCACCTCATGAGTCCTGAATGTGAGTCCTAGCTAAGATTCAAGGGTTAAGGAATTCACAAGAAGGTATAAAGAAATTTGTAAAGATCTTGGCGGCTATGTGTGAGGTGAAAGATACTCACAGATGCTTTAGTTTTGTTCCAGAATGTAAACATGTCCATGAAATAACACTATGGGGTACTCCAAGTAGAAGCAACCAATCTAGATGTTAAAGATCAAAAGCTCAGAAGACTAACTTTCCACTAAAGGTGTCTTAGGTTAATTGAGAGGTTCAGAATTTTGATGTGATAGTGGTACAAATTTTCTCCATGTTCCTATTTGGACATATGGAGGCAAAAAGAATTAAGGTGCAGAATGTGATTATTGAAAAAAATCCAGTCTTAAGATGCTTGTTTCAGCATTATGATTCAGACTATTTTTAAGTAAGTTATTTTCCCAAATGTTCTAGACACAGGAATAAAAACACATAATCTGCAGATATGTTTTGTTCAGCTTGTGCAACATATTTTGATGAACTTGAATGCCCTTAGATGTGCATACACTCTCCAATTTCTCACAGGCCCCACCTCATCTTATCACGTTACTCTCTCCTTCATTTTTTAATATTAAGTGCTTGGCCCTTGAAGGCATTTGAGTTTGAGACCCTACAGCTAGAGAGGAATCAGTATTATTAACACTTTCAGAATATAAGTATTCTCATTGATTTTGTAGCTAATAGTTTACTTAAATATGAAATTATGTATTAGAGCTGAATTTGGTTACAGTTCAAATGCTGATGAGGTAAGAACAATCAGGCAAGTATTTGAGTAGTGAGTAACTACTCTTTGCTAGGCAACCCCATGTATGGGGACATGTGTTTGAGAGACATGTGTGGTTCCTGAACTCGTGGAGCTTCCAGTGTAGCAGTGAAGCTAACAATGTAGAATCACTGAAATTTTTAGGGAAATGCTTAATAAGATATGTAAAGGAACTATGCGAGGAAAGATATAAAAATGTACTGAAATAAATAAAAGATGTTTCTTTGAGAGAAATTGCATATTCCAATTTAAAAGGAATGAATATAGCCAAAAATGTCATTTCTGCCCAAATTAATTGCAGTTTTAACACAATCCCAATCAAAATCTAAATGAGATTTTCTTTTGTATTTTGACAAAATGATTCTAAAATCCATATAGTAGAGTGAAAAGATAATATAAAATTAAATTAAAGAAAAGCAACAGTACTATCAAAACATATAATACCATAGTGAAGTAGAGTAATAAAATTCTTTTTATAAGCTTCAATTCTTGACATATGAGACATCTTAAATTTGGGGATAAAGAAAGAATTGTTTCAGAATGGTACTGTGATGATTGGTTAACTATAAGGACAAATGATGTTACATTTTCCTTTCATACCATATATCACAATAAAAACCCAGATGGTCTAAATATTTAAATGTAAATAACCTAACTATAATTGGAAAACATAAAGCATATAGAAAAGCAAGCCATAAAAAAGAAAATATGAAAATTAATCTACCTTCTGAATAAGAAGAGCTTTCTCTTTCTAGGATTAAAAACAAGGCAAGAAAGGAAAATTGAACTGATTAGACAATACAGAAATTAAGACTTCTGTTTCTTAAGGAACATAAACTTAAAATGTAAAGATAGAGACTACTATACTATAATAAAATAAAGAATTAATATCTTTAATATGTAAATAACTTATACATGTATATAAACCACACACATATATATATATATATATATAAGCACTGAAGACTCCAATAGACAAATGAGCAAGAAGATAAATTGATGGAATATTAAATAAATAAATACATGAATAAACTGATGGAATATAAAATACAAATGACTAAAGAAGATGAGAAATAAAGGTTTTTTTCTTTTTGGCCACACCACAGCATTTGTAAGTTCCCAGACCAGAGATTGAACCTGTATCACAATAGTGACTCAAGCTTCAGTAGTGACAATGTCAAATCCTTAACCCACTTCAGCCACTAGGGAACTCCTAGAAAACACTTTCAACTTCACTAATTATCAAAGAACTGCAAATTGGGTACCTTTGTTTATTAACTTTTTTTCTAATGAAAATATTAAAGGCCAATAAGGATGCAATAAGAGTAGATACACACTTATGCTAGGAGTATAAACTGGAACAACTTTTCTGTAAAGCAATTTGTCAGTGTGAATTAAGAACCATAAAAAGTTCATATGTTCATATGTTTGACATTTTGAATCCTGTTCTAGAAGGCTACATTAGGATTGTATATACACTTGATTTTTTTTGTCTTTTTGTATTTTTAGGGCCACACCCATGGCATATGGAGGTTCCCAGGCTAGGGGTCTAATGAGAGCTAGAGCTGCTCGCCTACACCAGAGCCACAGCAACACCAGATCCCAGCTACATCTGTTACCTACACCACAGCTCATGGCAACGCTGGATCCTTAACCCACTGAGAAAGGCCAGGGATCGAACGTGCAACCTCATGGTTCCTAGTCGGATTCATTTCCACTACACCATGATGGGAACTTCTCATTGAAGACAAAAATTTTAATGGAGTGGAGGGAGTTGGCAGTGGAGCTGAATGCAAAGTCAATATGGGAAAAATCTCAATCCCTGGCCTCTCTCGGCAGGTTAAGGATTCAGTGTTGCCACAAGCTGCAGCAGAGGTCACAGATGTGTCTCAGATTCTGTGTTGCTGTGACTGTGGTGTAGGTCAGCAGCTGCAGCTCCAATTCAACCCCTAGCCTCGGAACTTTTATATGCTGCAGGTGTGGCCCTAAAAATGCAAAATATATATATTTTTTATCTTCTCATAAATATAACTGGATTATATATTAAAATATATATTATAACTTAATTATATATATTAATATATATAACTGAATTATATTATATTTCTGACAGGGTCAGAACCAGAGTCAAGCAAGTGTCTTACCTTTGGTGAGGTACTACAATAATATGGTAATTATTTTCTATTTATTGTATAAATAAATAGAATATATATATATTAATATAATTCATTCATATTTATGAGAAAACAAGCTCCCAACTAACTTCTGACAGATCTTAATCTACAAGGAGTGGCTTCTCAGCTGCTCACTTATTTTATTAAACTCAATCAGTAATGATTTTTCCTTAGGGATAGCAAATTACATCTGCTTTTTAATGTTTTCTTTTGATCTGAGTTAAATATATATGTCCCTACTGTATATCTTATTTTTTTTTCTTTCTTTTTCTTTTTATGGCTGCACCTGCAGCATATGTAAGTTCCTGGGCTAGGGGTTGAATTGGAGCTGCAGTTGAGGCCTATGCCACAGCCACAGCAATGCCAGATCCAAGCCACATCTGTGACCTATGGCACAGCTTGTGGCAATTCCAAATCCTTAACCCACCAAGTGAGGCCAGAGATAGAACCCCTTATAGACACTATGTCAGTTTCTTAACCTACTGAGCCACAGCAAGAACTCTTGTATATCTTAATATTGAATCCATTTATATAAATTTCTCATGAGGATCAAGATTAAATATCAGTTTTTCAACAATTCTATCTAAAATGCCTCTTCTAATGTCCTAAAAAAAGCTTGTGCACAAAATACTGTTTCTGAAAATTCTTATATTCAAGATCTTTCTTTAAATTTTATTATGTAATAGATATAGTAACTTTCCTATTTGTGTTTCTGAAGTTTAATAAGTGGTGGTTGTTACTTGCTAAAAGTATATGCAAGTTATTTCTATTTTTTGAATTGAAGAATAGGTCATTTATCAGGTGTTAATTTCTGCCATACAGCAAAATGATTCAGTCATACATATATACACATTTTTATATTATTTTCTATTATGATTTATCATAGGACATTGAATATATTTCCCAGAGATATACAGTAGTACCTTGTTGTTATTTCTATATTTATAGATTTGATATTTAGAAAGAAAAATCTTGGTATACCAAACACAGATCACCCAACTTTACTTGACAAAGAGAGATATCTATCTTTCTCAACTTTGTCCCCAGTATTCTTGGATCTCTGTCTTCTTGATATGAATGTGCACAACCAACTTGCTTAGATCTTACCAATGATTAGACAAGTGTAAGCTTCCAGGCACTGAGTTTTAGTACTCTAGTACACATGTTTAACATACTGGAGATGGGATTAAGATGGTGAAATAGAAGGACTGGAGCTCACCTTCTCTCATGAAAGCAACAAAATTAAAGCCAAATGTTAAACAGCCTTCAATCAAATGGACTGGAATCTTTCAAAAAGATTTCCTACTCCAGAGGACAAAGAGAAGGCCACATCAAGATGGTATAAAGGGTGATTTCATGATATAAGCAACCCCATACCCATTGGGTGGGCACCCCACAGACTGGAAAGTAACTGTATCAGAGGACTCACCTACAGGAGTGAGAGTTCTGAGTCCCACATTATGTCCCCATGCCTGAGGATCTGGAATTGGGAGAAAGAGCCCCTGGAGCATCTGGCATTGAAGGCAGTGGGGCTTGTGTGCAGGAACTCCATGGGACTGGGGGAAACAGAAACCCTATTCTTGAAAGATGTGCACAGGCTTTCATGTGCACTGGGTCCCAGGGCAAAGCAGAAGCTCAATAGGAATCTGGGTGGGACCTGACTGCAGTTCTTGGAGTATTTCCTGGGAAAACAGGGGGTGACAAGCTCATTGTGGGGGAAGGACATGGAGGCAAATGTCTTGGGAATATTCATTGGTGTGTGTTACTCTAGAGGTGGCCATTTTGGGAAAATCTGGCCCCATCCATCAGTGCTGAGAAGCCTCAGGCCAAACAATAATCCAGGTGGAATCGCAGACCCACCCATTGGTAAACAGGCAGCCTAAAGTCCCCCCAGATACACAGCTGCCTCTAATCTTGCCCAGAGACAAAGCCTCACCCACCAAAGGGATAAGAATCAGCCCCACCTACCAGTGGGTAGGCACCAGTCCCTCTCATTAGGAAGCCTACAGAAAGCCCCATACCAACTTCAGCAACAAGAGGAGCAGACACCAGAAGTAAGAGAGGCTACAACTCTATTCTCTTCAAAAAGGAGACCACAACAAAAATCTATACCAAATGAAAAGGCAGAGAATTATAACTCAGGTAAGGGAACAAGAAAAAACCCCAGAAGAACAGCTAAGTGATCTGAAGATTATCATCCTCCAGGAGTAATACTTTAGATTGATGATGCAAGACATTGAAAATAAACTGGAAGCAAAGATTGATAATTTACATAAAACATTGAGTAAATAAATACAAGATTTAAAACTTAAGCAAGCAGAGATGCAAAATATAACTGAAATGAAAAATTCATTAGAAGCAACCAAAAGCAGAATACAGGAGGCAGAAGAATGAATAAATAAGGTAGAAGACAAACTAGTGGAGATCACTGATTTGGAAGAGAAAAGAGAAAAAAAGATTCAAAAGAAATGGAGAGAGTCTATGAGAACTCTGGAACAATGTTAAATGCACAAACATCCATATTACAGGGGTGCCAGAAGGAGAAGAGAGAGAGAAAGGGACAGAAAAAAATCAGAGATGATAGCTGAAAACTTCCCTAATATGTGAAATGAACCACTCACTCAAATCCAGGAAGCACAATGAGTAGCATATAAAATAAACCCAAGGAGGAACACCCCAAGACACATATTAATCAAACTGACCAAAATTAAAGACAAAGAGAAACCATTGAAAACAGCTAGGGAAAAAAAGCAAATAACATAACAAGGGAACTCTGATAAGGTTATCAGCAGATTTTTCAGCAGAAACTCTGCAAGCCAGAAGGGAGTGGCATGATATATTTAAAGTGATGAAAGGGGAGGAGAGGACAAGATGGCGGAGGAGTAGGGGGATACGCTCGCCCTCTCCCACAAACACAACAACAAAAAAAAAGCACATCTACAGAATAAATGACTCGCACAGAACAGCAACCAATCGCTGGCAGAAGAACCTAAACTCCAGTAACGGCAAGAAGTTCGTGACATTACAGGGCAGAACTGGAGAAAAGAGGAGAGTGAGAGAAGGTGAATCCGAGCGGGACAGGCGCCCCCGAAAGGGAACTGCAGAGGAGAAAGGGATCCCGCACCCTGGAAAGTCACCTACATGGGGGAAAGATCAAACGAACCGGAGGAATCTCCAGATGCAGACAAGAGTGTAGCAGTAAGTTGGAGTACGGAAAAGCCGATCAAGAACCGAACGGACCATCTGAACTATGGGCACAGTCACCAAAAATTGAGATGCCTGGGTGGGGGCTGGGCACCGAGTCCTTGGCTCCAGAGGTTAGTCCCCGGGAAAGGGCCAGGGGATGCCTGGGTGGGGGCTGGGCACCAAAACCTCGCCTCCAAGGGTTGGTCACCGAGAGGGGGCCGGGGGACGCCTGGGTGGGGGCTGGGCACCAAAACCTCGCCTCCGAGGGTTGGTGGCTGAGGGAGGGCCGGGGACGCCTGGGTGGGGACTGGGCACCGAGACTTAGGCTCCAGAGGTTAGTCCCTGGGCTGGGGGGGGCGGGGCGGAGTGGAAACTGCTTGGGAGGTCTAGAAACCTTTTGACAGGGCAGAGACTGCCTGGGAGACTAGAAAACAAAGCTGTTGCAGAGGAAGGGAGCAATACTCTAGGGGCAGGGAACTGGAAAGCTGCATCAGAGGGAACCTGGGAAAAGAGCCTGGTCTGCGCCCGTGCTGGGGAGGGGAGAGAAGAAGGGGTGGGTCCCCATAGAATACCCCCCACGCCACAGCAAGCTTACAGGCCCGCTAGCTAGCTGAAAGCTGTGATTCCCAGTGCATCCCCTCCCCCCACCCCCACCACCCCCTACGCTCTCGCTGAACCTGGGGCTGCCTGCCATCCAGGAGGGCTGGCCTCAACAATTGCCTGAAGCCTACCACTGCAGGGGCTGTCCCTGCACAGGCCTGCTTGACCTTTGGAGGGGCTACACTTCCGCAGAGCAGCACCAAACACCACCAGCCCCCGAGCAAAGGCCTGCAGCCCAGAAAAGCTAGAACAAGCCTAGCCAGGCAATGAATAGATCTGCCTAATTCCCAGACGGTTTTTCCGAGTCGGGCTGCCCCGGGGAGGAGCCTCTTCGGTTTCCAATGGCCCTGCTACCCGCCCAAGCCCCCAGGGGGTGCCCTAGTGGATCAGCTGCATAGGACTGCCAGCTCCAGGCAGGACGCACTACAGCCCAGACAAGCTGCAAAAAGCCTGGCCGAGTCGGGAAAAGATCTCAGGTGGTCTTTCTGAGTTAGGCTACCCCGGGGAGGAGCCTCTTCGGTTTCCAACAGCCCTGCTACCCACCCTAGCCCCCAGGGGGTGCCCTAGTGGATCAGCTGCATAGGACTGCCAGCTCCAGGCAGGACCCCCCTGCAGCCCAGAAAAGCTGCAACAAGCTCGGCCGAGTTGGGAAAAGATCTCAGACGGTCTTTCTGAGTCAGGCTGCCCCGGGAAGGAGCCTCTTCGGTTTCCAACGGCCCTGCTACCTGCACTAGCCCCCAGGGGGTGCCCTAGTGGATCAGCTGTATAGGACTGCCAGCTCCAGGCAGGACCCCTTACTACCCAGAAAAGCTGCAACAAGCCTGGCCAAGCCGGGAAGAGATCTCAGATGGTCTTTCTGAGTTGGGCTGCCCTGGGGAGGAGACTCTAGGGTTTCCAGTGGCCCTGCTACCCGCCCAATCCCCTAGGGGGTGCCCCACTGCCGCAGAATGGCTGCTCAGCACCACCAGCCCCCTAGAAGAGCCCCCACAGCCCAGAAAAGCTGCAACAAGCTTGGCCAGACTATGAAAAGATCTGCCTACATTCTCAGGCCAGCCTTCTGAAATGGGCTGCCTAGGGAAGAGCCTCTTAGGTTCTCAGTGACCCACATAGCTGCTCCAGCCCCCAGGGGGTGCTGCACTCCTGAGGAACAGCTGCCCAACACCTCCAACCTCCTGCAAGAACCCCACAGCCTAAAAACACCAGAGCAAGCTCTGCATGACCAAGTGAAATCTGCTACCATCGTGGTGTGGACCTCCCAGTCCTGTCTGCCCTCAGGAAGTCCTCCTTTGCTTCAAAGAAACACTGTTAGCCCCATCAACACTCCAGAAAAGCCACACTGCCTCAAAAAAGACTGACCAACAACACCAGCCCTCAGGAAATATTCCACAGCAGTGACAAGGCAAACACTGCCCAATCACGGAGAGTACAACTCCCTCAGGAGAAAGAAAACAACAAGCAAGATGAAGAAGCTGAGAAACCACCCCCAGTCAAACCAACAGGAGAACTCACCTAAAACAGTCAACAATGAAACAGATCTCTGCAGTCTGACAGACCTGGAGTTCAAAAGAGAAATAGTGAAAATACTGAAGGAATTCAGAGAAGATATGAACAGTAATGCAGATACCCTCAGAAAGGAACTAGAAAATATACGGAGAGCCAAGAAAAACTAGAACATTCATTTGCAGAGATGTAAACTGAACTAAGGGCAGTAAAAACCAGAATGAATAATGCAGAAGAACGAATCAGTGATATGGAAGATAGAATAATAGAAATCACTCAATCCGGTCAACAGACAGAAAACCGAATCAAAAAACTGGAAAGCAATATAAGAGACCTATGGGATAATATAAAGCAGGCCAATCTACACATAATAGGAATCCCAGAAGGAGTAGAAAAAGATAAGGCAATGGAAAATATATTTGAAGAAATTATCGCTGGAAACTTCCCAAATCTAAAGGATACTGGGTTCAAGATACAAGAGGAACAGAGGGCCCAAACAAACTGAATCCAAACAGACCCACACCAAGACACATCATAATAAAAATGGCAAAACTTAGTGATAAAGAGAGGATCCTAAAGGCAGCAAGAGAAAAACAGAATGTTACCTACAAGGGAACCCCCATAAGAATATCAGCTAACTTCTCTACAGAAACACTACAGGCCAGGAGGGAATGGCAAGAGATATTTAAAGTGCTCAAAAGAAAAAATATGCAACCTAGAATACTCTATCCAGGAAGAATATCATTTAAAATAGAAGGGGAAATAAAAATTTTTTCCAACAAACAAAAACTTAAAGAATACTGCAACACAAAACCCAGGCTGAAAGAAATACTGAAAAGGCTACTCTAAACCAAAAGGAAAGGAAGGAAAAGGAAGAAAAAAGAAAAGAAAAAAAAAGAAGAAGAGGAAGAACAAGGACTGAGGAAACCACAATCAGAGAGCAGTCACTCAAATAAGCCAGCATACAGATTTAATCATGAACAGGCTTCAAACAAAATCAAATTAAAAAGAAAAAAATTAAAAAGAGTCATCAAAACCATAAAATGTGGGCAAGGGATGTTAGGAAGTAAATAACCCTTTTTGTTTGTTTGTATGTTTTTCTTCTTAATTTTAATATACTGATGAAGGGTTTGAACTTACAGGACCATCTGGCTAAAACACACAATTATGGGAAGGGGTTAGCATACTTAAAAAACAGGGCAACCACAAGCCAAAAGCAAATATTGCATTTGCAAAACATGAAAAAAAAAATACACTCAAGCAGATAATAACAGGAGACCATCCAAACAAAAAAAAAAAAAAAAAAAAAAAAAGAAAGGAAGAATGGAGAACCATAGAACCAACTGGAACATGAGGTTCAAAATGACAATAAATAATCACCTATCAATTATCACCTTAAATGTCAATGGACTGAATGCCCCAATCAAAAGACACAGAGTGGCTGAGTGGATAAAAAGGCAAAAACCTTCAATATGCTGCCTACAAGAAACTCACCTTAGGACAAAGGATACATATAGATTGAAAGTGAAAGGGTGGGGAAAAATATTTCACGCCAATAGACATGACAGGAAAGCAGGAGTCGCAACACTCATATCAGACAAAATAGACTTTAAAACAAAAGACATAAAGAAAGACAAAGAAGGACACTACTTAATGATTAAGGGATCCATCCAAGGAGAGGATGTTACTATCGTCAACATAGATGCCCCAAATACAGGAGCACCCAGATACATACAACAAATATTAACAGACATAAAGGGAGATATTGATGAGAATACAATCATAGGAGGAGACCTTAATACCCCCCTCACATCAATGGACAGATCCTCTAGACAGAACACCAATAAAGCAACAGAGACCCTAAAGGAAACAATAGAAAAGTTAGACTTCATTGATATCTTCAGGACACTACATCCAAAAAAAGCAGAATACACATTCTTCTCAAATGCTCATGGAACATTCTCAAGAATCGACCACATATTGGGACACAAAGCTAACTTTGACAAATTTAGGAGCATAGAAATTATCTCAAGTATCTTCTCTGACCACAGTGCCATGAAATTAGAAATCAACCATGGGAAAAGGAAAGAGAAAAAACCTACTACATGGAGACTAAACAACATGCTACTAAAAAACCCATGGGTCAATGAGGAAATCAAGAAGGAAATTAAAAACTACCTTGAAACAAATGATAATGAAGACACAACCGCTCAAAATCTATGGGATGCTGCGAAAGCAGTGCTCAGAGGGAAATTTATAGCAACACAGGCCTTTCTCAAAAAAGAAGAAAGATCCCAAATGGACAACTTAACCCTCCACCTAAATGAATTAGAAAAAGAAGAACAAAACAGGCCTAAAGTCAGCAGAAGGAAGGAAATTATAAAGATCAAAGACATCAATACAATAGAGACTCAAAAAACAATAGAGAAAATTAATAAAACCAAGAGCTGGTTCTTTGAAAGGGTAAACAAAATTGACAAACCCCTGGCCAGACTCACTAAAAAGAGGAGAGAAAGAACCCAAATAACCAAAACTAGAAATGAGAAAGGAGAAATCACAACGGATACAGCAGAAATACAAAAAACCATAAGAGAATACTATGAACAAGTATACAGCAACAAGTTTGACAATCTGGAAGAAATGGACAATTTTCTAGAATCTTACAGCCTGCCAAAACTGAATCAAGTAGAAACAGACCAACTGAACAGACCGATCACTAGAAATGAAATTGAAGAGGTCATAAAATCACTCCCTACAAATAAAAGTCCAGGACCAGATGGCTTCACAGGTGAATTCTATCAAACCTACAAAGCGGATCTGGTGCCCATCCTCCTTAAACTCTTTCAAAAGGTTGAAGAAGAAGGAATACTCCCAAAGACATTCTATGATGCCACCATCACCCTCATTCCAAAACCGGACAGAGATACCACCAAAAAAGAAAACTATCGCCCAATATCATTGATGAATATAGATGCAAAAATTCTCAACAAAATCTTAGCCAACCGAATCCAACAACATATCCAAAAAATTATACACCATGACCAGGTAGGGTTCATCCCAGGTTCACAAGGAGGGTTCAACATACGCAAATCAATCAGCATCATACACCACAGTAACAAAAAAAAAAAAGCCAAAAACCATATGACCATCTCAATAGTTGTAGAAAAAGCATTTGACAAAGTCCAACATCCATTCATGATCAAGACCCTCAACAATGTGGGTATAGAGGGAACATTCCTGAACATAATCAAAGCCATTTATGATAAACCCACAGCAAATATAATCCTCAATGGGGAAAAACTGAAAGCCTTCTCACTCCAATCTGGAACAAGACAGGGATGCCCACTCTCACCACTGCTATTCACCATAGTTTTAGAAGACCTAGCCACAGCAATTAGACAAAAGAAATAAAAGGCATCCATATAGGAAGAGAAGAGATAAAACTGTCACTGTATGCAGATTACATGATACTATACATAGAAAACCCTAAGGACTCAACCCCAAAACTACTTGAACTGAACAATAAATTCAGCAAAGTAGCAGGATGTAAGATTAACATTCAGAAGTCAGTTGCATTTCTGTATACCAGCAATGAACTATTAGAAAAGGAATACCAAAATACGATACCTTTTAAAACTGCACCTCACAAAATCAAATACCTCAGAATACACCTGACCAAGGAGGTAAAGGACCTCTATGCCGAGAACTATAAAACTTTAATCAAAGAAATCAAAGATGTAAAGAAATGGAAAGATATTCCATGTTCCTGGATTGGGAAAATCAATATTGGAAAAATGGCCATCCTACCCAAAGCAATCGACAGATTCAATGCAATCCCTATGAAATTACCCACGACATTTTTCACAGAACTAGAGCAAACAATCCAAACATTTATATGGAACCACAAAAGACCCAGAATAGCCAAAGCAATCCTGAGAAACAAAAACCAAGCAGGAGGCATCACTCTCCCAGACTTCAAGAAATACTACAAAGCCACAGTCATCAAAACAGTGTGGTACTGGTATCAAAACAGACAGACAGACCAATGGAACAGAATAGAGAATCCGGAAATAAGCCCTGACACCTATGGTCCATTAATCTTTGACAAGGGAGGCAAGAACATCAAATGGGAACAAGAAAGTCTATTCAGCAAGCATTGCTGGGAAACCTGGACAGCTGCATGCAAAGCAATGAAACTAGAACACACCCTCACACCATGCACAAAAATACACTCAAAATGGCTGAAAGACTTAAATATACGACAGGACACCATCAAACGCCTAGAAGAAAACATAGGCAAAACACTCTCTGACATCAACCTCATGAATATTTCCTCAGGTCAGTCTCCCAAAGCAATAGAAATTAGAGCAAACATAAACCCATGGGACCTAATCAAACTGAAAAGCTTTTGCACAGCAAAGGAAACCAAAAAGAAACCAAAAAGCAACTTACAGAATGGGAGAAAATAGTTTCAAATGATGCAACCGACAAGGGCTTAATCTCTAGAATATATAAACAACTTATACAACCCAAGAGCAAAAAAGCCAACCACCCAATGGAAAAATGGGCAAAAGACCTGAGTAGACATTTCTCCAAAGAAGATATACAGATGGCCAGCAAACACATGAGAAAATGCTCAATATCGCTGGTTATAAGAGAAATGCAAATCCAAACTACCATGAAATATCACTTCACACCAGTCAGAATGGCCCTCATTAATAAATCCACACATAACAAGTGCTGGAGGGGCTGTGGAGAAAAGGGAACCCTCCTGCACTGTTGGTGGGAATGTAAACTGGTACAGCCACTATGGAGAACAGTTTGGAGATACCTTAGCAATCTATCCATAGAACTTCCATATGACCCTGCAATCCCCCTCTTGGGCATCTATCCGGACAAAACTCTACTTACAAGAGACACGTGCACCCTCATGTTCATTGCAGCACTATTCACAATAGCCAGGACATGGAAGCAACCCAAATGTCCATCGACAGAGGATTGGATTCGGAAGAGGTGGTATATATACACAATGGAATACTACTCAGCCATCAAAAAGAGTGACATAATGCCATTTGCAGCAACATGGATGGAGCTAGAGAATCTCATACTGAGTGAAATGAGCCAGAAAGACAAAGACAAATACCATATGATCTCACTTATAACTGGAATCTAATAGCCAGCACAAATGAACATCTCCTCAGAAAAGAAAATCATGGACTTGGAGAAGAGACTTGTGGCTGCCTGATGGGAGGGGGAGGGAGTGGGAGGGATCGGGAGCTTGGGCTTATCAGACACAACTTAGAATAGATTTACAAGGAGATCCTGCTGAGTAGCATTGCGAACTTTGTCTAGATACTCATGTTTCATCAGAAGAAAGGGTGGGGAAAAAATGTAATTGTAATGTATACATGTAAGGATAACCTGACCCCCTCGCTGTACAGTGGGAAAAAAAAGTGATGAAAGGAAGAAATTTCCAATGAAAATTACTTTATCCAGCAAGGCTCTCATTCAGATTTGAAGGAGAAATCAAAAAATTCTCAGGTAAGCAAAAGCTAAGAGAATTCAGCAGTACTAGACCAGGTGTACAACAAATACTAAAGGAACTTCTCTAGGCTGAAAAGAAAAGGCCACAACTAGAAACAGAAACACCACAAATGAGAAGGCTCACCAGTAAAAGTCATATATACAGTAAAGTTAGGAAATCATCCATACACAAATATGCTACCAAAATCAGAAATCATGAGAAGAGGATGGTACAAATGCAGGACACTGGAGATGCACTTGCAATTAAGATACCAACAATTTAAAACAATCTTGTATATATATTGAATCCTATATCAAAACTTGAGGGTAACTGCAAACCAAAGATCTACAATTGATACACACACAAATAAGAAAAATCAACTAAATACAACACTAAAGATAGTGATCAAAGCACAAGAGAACAAGAGAAGAAATGAAGAACATACATATCAATAATTACCTTAAATGCAAGTCTATTTTCCAGGTCCATGATTTTCATTTCTGTGGAAAGGTTTATTTGTGATGTACATTAGATTCCAGATATAAGTGATATCATGGTATTTGTCTTTTTTCTTCCAACTTACTTCACTCAGTATGAGAGTCTCTAATTCCATCCATGTTACTGCAAATGGCATTATTTTGTTCTTTTTTATGGCTGAGTAGTATTCCACTGTGTATATATACCACACCTTCCTAATTCAGTCATATGATGGAACATGATAATGTGGGAAAAAAGAATGTATACATGTGTGTGTAACTGGGTCATCATGCTTCACAGTAGAAAAAAAATAATGAAAGGTGAAAAAAATTTTTTTAAATTACCTTAAATGTAAATGGACTAAATGCCCCAACCAAAAGACATAGACTGGCTGAATGCATACAAAAACAAGATCCATATATATGCTGTCTTTGAGAGACCCACTTCACTTCTAGGGACACTTACAAATCAAAAGCGAGAGAATGGAACAAAATATTCCATGCAAATGGTAATCAAAAGGAAGCTGGAGTAGCAATACTCATATCAGAAAAAATAAACCTTAAAAAAAAGAATATTCTAAGAGACAAAGAAGGACATTACATAATGATCAAAGGACTAATCCAAGAATAAGATATAACATTTGCAAATATATATGCACCCAACATGGGAGTTCCCATCATGGCTCAGTGGTTATCCATGAGGATGCAGATTTGATATCCGGCCTTGCTCAGTGGGTTAAGTATCCAGTGTTGCCATGAGCTGTGGTGTTGGTTGTGCAAAAATGGCTTGGATTCTGCATTGCTATAGCTCTGGTGTAGGCCTGTGGCTACAGCTCCAATTGGACCCCTAGCCTGGGAACCTCCATATGCCACAGATGCAGCCCTAAAAAAAAATCAATTTGAGTAAGATTTTCAATTTCCCAGGGCATTTGTCTAGCTGCTAAATTGACAGATGAAATTTTTGGATATGACATTAACAAATATAAAGTATCCTTTATCAAATAAAAGAAAAACTCACATAACACTTGGTCTCTATGCCTTATTTGATGAAGGTCATTTATTGGAAGTTGGTCTTTTTATAATGGATAGCAAGGCTCAGTAGCTGAGCAGTAAGCCTGAAAATTCTGATAGGTTAGATTTGAGCTTTTATTTTGGCTAAATGATTTACTGAATGATCCTACAATTTATTTCAAAAGACATGTGAAGCTAGATGAGACTGTTGGAAAGACTTTTTTTTAATCCAAAGTCTATAGTTATTTCTGCCTTGTCAATTTTCCTACTTGCAAATACTCCGGACAAATTTACCAGATGTCTGAGGAGATGATTTGGTTTCTAAGATAGTTTTTCATTTATAAATAATTATGCATTAGACCAAAATAAAGTCTAAAATATTTGGAGTTTCATCTTCAGTTGTTTTGCAGGTAGCTGAATAAATGTTGAAAGTTGTACTAAAGGTGTGATTTGATCCTTTGCAGCAGAGCAACCTCCAGGTTTAGGGATGACTTATGGCCAAGATTAGAAACACAAGTGCTTAAAGGAATGAACCAGTGAAACTGAATTAATGAAGCTTTTTGGCATAGTTTTGTATCTTCATACATATGTGCAGATCTACCAATTGTCCATGAGAAGTCAAAAATCTAAATATATAGGTAAAATTTCTTAATTTTTTTGTTGAATAGTCTGAAGTATTTTTTTAATATGGTGGAACAAACAAAATACATTTGGTGGTTTGGATTTGGCCCACAGGCCACCAGATTGCAAAATGGTTTTTTTGTTTGTTTGGTTTGTTTTGTTTTTTAAATTTATTTTTTTTCAACTGTAAAGCATGGGGACCAAGTTACACATACATGTATACATAATTTTTCCTCCCATTGTTGTGTTGCAGTGTAAGTATCTAGACATAGTTCTCAGTGCTACACAGCAGGATCTCATTGTAAATCCATTCCAAGAGCAATAGTTTGCATCCGTTAACCCAAGCTCCTGATCCCTCCCATTCCCTCCCCCTCCCCCCAGGCAACCACAAATCTATTCTCCAAGTCCATGATTTTCTTTTCTGTGGGAAGGATCATTTGTGCTGTATATTAGATTCCAGTTATAAGTGATATTATATGGTATTTGTCTTTTTCTTTCTGACTTACTTCACTCAGGATGAGAGTCTCTAGTTCCATCCATGTTGCTGCAAGTGGCATTATTTTTATTTTTTATGGCTGAGTAGTATTCCATTGTGTATTTATACCACATCTTCCTTATCCAATCATCTGTCAATGGACATTTGCGTTGTTTCCATGTCTCGACTAGTGTGAATAGAGCTGCACTGAACATGTGGGTGCATGTGTCTTTTTAAGGAAAGCTTTGTGTGGATATACGCCTAAGAGTGGGATTGCTGGACCATATGGTAGTTCTGTGTATAGTTTTCTAAGGTACCTACATACTGTTCTCCATAGTGGCTATACCAGATTACATTCCCACCAACAGTGCAGGAGGGTTCCCTTTTCTCCACACCCTCTCCAGCATTTGTTATTTGTGGATTTATTAATGATGGCCATTCTGACTGGTGTGAGGTGGTGTCTCGTGGTAGTTTTGATTGGCATTTCTCTAATAATCAGGGATGTTGAGCATATTTTCATGTACTTGTTGGCCATCTGTACATCTTCCTTGGAAAAATGTCTATTCAGGCCTTTTGCCCCTTTTTCCACTGGGTGGTTGGCTTTTTTGCTGTTGAGTTGTATAAGTTGCTTTTATATTCTGGAGATTAAGCCCTAGAGGAATACGGATGAAGTGAGTAAAACAATGGCTCATGTCCCCAGCTGACCTTGCTCAGGGACAATTATTGCTAGATGGCAAGGAGCCTCTTGCATTGCATGAAGCCAACATTCACTGTGTATCAGATATTTTGCTATGTGCTTTACATGCATTACTTTATTTTTATTATTTTTCTTATTGGCCATGCCTACAGCATATGGACGTTCCTGGGTCAGGGATGGAGCCTGAGCCACAGCTGTAACAATGCTGAGTCCTTAGCCACTAGGCCACCAGGGAATTCCCAAAGCATCTTTTTTTTCTTTTAGTAGCTGAGTGAAGCAGCTTGATATGGGATTTTAGTTCCTAGAACAATGATTGAACCTGGACCACAGAGGTGAAAGAGCTTAATCCTAACCGCTAGACACCAGAGAACTCCATTTTATTATTTAGTACATGACTCTTTTTTTTTTGGCTTTTTAGGGCCACACCTGCAGCATATGGAAGTTCCTAGGCTCAGGGTTGAATTGGAGCTACAGGTGCTGGTCATACCCACAGCATTAGCAATGCCAGATCCAAGCTGCATCTGCAACCTACATCATAGCTTGAAGCAAATCCATGTCCTTAACCCACTGAGTGAGGCCAGGAATCAGATCCATATACTCATGGATGCTAGATTTGTAACCTGCTGAGCCACAACAGGAAATCCCTAGTACGTGATTCTTACTCGTTAGTTATTAGTGTCCCTATTTTACTTACGAAGAACTTAAAGCTTATGAAACTTGCCTTATGCAAGTTTAAACAGTAATAAAGTAGCAGAAAAGGAATTAAACTCAACTCATAATAGCTCTACCATATTAGCTTTTTTAGGAACCCTAGGATCATGATACCTAAAAGCTTTATAGACAGGATAAAGGTATCTTGAGCTGGTTGGATGGAAGGAGAATGGTGATAAAATGGTTGTGAGAATCATGGAATGTAAGTGAACAGAAGCATGCTTTCAACATTATCTCTTATACTCTCTATTCTCCACCCATACAACTTTATCAGAGACCTAGAGACCTTGTCAGTTACCAACCCGATCCTTGTATCTTTACCTGCTTTTTCTCTACTCCCCATCAATATTCAATTCCTACTCTCTCTTATTAAAAGAAGAATGACAATAACAATAGTGCCCTTGACTCTATATCCTCTTCTTACTACAGCTCTCTTATCCTTCATAGCCAAATTTGTAGAGTTAACTGCTGTGTTCTTTGCCTCAATTTCTTCATTTTTTTACACATGATTTAACCCACTTACCTTATTTCTGTCCCCAATTTTCCACCAAAATTTCTCCTGCTAAATTTTCCAATGACATCCATATCACTACATTCAATCTAGCTGCCCCAATGTTGGCCACTAAGCATTTGACAGTACTAATAATGTCTTTGCAAGGTATTCTCTTCTTTTAAATTTTATTTCCTGAATTTCCTCTTACCTCTTGGTCTCTCCCTCTCAATTCCCTTTGCCAGTTCATCCTCTTCTATTAGATCTGACCCTTAATTGGTAAAGTTACACAAGACATTATGTTAGGTTTATTTGCTTCTTATGCTCACCACTATCCCTTGGCCATCTCATCTACTTTAATGGCTCTATACACCATTAATATGCTTATATATCTCAATTCTATAGCCCAAACTCATAAATCTTCCCTGATTAGTACATGCAACTGCCTACCTAACGTCCCTACTTTAATAATTCACATGGATCTTAAGTGGACATAACCAAAATTTAACTGTTCATCCCCTTCATATGATTTCCCACAAATTTTCCCCAACAACAAAAAAATACATTATTATTCATCTAGTTTGCTTATCCCAGAAATCTAAAAGTCATTCCTAATATCAGTTCCCATTATCATATGCTTTACCTCAGATTACTCAAGCAAGTCTTTTTGATTCTATCATTCCTCATATCTAATATTGTACATGAAACTATTATTTGATTTTGCCTTTTAATTTTACTTGAACTGTTGCTTGGGAGAAATTTTTGGAAGTTCTCTACTTTATCCAAAATAACTGTATGAAACTTTATGAAATACAATATGGAATTGTATGAAACAAAGCTGTATGGACCTGTATAAAACACTTCACAACAGTTATTATAAAGGACTTTATTACTATAAAATGTCTTATTTTTATAAGTTTTTTCTTCTGAGTGGCTGTTATAAATAAGACAAGAAATAAATTCTGGCAAGGATGTAGGAAAAAGGAAACTTTGTACACTTTTGCCAATATGGACCACAATATGGGGGTTTCTTAAAAAATGAAAAAAAAACATTCTAACAGACATGAGGTGATATGTCCTTGTGGTTTTGATTTACACTTCCCTATGATTATTGAAGTGGAATTCCAACAAAAAGTATTTTTGAGAATAAATGCCAAATATACTGAGACAAGAAAAAGGTTTGAGAGCTCCTGAACTAGATGATTTCTAGGTCTCCTTTCAGTACTATCCTGTTTTGCATTTGTATCCTAAAACATAATGTAGTTAATAAAAAAGAGTTTATATATTGGTATGTGTTAGCAAAATTTTAAATTAAATTAAATTCAGAAAAAAAAGTTATAAACATTTAATGTCACCATGCTGTACATTATACCTCTGCTGTCATACATGTCATCCATGTATACTTTTTTTAACCATCCATTCATCAATGGATATTTGGTTATTTCCATGCCTTGACTATTATAAATAATGCTGCAATGAACACAGAGGTGCAGATATTTCTTCAGGATAATAACTTCATTTCCTTTGGATATATACTCAGAAGTAGAATTGCCAGATCATGGTTTAAAAAAGTGTACATACACACACACATACACACACACACACACACACACACACACACACACACACACTGGAATATTACTTACCTACCAAAAAATAAGGAATCCTGCCATTTGTGACAACATGGGTGGATCTTGAGGGCATTATGCTAAGTGAAATAATTCAGAGAGAGAAAGAAATATACTATATGAGCTTACTTATATGTGGAATCTAAAAAAAATATGAAGTCATAGGAACAGAGAACAGATTGGTGATTGCTAGAAGCAGGGAGTGGAGTGTGGGGGAAATAAGTGAAGGTGGTTGAAATGTACAAACTTCAAATTATAGGATTAAAGATTCTGGTTATATAATGTACAGCATGGTGACTATAGTTAATAATACTGTTTCTTATAGTTGAAAGTTACTAAAAGAGTAAATCTTAAAAGTTCTCATAACTAAAGTAAAAAAAAATTATAACTATGTGAAGTGATGGATATTAACTAAATTTAGTGTGGTAATCTTTTCACTATATATATATATACACATATATATATGTATATATAATATATATATAAAATGTGGTATACCTTAAACTAATAAAATGTTATGTTAATTATATATCGATAAAAGTGGGGAAAATGACAATCAAAGTAACAGATAAGGCCATAATAGACTGTCACAAAATAGAAAGTCTAAGGCAACAACCTAGTGAAAATGACACTGATTTTGCTGCCAACTAGTTTGACAGGCTTGAAAGATTCTTCCCTGTCTGCTTGCTCAGGCAAGTAAGACTCATTGATGACCCAAATGCTATGTGTTTATTTCCCTACCGATCTCTTCTTTCCTATAATGTCATCTTTTCTCTGTGGTGGAAACTGGCTAAAAAAAATGGATTTTAAGATATGCTTAACCAATTCATAATTTAAAAATATATACACTACAATAGCCAAAAGAATCCCATATTGTTGCCCAGAGGATCTCAGAATCCATGATTAAGAGGGGGCATGCCATTTGAACATGTATTTTGAAAAATTCCGAAGTACTTCTGATATACCTCCGAAGTATTCTGCTAGTTTGCCCATAAGAATCACTGATTTAGTTCAACTTCCTTAATTTATTGAATTGGAAACTGAAGCCCAAAGAGATCAAATGATTTACTCAAAGTTGAACAGCTATTTGTTTAAAAACAGAGACTGGACTACTTTTTCAATATATCATATTGAAACTCCCTATTGCAAACATTTTCATCTCCTAAAAGCCATTTTCTATCCTCCCCCACCAAGCACATTCCTTAGTAACATCACCCCGATTTGTGTCAGATTCTGGGGAGTCATTTGCTTTAGAGGAGTACGTACCACCTCCTCAGTCCAAGAGACTAACATTGATCAGCTTAAGGCAATTATGATAATTCCATTCCCTTCAGTCATTCATTGGCAAAGTTATGACCAATTAGCCAAAAGGAAAATTCTACACAGGTAGCTTTTGGGAAAGTTTTCTCACTCTTAAAAAGAGTCATAAGGAAGTTTGAAGATATAATCTTATTTGCAGTTGCAGCAGCCATTCTAAAAGAGCAAGCCTGAAGACAAAAGCCAATATGCTAAAGAACTGCAGTTCAAAAAAAAATGGCAGAATATGGATTCTTTTTAAAAAAAAAATGTTGGAGTTCCCGTCGTGGCGCAGTGGTTAACGAATCCGACTAGGAACCATGAGGCGACGGGTTCGCTCCCTCGCCTTGCTCAGTGGGTTGGGGATCCAGCGTTGCCATGAGCTGTGGTGTAGGTTGCAGACGCGGCTGGGATCCTGCGTTGCTGTGGCTCTGGCGTAGGCCAGTGGCTGCAGCTCCGATTGGACCCCTAGGCTGGGAATCTCCATATGCTGCGGGAGCGGCCCTATAAAAGGCAAAAAGACAAAAAAAATGTTGAGGTATAGTCGATTTACAATATTATGTTAATTTCTGCTATACAATGAAGTGATTCAGTTATACATATACACATATCCATTCTTTTTCAGATTTTTTTTTTTTGGCTGACATTGTAGAGTCACTGAATTAACCAACCTTGGAACTGCCAGATTTCCAGATTTCCTGTTAAGTGAATTAATAAATCTCCATATCACTTACAGTTATTTGATATGTCTTCTGTACTTTACTATTTAAGACACCTTAGATTGGGTTTTCCAGTACTTGGTCAAATGAATTTTGAATAATACCCAGTATAAGAGAGTTGGAGAGTTTGTTCTCCTTACTTAAGAAAGAAGATGAAAGAAAGAAAGAAAGAAAGAAAGAAAGAAAGAAAGAAAGAAAGAAAGAAAGAAAGAAAGAAAGAAAGAAAGAAAGAAGGAAGGAAAGAAAAAGAAAAAACATTTCTGCAATGCAATACTGTAGAGGGAGAGAATATTTAGTATTAAAGGCTAGTTAATAAAGACTTTGTAATTGAATATGAGTTTCATTTGAGAGAATATGAGAACTTTAAAACCAACCGCTTTAAAACAACTTTAATGCTAACAGCAAAGAATGTAAAAGAGATCTGCAAAACTACATTTTTAGGTTTAGTAGTGCTGGCTATAATTACCAAATAAACAAAATGGATCTCTATCAAATTGTAACTTTATATCTATTGGCCATTTGATACTTTGAAACTTCTCTTCACATTTTGTATAGCTAACATCATTACTCTCACATCTGGTGGAAATAGCCTTGAAATTTGTCTCCATGTTGCTATTGTCTTTTGTCTTGTTAGATCCATGTTTGTATAGGTATGCAAATATATAATTTGAGATATGTGAACTCTTTGCTTCTTTTGTTCTTCCAGGCTGCACTTGAAGTTTCCAAGCCCATAGGGAAAATATCTGACAAAGATCGAACAATATTTTCTTTTTTTTTTTTTATTTTCCCACTGTACAGCAAGGGGATCAGGTTATCCTTACATGTATACATTACAATTACATTTTTCCCCACCCTTTCTTCTGATGAAACATGAGTATCTAGACAAAGTTCGCAATGCTACTCAGCAGGATCTCCTTGTAAATCTATTCTAAGTTGTGTCTGATAAGCCCAAGCTCCCGATCCCTCCCACTCCCTCCCCCTCCCATCAGGCAGCCACAAGTCTCTTCTCCAAGTCCATGATTTTCTTTTCTGAGGAGATGTTCATTTGTGCTGGCTATTAGATTCCAGTTATAAGTGAGATCATATGGTATTTGTCTTTGTCTTTCTGGCTCATTTCACTCAGTATGAGATTCTCTAGCTCCATCCATGTTGCTGCAAATGGCATTATGTCACTCTTTTTGATGGCTGAGTAGTATTCCATTGTGTATATATACCACCTCTTCCGAATCCAATCCTCTGTCGATGGACATTTGGGTTGCTTCCATGTCCTGGCTATTGTGAATAGTGCTGCAATGAACATGAGGGTGCACGTGTCTCTTGTAAGTAGAGTTTTGTCCGGATAGATGCCCAAGAGGGGGATTGCAGGGTCATATGGAAGTTCTATGGATAGATTGCTAAGGTATCTCCAAACTGTTCTCCATAGTGGCTGTACCAGTTTACATTCCCACCAACAGTGCAGGAGGGTTCCCTTTTCTCCACAGCCCCTCCAGCACTTGTTATGTGTGGATTTATTAATGAGGGCCATTCTGACTGGTGTGAAGTGATATTTCATGGTAGTTTGGATTTGCATTTCTCTTATAACCAGCGATATTGAGCATTTTCTCATGTGTTTGCTGGCCATCTGTATATCTTCTTTGGAGAAATGTCTACTCAGGTCTTTTGCCCATTTTTCCATTGGGTGGTTGGCTTTTTTGCTCTTGGGTTGTATAAGTTGTTTATATATTCTAGAGATTAAGCCCTTGTCGGTTGCATCATTTGAAACTATTTTCTCCCATTCTGTAAGTTGCTTTTTGGTTTCTTTTTGGTTTCCTTTGCTGTGCAAAAGCTTTTCAGTTTGATTAGGTCCCATGGGTTTATGTTTGCTCTAATTTCTATTGCTTTGGGAGACTGACCTGAGGAAATATTCATGAGGTTGATGTCAGAGAGTGTTTTGCCTATGTTTTCTTCTAGGCGTTTGATGGTGTCCTGTCGTATATTTAAGTCTTTCAGCCATTTTGAGTGTATTTTTGTGCATGGTGTGAGGGTGTGTTCTAGTTTCATTGCTTTGCATGCAGCTGTCCAGGTTTCCCAGCAATGCTTGCTGAATAGACTTTCTTGTTCCCATTTGATGTTCTTGCCTCCCTTGTCAAAGATTAATGGACCATAGGTGTCAGGGCTTATTTCCGGATTCTCTATTCTGTTCCATTGGTCTGTCTGTCTGTTTTGATACCAGTACCACACTGTTTTGATGACTGTGGCTTTGTAGTATTTCTTGAAGTCTGGGAGAGTGATGCCTCCTGCTTGGTTTTTGTTTCTCAGGATTGCTTTGGCTATTCTGGGTCTTTTGTGGTTCCATATAAATGTTTGGATTGTTTGCTCTAGTTCTGTGAAAAATGTCGTGGGTAATTTCATAGGGATTGCATTGAATCTGTCGATTGCTTTGGGTAGGATGGCCATTTTTCCAATATTGATTTTCCCAATCCAGGAACATGGAATATCTTTCCATTTCTTTACATCTTTGATTTCTTTGATTAAAGTTTTATAGTTCTCGGCATAGAGGTCCTTTACCTCCTTGGTCAGGTGTATTCTGAGGTATTTGATTTTGTGAGGTGCAGTTTTAAAAGGTATCGTATTTTGGTATTCCTTTTCTAATAGTTCATTGCTGGTATACAGAAATGCAACTGACTTCTGAATGTTAATCTTACATCCTGCTACTTTGCTGAATTTATTGTTCAGTTCAAGTAGTTTTGGGGTTGAGTCCTTAGGGTTTTCTATGTATATATAGTATCATGTCATCTGCATACAGTGAAGTATGGCCATTTTAACAATATTAATTCTTCCATTCCAAGAGAATGGGACTCTTTCCATTTCTTAGAATCTTATTCAATTGACTTTATCAAGGTTTCATATTTTCAGTATAGATCTTTCACCTACTTAGTTTAGTTTATTCCTATATATTTTATATGCTTTTAAATGAGATTTTTTTTTATTTTTCATCATTAGTATAAAGAGACACAGATTACTGTATACTAATCTTGTATCCTGCTACCTTGCTGAATTCACTTATTAGTTCTTATATTTTTTTCAGAGAAGTTAGGGTTCTCTATTTAGACTATCATGTGATCTGCAAATAGTGATAGCTTTATTTCTTCCCTTCCAAAACAAATCTACAGATTTAATGCAATCTCTGTCAAAATACCCATGGCATTTTTCACAGAACCAGAACCAACAATCCTAAAGTTTATATAGAACCTCAAAAGGCCCAGAATTGCCAAAGCAATCCCAAGGAAAAAGAACAAAGATAGAGATATAACCCTCCCAGACTTCGGACTATTTATAGTACAAAGCTACAATAATCAAAACAGCATGGTATGGACACCCCCCAAAAAACAGATATACATATATATATTATACATATATATATATTATATATATACATATACATATATATATTATATATATATACATATATATATTATATATATATATAATGAGAAAGTATTTTCAAAGAAATAATAGATGAAAACATCCCAAATCAAGGGAGGAAAAAAAGGACATTCATATCCAGGAAGCTGAATAATTCCCATAAAAGAACTATTCAAAGAACTCTGCACTAAGACATATTATAGCCAAAATGTAAAAAGTCAAAGATCAAAATATTTTGAAAGAAGGAAGGAAAAAGCAAATTGGCATATACAAGGGTACCTCCCCCTTATAACTATCAGTGGTTATCTCAGCAAAACAAAATGCCTATATGTAGGCATATAGATCAGTGGAACAGAACTACAACCATGCACCTATAGTCAATTAATCCACAACCAAGAATATACAATGGAGAAAACACATTCTCTTCAATAGATGGTCTTGGGAAAACTGGACAGCTACATGTGAAACAATGGTATTAGATCATTCCCTCAAAACATACACAAAAATATACTCAAAATTGTTTACAGACCCATATGTAAGACTTGAAAACATAAAACCTCAAGAAGAAAACATAGGTGGGACACTCTTTGACATATATCATAGTAATAGATTCTTGTAAAAGTCTCCTAAGGCAAGAGAAATACAGGCAAAAAATAAACAAATGGGACCTAATTAAACTTAAAAGCTTTTTCATAGGAATGGATCATTGATAAGTATGTACTTATGTCAATTGTTTTGTTAATTGTTTCAGGGTTGTTTTTTTAGTTATTTTTTGTTCTCCAAGCTTGGATAACAAGGCCTTCTGTAAGAGATGTACTCTGTGTCCTAGCAGTACACTCCTTCTGGTCACCGGAGCTGTATTCTCTCAGAGTGACCCCCTATGAGTGCTGTATAGGCCTTTCTGTTTTGGCAAGCTGACTACTGTATACAGTCTGGTAGGCATTTCTGGCCCTTGCTTTGTGTGAAGGCTGTTGGCTGCTGGAGGAGGGGTGGTCCCAAGGTGGCTGGTTGTGGACCTGTGGGTCCCAGATCTAGTGGGTCCAGATCTACTCCCTGCTACTGAGAGTAGTTGGTTCCTGACGCAGCTGGCAACAGGGTCTGCAATGTCCCAAAGCTTGTGAATGAGGCCGGGGCCCATGGAGGTCACTGAACTAGTGTCTAGTGCTAGCTCACTGGTAGGTGGAGCTGGTTTCTGAGGCAGCTATGGATTCAGGAGATGCTAAGGCAGCCCTCCTGCTGGTGGGTGGGGCTGTATCCCTGCTCAGCTAGCTGCTTGGTCTGAGGGTGTCCAGTGATGGTGGTGGGAGGTTGGTGGGCAGGTCAAGTTATTTTGCTAAAAAAATAGAGGGAGGATTCCAAAATGGAGCTTGTCATCACCAGTATCCTGGTAGAAGAGCTAGCTCTTAAAAATGGCTGCATTAAGTATTAATGTCACCATGGTGAGTTCCAGTTGCCTGCTCCGCATTGGGAGGCTCTCCAACAGGGTCTTTCAAATCACTGCCCTAGGTCAGAAGAGTGTGTAAGATTGTGTGTGTGCCCTTTAAGAGTGGGGTCTCTATTTACTATAGCCCCTTGGGTCTCCTGAAAGTAAGTACCACTGGCCTTCAAGCCAAATACTCCAGAGGTTCATCTTCCTGGTTCAGGACACCCAAGCTGGGGACCACAATGTAGGGCTTGGACCCTTCACTTATCGGAGGAAACTCTCCATTGTAACTATTCTCCTGTTTGTGGGTTTCATGACCACTCAGAGGTATGGGTCTTAACTCTACCATGACTCTGCCTCTCTTACTCATCTTGTTGTGGCTTCTTCAACATATCTTTAGTTATAAAAGATCTTTTCTGTCAGTATTCAGATCTTTCTCATCAATAGCTCCTTTGCTGTGATTTTTGTGTGCCCATGGGAAGAGGTGAGCTCAGAGTTTTCCTACTCTGCTATTTTGGACATTCCCCGCATCTCTATAGACTTAGAAAAAGCACATAGCAAAATTCAATATTCATTCATAATAAAATCTCTCAACTAGTAATAGAAGGAAACTACCTCAATATACTAAAGGCTATATATGAAAATATCATGGCTAACATCATTCTCAAAGATTAAAATCTGAGAGCTTCTCTTCCCACATCAGGAACAAGACAAGGATGCCCACTTTCACCACTTCTACTCAATACAGAACTAGAAGTTCTAGCCAGAGAAATTAGAAGTCCTGGCCATTTATCTCTTTTACTTCTCTGATTGCTGTGGCTAGGACTTCCAGAACTATGTTGAAGAGTAGTGGCAATAGCAGACATCCTTGTCTTGTTCCTGACCTCAGTGGGAATTCTTTCAGCTTTTCACCATTGAGAATGATGTTCTCTGTGGGTTTGTCATATATGGCCTTTATTATGTTGAGGCAGGTTCCCGTTATGGCCACTTTCTGAAGGGTTTTTATCAGAAATGGGTGTTGAATTTTGTCAAAGGCTTTTTCCACATCTATTGAGAGGATCATATGGTTTTTATTCTTTAGTTTGTTAATGTGGTGTATCACATTGATGGATTTGCGGATACTGAAGAACACTTACATCCCTGGGATAAATCCCACTTGATCATGATGTACAATCCTTTTAATGTATTGTTGGATGCAGTTTGCTAGTATTTTATTGAGGAATTTTGCATCAATGTTCATCATTGAAATTGGCCTGTAGTTTTCCTTTTTTGTGGTATCTTTTTCTGGTTTTGGTATCAGGGAGATGGTGGCCTCATAGAATGAGTTTGGGAGTATCCCTTCCTCTGCAATTTTTTGAAATAGTTTCAGAAGGAGAGGTGTTAGCTCTTCTGTAAATGTTTGATAGAATTCATCTGGGAGGCCACCTGGTCATGGACTTTTGTTTGTTGGAAGTTTTTTAATCACAGTTTCAATTTCAGGTCTTGTGATGGGTCCATTCGTCTTTTCTATTTCATCATGGTTTAGTCTTGGAAGTTTGTACTTTTCTAAGAATTTGTCCATTTCTTCTAGGTTTTCCATTTTATCAGTGTATAGTTGCACATAGTAGTCCCTTATGATCCTTTGTATTTCTGTGATGTCTGTTGTTACTTCTTTTTAATTTCTATTTGATTGATTCGAGTCGTCTTTTATTCTTGATAAGTCTGGCTAGGGGTTTATCAATTTTGTTGATCTTTTCAAAGAACCAGCTTTTCGTTGCATTGATCTTTTCTATGGTTTTCTTTGTTTCTATTTCATTGATTTAAGGAAGAAGTAAAAATATCATTATTTGCAGATGACATGATATACTAAACCTAGAGAAGCCTAAAGACTCTACCAGAAAACTGTTAGAGCTCATCCGTGAATTTGGCAAAGTGGCAGGATACAAAATTAATACACAGAAATCGATGGCATTTCTATACACTAACAATGAAAGAGCAGAAAGAGAAATTAGGGAAGCAATCCCATTTACCATCACACCCAAAAGAATAAAATACCTAGACGTAAACCTACCTAAAGAGACAAAAGACCTGCTCTCTGAAAACTATAAGCCACTGATGAATGAAATCAAAGATGACACAAATAGATGGAAAGGTATACCATGCTCATGGATTGGAGGAGTTAATATTATCAAAATGACTATACTACCTAAGGCAATCTACAGATTCAATGCAATCCCTACCAAATAACCAAGGACATTTTTCACAGAACTCAAACAAAATATTTAAAGTTTGTTTGGAAGCACAAAAGATCCAGAATAGCCAAAGACATCCTGAGAAAGAAAAATGGAGCTGAAGGAATCAGGCTCCTGGACTTCAGACTCTACTACAAAGCAACAGTCATCAAAACTGCATGGTACTGGCACAAACACAGAAATACAGATCAGTGGCACAGGATAGAAAGCCCAGAATTAAACCCATGCCCCTACAACCAACTAATCTATGACAAAGGAGGCACGAAGATGCAATGGAGAAAGGACAGCTTGTTCAATAAGTGGTGCTGGGAAAACTGGACAGGCACATGGAAAAGAATGAAATTAGAACACTCCCTAACACCATACACAAACATAAACTGAAAATGGGTTAAAGACCTAGATATAAGACCAGACACTATAAAACTCTTAGAGGAAAACATAGGCCAAACACTCTCTGCCATAAACAACAGCACCATCTTCTCAGATCCACCTATCAGAGTACTGACAATAAAAACAAAAACAAACAAATGGGACCTAATCAAACTTCAAAGTTTCTGCACAGCAAGAGAAACCCTAAACAAAACGAAAAGACAACACACAGAATGGGAGAAAATCTTTGCAAGTGAATCAACTGACAAGGGATTAATCTCCAAAATTTACAAACACCTTCTGCAGCTCCATACCAAAAAAAAAAAAAAAAAAAAAAAAACCCAAACAACTCCATCAAAAAATGGGCAGAAGATCTCAACAGACAGTTCTCTAAAGAAGACATACAGATGGCCAAAAAAACACACGAAAAGATGTTCAACATCACTCATTATTAGAGAAATGCAAATCAAAACCACGATGAGGTACCACCTTACACCAGCCAGAATGGCCATCATCCAAAATCTACAAACAAGATGTGCTGGAGAGGGGGTGGAGAGAAAGAACCCTAGTACACTGTTGGTGGGATTGTAAATTGGTGCAACCACTGTGGAAAACAGTATGGAGATTCCTCAGAAAACTAAAAATAGAATTACCATGTGATCCAGCAATTCCACCCCTGGGCATCTATCCAAAGAAAACCGTGACTCACAAAGACACATGTACTCCAATGTCCATTGCAGCACTATTTGCAGTAGCCAAAACATGGAAACAACCTAAATGTCATAGACAGAGGAGTGGATCAAGAATATGTGGTACATATACACAATGGAATATGACTCAGTCATTAAGAGGAATGAAATACCGGCATTTTTTGCAACATGGATGGACCTAGAAACTATCATGCTAAATGAAGTCAGCCATACAATGAGACACCAACATCAAATGCTTTCACTGACATGTGGAATTGAAAAAAGGACAGACTGAACATCTTTGCAGAACAGATGCTGACTCACAGACATTGAAAAACTTAAGCTCTCTGGAGGAGACAGTTTGGGGGTGGGGGGATATGCTTGGGTTATGGGATGGAAATCTTGTGAAATTGTATTGTTATGATCATTATACAACTACAGATGTGATAAATTCATCTGAGTAACAAAAAGTTTAAAAAATAAAAATAAATTAAAAGAAAAGAATTCCTGGCCTGGAAAGAGAGAAGAAAAATTAAATCTGCTTGTAGATGACCTTATCTTTTATGTAGAAAACTCTAACAACTCAAAAAATATATAGAAATTAAGTAAACTTGATGGATAAAAAAATCAACATTCAAAAATCAGTTGTGCTACTATACACTAACAAGTAACTATCTAAAAAGGAATTTAAGAAAAAAATCCCATTGGCAATAGCATCAAAAAGAGTAAAATACTTAGAAGAAACTTAACCGAAGAGGTGAAATACTTGTGTACTAAAAACTATAAAACATCTTCAAAACTGTTTTTAAGAGATGCAACAATATGGAAAGATATTTGTTCATGGTTTGAAAATCTTAATATTGCTAAAATTTCCATACGACCTAAAGGAATCTACACATTCAATGTGTTCGTATCATAACCCCAATGGCATTTTTACAGAAATAGAAAAAAAATCTAAAACTCATATAGAACAACATAGGACCCTGAAGAGCCAACAATCTTGAGAAAGAAGAACAAAATTTGAAGCATCTTAACATCTGATTTTGAAATATATTTCAAAGCTACTATAATTTAAGCAATACATTATTGATATAAATTGGTCTATATGAGACATATAGACCAATGGAACAGAGTTGAGACTCCAGAAATAAACCCATTCATATATAATTAACTGATATTCAGCAAGAATGCCAAGAATGCACAATAGCAAAGAATAGTCTCAGATGTCTCATTGTGGCTCAGTGGGTTAAGAGCCCGACTAGTATCCATCAGGATGCCAGTTGAATCCCTGGCTTCACTCAGTGGGATAAGTATCCAGTGCTGTTGCAAGCTGCAGCATAGCTGTAGGTCACAGATGTGGCTCTGATTCAACCAATGGTCCAGGGACCTACATATGCTGCAACTGTGGCCATAAAAAGAAAAAAAAAAAGAAAGAATAGCGTCTTCAACAACTGATGTGTGGAAACTGGATATCCACATGCAAAAGAATGGATTCAAAAATTATTTTACAATATGCAAAAATTAAAATGAATTAAGGACTTAAATATAAGCCCTGATGTTTAAAACTCCTGGGGGAAACTTCTTTATATTGGTCTTTGCAATGATTTCTTGGATATGACATTAAAATCACGAGAAACAAAAGCAAAAATACACATTAAACTAAAACCACATCAAACTAAAATTCCTCTCTAGAGCAAAGAAACTGACAGATTGTAATGGAAACCTACAGAATGGGAGAAAATATTAGTAAATCATATATTTGATAATGGGTTAATATCCAAAATATATAAGGAACTCAAACAACTCAAGAGCAAACAACAAAAACAAAATTAAAAAGTTAAAGGACCTGAACTGACATTTCTGCAAAGAAGACATACAAAAGGCCAACAAGTGTATGTTCAACATCACTAAGTGTCAGAGACTTGAAAATGAAAACTATGATATTACCTGACACTTGTTAAAAAGGCAATTATAAAAAAACAAATGAAAAAATCAACAAAAAAGGATAAAAATTGTTGGTAAGGATGTATAGAAATTGGAATTCCCTGTTGGTGGAAATGTAAAATGGTGCATCCACCATAAAAAAAATAGTATAATTTTATCCTCAAAAAATTAAAAGTAATACTACCATATTTGCATCAATCTCACTTCTGGGTATAAAGTTAAAGGAAATAAAATCAGGATCTTGAAGAAATATCTGTACTCCCTTGTTGCTTGCAGTGCTACCATAGTAACCAAGACACAGAAACAACACAAATGTCTATTTACAGATAAGTGGATACAGAAAATGTGATACATACATACAATGGAATATTTTCAGCCAGTAAAAGAAAGAAATCCTGTTGTATGAAACAACATGGATTAAGCTGAAAGATATGATACTAGGTTAAATAATCAAAAAATAGATCAACAAATACTGCATGAGGAATTTAAAATAGTGAAACTCATCAAAGTAGAGAGTACAATGATTGTTGCCAGGAGCTGAGGAGAGTAGGGGGATGAGGAGTTGCTGTTCAATGGATATAAAGTTCCAGTTATGTATTACCAAGTTCTACCAATCTTCTTTACAAAACTGTGCCTTCATTAAAATTTAAAACATTCTGCCCTATGAAAGACATCATTAATAAAATGAAAATAGAAGCCACAGACTATGAGAAAGTATTTTCCAAATAAGTATCTGATAAGAATATGCTATCTGAAATATTCAAAGAATTCTTAAAACCCAACAAGGAGGAAACAAATAACTCGAATGGGCAAATGATATGAACATATATCTTACCAATGAATACAGGTGCTAAGTAATGTGAAAAAATGCTCGACATTTTATCTCTTTATGGAACTGCAAATTAAAATACCAATGAGACACCACTACACACATATTAGAATGGTTGAAAGCCAACATACTGACAACACCAAATATTGGCAAGGCTGTGGTGCAACAGGAACTCTTATTCATAGCTGATGGGAGCACAAAACTGTACAAGCCACTTATAAGACAGTTTGGCAGTTTCTTACAAAAGTAAACATGCTCTTACTATATGATCCAGCAGTCATTCTTCTTGGTATGTACTTACTCAATAATTTGAAAATATGACCACAGAAAAAATTCCATGGAAATATCTACAGCAGCTTTATTAAAAATTGTCAGAACTTGGGAACAACCAAGATGTCCTTCAATAGGTGATCTGATAAACAATTTATGCTACTTCCACCATAAAAAGAAATGAGCTATCAAGTCACAAAAAAAAAACCACAGAGAAAAGTTGAATAAGTATTGTCAAGTGAAAGAAGTGAATCTGAAAGTTATCATACTGTAAGCTTCCAACCATATGGCATTTTGGAAAAGGCGAAACTATGAAAACATATAAAGATTAGTGGTTTCCAGGTCTTTAGAGGGGAGGAAGAAGGGACAAATAGATGGAGCACCAGGGGTTTTTAAGGCAGTGAAAATATTCTGTATGATACTATAAAAGTGGATATATGACATCATAGTTTTGTCCAAACCCATTAAATGTAGAAGAAACAGTGAACCCTAATGTAAACTATGGACTTTATTATATATCAATATTGACCTATAAATTGTAGTAAATGTAGCACATTTATGCAGGATGTTAATAATAAAACTAGGGGAGCCGTCACCCTGCTAACACAGTCTGTAGAGCATGAGACTCTTAAAGAAAACTAAGGGGTTTGGAGTGGTATACGGGAGCTCTCTGTAGCTTATGTTCATTGTTTTTTGTAAACCTAAAACTGCTCTAAAAATTAAATCTACATATACAAAAATATATATGTGTGTGTGCATGTGTGTACGCATATATATATATGTATATATGCAAGCATATATCTTGAATTTTGGCTTCTTTGGAAGGTTAGTTATGATTTATCCTAAAATTTAAAGAGAGGTATTTTTATTTTCTAATTCATTCTCATTTTGAGACCATGAACCACTTTAATTGTGACGTTAATACATCACCAGTCTCGTGGTTTAGCTGTTCAGTCTTCCATTGGCCAATATGGTAAATCTTTGCAATCTTGAAATCCTTTATAATAATCAATAGTATTTTGATCTCTATTTAATTTGCTTTGTTTGCATAGTATAATTGCTACACTACTGTTCTTTTGACCTCTAGCTTTGTCTTATGTTTTGTGTCACTCAGTATCAACTATGCTGGACAAAAAGGAAAATAGTTGATTCATCTGTTCACTTTTCCTTTCTTAGTTTATTCATTCTGTCTCAAATAATCATTACTTAATACTTAAAGCCCCTACAGGATACACCTGATTATGATTCACTTTTTTCTTTCAATTAACAAGGCTATGATGAAAAATGACGTGCTTTGGATTATGGCACAGAATTTGAAAGGCTTTGTTTCTATTCTTGGTCTTTCTGCAAATGATCTTAGTAACCTTGGACAAGAAAGTTTTATTCTGTTTCTAACCTTCTGGGAAATACAAATGCCACGTAACTGGTAATTAATGTCTGCTTCATAGCTTTTCTATCTGTAATGCGTCTCAAAATAAAGCCTGTAGAGATATGAATAGTCTTAAGTAACTTGTAATCTTGCTATAGTCTTAGTTTTATTGTGTTTTGTGCAGTGTAGATAGGTCTTTATATTATCCTAACTATATGTGTGGTGTCTCATCTATTTTTTCCCTGCTGCTTTCCAAAATCAATTCGATGTTCATCTTAAGAGGTTGACAGGGTCTGTTGTCAGTTTATCTCATTTTGATCAGAATCCCGAGCAGACTATTGTGCACTTACACAGAAGTTTCCATTGTATAGGTTTGAATTTTGAAAAAATATTTGCTATACTATGATAACTAAACAAGGGAAGGGGAAATGTACTTTTAAAACATGATTGCCTCACAAGTTCTAAAGCATGAATTAAATTATATCTACAGAGATCATCGAGGTTTTGGTTATTCAGATAGATAAAAATTATGAGTAGTAGGACTGTGACACATTCAATCACAAGCCCCATGTAAAGGGAGCAGATACTACTCAATCTAAGCTGATTGTTTCTGTGAGTCTCAATATTATCACATCTTTTTTCAACAAGGAATCCAGAAATGCAACTTTAAAATTTAAAATAATAACTTTTTGAATTTTAAGATTAATTTTACAGAGATTTAGCTCAAACCAAACATGCCTGTGAGTCAGATTCAGGCCAAGAGCTAATTTAAGATTTTAATCTACTTTCAGAGTATTTTGTTAAATTTAAAGCACACATTTTTCCCTTTGAAGTATGAATGTAATTGAGGCCTGAACAGTCACATAGATTGTCAGGACAGAGCCACACAGAAGTAAGAACTAATTTCTCTATCTTAAACATATCTTTGTATTTGGAAGCACTTCTTAAAGAATAAAAAAGAAACTGAAATTAACAATAATTGAATTTAACATGAACAAATATCTAAGAAATTTACATGCTCATAATGAGATACAATTGGTCCATTATATACAAGAATAGAAATTAAAAGATGTTTTCCTCCACCCTGAGCTTCTATTCTTATCCCCAGAAATATCCATTATCAAGTCTCTTACAGATCCTTTCAGATATTTTACTTTTATAGATTCCTACAGTGCATTATATTCTACAACTTGTTATTTTCACTTAATGGCTATATTTATTGGCCATATTCCATATCATAAAATATACATTTACTTTCATCCATTTTAATGGTATTCCATTGTATGCCTGTACCATAAATTTACTAAATCAGTTCTCTATTGATGGACATTAATTTTGTTTTTTTCTTAATTATTACAAATACAGTAGAGTTATGATGAAAAAAGTTTTATTTATATGTTGGCAGACATTTGACTGCATACATACATAGGATAAATTCCTTACAGAGAGAAACTGTGTTTTTTAAAAAGATGCTGTTTGCCAGACTGCACTCCAAAATAGGTCATGCGAATTTACATTCCCAACAGCAGCAGACGAGTGGTATTTCTTCACACTCTCTCCAGTACTTGAGAGTAATCTATTGGCATGAACATTCAACATGCCAGGAGCATCAATCGGTATCTTACATAAGGAATGAAGCAAGTTGTCTAATCAAGTGAGTGGTTCAAAATGAGATCAGTTAAAATAGCATCAGTTGGAGTTCCTGTCGTGGAGCAGTGGAATGAATCCGACTAGGAACCATGAGGTTATGGGTTTGATCCCTGGCCTCGCTCAGTGAGTTAAGGCTCCAGCGTTGCCGTGAGTTGTGGTGTAGGTCACAGACGTGGCTCAGATCTGGTGTTGCTGTGGCTCTGGTGTAGGCTGGTGGCAACAGCTCCAATTGGACCCCTAACCTGGGAACCTCCATAAGCTATGGCTGCAGCCCTCAAAAAGGCAAAGGACAAAAAAAAAAGCTTCAGTTATTTTACTACTACTCATGGCTTTGTGTCATGTGTTAAAAGTTTTCCTCACTCAGATTATTTAAAAATGCAAACCTGGAGTTCCCATTGTGGCTCAATGGGTTAAGAACACAACATAGTGTCCATGAGGATGTGGGTTTTATCCCTGGCCTGACTGAGAGGGGTAAAGATCTGGTTTTGCCACAAGCTGCAGTATAGGTCACAGCTGCAGGTCAAACTTGGTGTTGCTGTGGCTGTGGTATGGTCTGGCAGCTGCAACTCTGGTTTAACCCAGGAACTTCCATATGTTACAGGTGCAGCCGAAAGAAAGAAAGAAAGAAAGAAGGAAAGAAAGAAGGAAAGAAAGAAGAAAGAAAGAAAGAAAGAAAGAAAGAAAGAAAGAAAGAAAGAAAGAAAGAAAGAAAGAAAGAGAGAGAGAGAAAGGGAGAAAGAAAGGGAGAAAGAAAGCAAACCATATTTTCTAAAATAGATTTTTAAACAACTATTATAAACATCTGTAATGAAATACATTTATTTTATTTTAATTTAATTTTTTTTAGCCACATCTGCAGCAAATGGAAGTTCCCAGGCTATAAGTTGAATCAGAGTTGCAGCTACTGGTCTATGACACAGCCACAGCAACAATGGATCCAAGCCAACCTATACCACATCTTGTGGCAATGGCAGATCCTTAACCCACTGAGCAAGGTCAGGGATCGAACCCACATCCTCACGGAGACTATGTTGCATTCTCAATCCATTGAGCCACAATGGGAACTCCTGTAATGAAATAAATTTTAACTGAACTCAATCAAGTAGAATAATCTTAGATAATCCCAATGGAAGAGGTCAGACATATAAAGCTTCAAAGATTCGTGTATGTCTTAATTCAATGCCTTTTGGATAAAATCAAAAGTCAAATAGGAAATTTTAAGAATATCTCCTTAAAAACAAAGAATATATATACAGTTGTACTTTAAGAACACTCTAATATGAGTTCCCCTTGTGGTGCAGTGGAAACGAATCTGACTAGGAACCATGAGGTTGTGAGTTGGATCCCCGGCCTCTCTCAGTAGTTAAGGATCCAGCATTGCTGTGAGCTGTGGTGTAGGTTGCAAATGCAGCTCAAATCTGGCATTTCTGTGGCTCTGGTGTAGGCTGGCAGCAACAGCTCCAATTAGACCCCTAGCCTGGGAACCTCCATACGCTGTGGGTGCAGCCCTAAAAAAGACAAATAAAAACCCTAACCCTAACCCTAACCCTAGCCCTAATAGGCAAAGGACGTGAAAGGACAATTCCTAAAAGAAGAAATGTAGCTGACAAGAAACAAAAGAAAATACATTCATTCAAGTTAATAATTATAGCAACTCAAATTAGCACGTTTTTCTTTTATAATTCTTAAAGGTGAAAATAATTGCTATTGCTAAGTGCTCATGAACACATAAAAGATATCATAAATTTGTATGGCATGCTGTAATGTTTTGAGCCTTTTCAACATCCAGATTTAACCTGAATTTCCATGGGCTCCAAAAGCCAACTGGACTAAACAAAATCACATTAGCATCATAACTCAAATTTTCTTGCCTTTAGGTTCTTATCTGTTCAGATTGTTACTCCATTTCACTACATAATTTGTCCCTTCTCCACAAACATTTCTGAGAGTTTCCAGGTAATATTTCTTACATGTTAAAAAAATGAAAACATAACATATATGCCGTCTCTTCTACTAGACTTCCAGTGGAAATCTATCATATCCAACCAATATTCAATGTTTGAGGTAAGCAACCAGCATCTTCAAAGGGTATTCTCTTTAGAAAGTGCTGCATTCATGCTCAAGAAATAGATTCCAGAACCCAGCAAGAATGAAGATAATTGAATTTAGAAAACTAACAGAAAATCATCCCATACTGTGGGTCCCCTCATCTTGCCATTATACTTCCTAATGATAAGGAGATAATTTTGAAAAGAAGACAGTGAAATACAAATATCACATGAGATCACTTATATGTGGAATCTAATAAAAGGGTACGAATAAACTTATTTGTAGAACACAGACTTTGAAAAAGGTATGGTCACCTAAAGGGACTGGTAGGCAGGTGGGAGGGATGGATGGGCGGTTTGGGATTGGTATATGCACACTAAGTCATAGGGAATGATTGGCCAACGGGGACCTGCTGCATAGCACAGAGAACTCTACCCAGTAGTCTGTGATAACCTATGTAGGAAAATAATCTGAAAGAGAATAAATAGGTGTATATGTATGACTGAATCACTTTATTGTACAGCAGATAGAGCAATCTTGTAAATCAACTATATATCGATAAAACCTTTTTTAAAATAATATGGATTACAGAGTTCCCGTCGTAGCGCAGTGGTTAATGAATCCAACTAGGAACCATGAGGTTGCAGGTTCCATCCCTGCCCTCGCTCAGTGGGTTAAGATCCGGCATTGCTGTGAGCTGTGGTGTAGGTCGCAGATGCAGCTCGGATCCACCGTTGCTGTGCTTCTGGCGTATGCTGGCAGCTACAGCTCCGATTAGATCCCTAGCCCGGGAACCTCCATATGCCACAGGAGCGGCCCAAGAATTGACAAAAAGACAATAAAAAATAAAAATAACATGGATTACTACAAAGAAAGTGAAGATTATGTCACGATATACAGACTTTGACCCTGGGGGTTAAGGAGAGTTTTCCAAGAAGTACAATTGACTGTCCTAGCTTGGTTTTATACACATATATCTAACTGCAATGTCTAAATTGATTTAATTTTGTTGTTGCTAACAATAAACTCTGAAGTAACCACATTCATTAAATTAAAAAAATCAAGTTTAAGTAAAAATCAACAGCCCACATCACCGTCTTACAGGAACATCAGAGGAAGGTTTTACTCCTCAATGCAATTTCAACAAAAACTGTCAAGATGAGTACTGGGGAGGCAAGGAGGAGATAAAAGATAGGATTTAATATATTCATTTGCCTACAGTAAATTTACTAATGGTAAATTATCAAAAATAGAAAAATACATTTAAGATTAAATTCATGGCTTTCTACAGTTTTCTCTTTGGTTAGTTGGTTGTTTTTTTAAACTAATAACTCATTTTTCCTGATATAGCATAGTAGATAATGATGTTAATATTTCCATCAGTTGTTGCAAGACATGTTTCCTTGAAAACTCCATCTTGTCCTTCTTTACTTTATCCCATCTTCTTGACTTACTTTATCCCATCTTCCTGCTTTGAAAAACAGTCACAGTGCTGGTAAATGACTTAAGCTTAAGAACAAAGACCTAAAGGCATAAGTGACTTAACTGTTATGTGCCTAGAGGTCAGAGTAAGAGCTTAACCCTTTACCACCTAAGTGGCTTTCTAAATAGTAAAAGAACTTATATAATAGCAAACAAACCCTGTATCATCCACCCATAGCCACTCCTCACTTGATCTCATCTAAAGAGCACAATAAAAGCAGTGTGGATTCTTGAGGGGCGCTTGGTCCCTGAGACCTTGAGTTCCCTGGCTCCCACCTTTACTTAAGATAAATGTCTCTGTGTCTTGTTTTATGTTAACTATTTTTCCTTAAGTTCCACAGCACCCGTTCTTCAGCCCCATCCTGCTGAGCTGGCCCCGGCAAGTGGCGCCCAACGTGGGGCAGGCTCACAAACAGGCAGGCACGAGGAACGAAGGATCGCGACTACAGCGGAAATTTTATTCACTGGAAGTGCTGTGGAGCCCTGAGGAGAGAGGAATTTTGTGTGGCCACGCTAAAGAAATCTTGCAGATAAGTTCCCTCTCTCAGGTATTTACGGGGTAAAATGGGAAACTATAATCCTTACATTTGTTTGTTTGGACAACTCCTTAAAAAGGGGGGTGCAAAAACAAGTGAAAGTAAGCTTTCGAAACTTTTTCAGACTATTGAGAAACATTGTGATTGGCTTTTTACATCAGAAACATTATATTTAAAGATATGGGAAATGATAGGAATGGAACTTAGGATGTTGCATGATGAGGGCATTCAAATTCCTGTGTCCATTTGGAGTACTTGGAACTTAATTAAATCAGTTTTAGAACTTCCAGAGACCACAGAGGACTTAGAGGAAGGAGGGGAGTTTACACCTTTGTTGGAAGAATCTAAATATTCAGTCCCTGAACAAAATTATCATAGAGAATATCTGGCTCCTGAGCCTTCGGCTCCAGTTGTTGATTCTGATATTCCTCAATCGCCTCCTATTAGGAGTAAGATGATGAGGACTCATCAAGCCTCTACTTCCAGGGTTGTAAAGAAAATGAGCGCTATCCCTGAACACCACCTATCGTCCATTCAACAGGGAATTTTACAGGCTCAAAGGGAAGGCGATTTGGATGCCATACACTTAGCCTTTCCAGTAACTGTCAGGGAGACAGTGGCTCCAGGCATTGATCCCGCCAACCCTGATGGAGTTTATGAGTTCATTCATGAGCCCTTTCCTTTTAAAATTCTTAAAGAATTAAAACAGGCGGTTCAAAACTATGGTGTTAATTCTCCCTTTACAAAAGGAATCGTGCAGGGAGTAGCTGAAGGAAATCGTATGATTCCTGCTGATTGGCATAGCTTAACCCATGCTGTGCTATCACCTAGTGAATATTTACAATTTAAGTCTTGGTGGCAAGATCATGCCCAAATTACTGCTAATCGTAATCAGGTTCGAAATCTTCCAATTACAATGGAACAATTGTTAGGGATTGGTCCTTGGAGTAATCTTCAAGATCAATTAAGAATGAATGATTTGGCTATTGAACAGATTAGACAATGTTGCTTAACGGCATGGGATAAAATTGAATCTACGGGTCAAATAAATATTTCTTTTCAAAAGATCCTACAAGGCCCTAAGGAACCTTATACTGAATTTCTAGCTCGTTTACAAGAGGCATTAAAACGACAAGTTACTAACTCTGAGGTGTCTGATACTATTTTTCAATTGTTAGCATATGAAAACGCAAACACTGATTGCAAAAAGGCCATAGGATTTTTAAAAGGAAAAGCTAACATAGCCGAATATATTAAAGCCTGTCAGGGAGTGGGGACGGAGTCTTTTAAGGCCTCAATGCTAGCCCAAGCAATGGCTAATTTAAAAGTTAAAGACAAATTTTCAGGAAAATGTTTTAATTGTGGCAAGACAGGACATATTAAAAAACAATGTCGCGCTCTTCCACGAGCCCGACCTTTCTTTCACGGAGCTTCAGCACCTTCTAATAACAATAGTAAACAGCCCAGACTATGTCCAAGATGTAATAAAGGAAATCACTGGGCTAACCAGTGCCGGTCCATCTTTCATAAAGATGGAACCCCCTTGTTGGGAAACTACCCTCGGGGCAAGCTTCTAGCCCCGTCAACCAAGGAAGCATTCCCCATTCAGAACAAGAGCCAGACTCCCTGGAACTACGCTCTGCACCAGAGTTCGACATCACAGTAGATCTCCCTAGTGTACAGGATTTAATTCTCCTTCCTAGTGAAACTCCTACTTCTATTACAACCAAATTGGAAAATCCATTACCATCAGATACAATAGGATTGCTAATAGGAAGGGCAGAGCTAACAGAACAAGGAATCCGAGTTCATACCAGGATATTGGATAATAAAGGGGATGATAAAGTACAAGTGATGGTTTCCACTGCGATTCCTTGGAAAATTAAAAAAGGGGATCGGATTGCTCAAATCTTAATTTTACCTAGAGTCCAGAAGAAAAAAGACAGGAATAATTTTAGACAGAAGAGATTCAATACCACAGGAGGGACAGGAGTGTTTTTATCAGAAAAGGCCCTAGAGGAACGACCCACTTGTCAAGTTATCATAAATGGGAAGTCTTTTAGAGGATTGATTGATACTGGTGCCGATGTTTCAATCATTAGCCATTTACATTGGCCAGACACCTGGCCTCTTCAGCCAGCTGATATTGAAGTCACTGGGTTAGGAAAAGCAGAAGGTCTCAAAAAGAGTGCCCAATGGCTTAATTGTGAAGGACCAGATGGGCAGCCAGCTAGATTGAAACCTTATGTTGCTCAACTCCCTATCAATCTATGGGGGAGAGATTTATTACAACAGTGGCATGCAGAAATTTACTTACCACCAGTAGATCAATATAGTCATCAAAGCCAAAAAATGTTGCAGAAACAGGGTTACATTCCCGGATTGGGATTAGGAAGACATCATCAAGGGAGAGTGGAACCTATTGAATCTGAGATTAAAAGGGACAAATCTGGTTTGGGATATCGGCCTTTTCATTAGCGGCCACTGCTTGTAAAAATAATTATGTTTCTCCTGAACCTATTTGACTGAAATGGACTACAGAAAAACCAGTTTGGGTTGAGCATTGGCCTCTTTCTTCACAAAATTAAAGGTTTTAAGTGATCTTGTCCAAGAATAATTAGAGAAGGGCCATATAGAAGAATCAAACCATATCATGAGCAAGCTTGTGAAGCATCCCTTGACTCCAGACCCCAGAAGGAGGATGATAAGAGCTCATCCCACTTGAGGTCAAATCAAACATACTCATGAGCTATCTAAATCAGAAGAATCATGAGTTACCTGTGCTATTATAAAATCTAAATGTTGTATTATTACTTGTATAGTACAGGGATTAAAAGCCTCATGAGTAAAACCCATTAAAAACTATTGAAGGTTTAACAAGAGAGTCCATCAGCTTTCTTAGCAAGACTCAGAAGGGCACTGAGAAAACATACAAAGGAACCCAGAAACAATGGAGGGCCAAATAATTCTTAAGGATAAATTCATAGCTCAGCCGGTGCCAGATTTATGGAGAAAGCTCCAAAAATTGGCTTTTGGCCCTGATCAGGATCTGGAGCACCTCCTCAGAGTATGTTATAATTGGGGCCAGGAAGAATGAAAGGAGAACAAGAAGAGAGACTGAGAAAAGGCTGAGGCTCTAGTTATGGTGCTACAGGGAGTCAACCTGGGAGTCTCAAAGGTGAGAGGACTAGGGCAGAGACCTATGCCCGGAGTCTGTTTCCTCTGAGGAAAAGAGGGACCCTTTAAATGGGAATGCCCCAAGACTCAGATCACTGGAAGAGGGATTGCCCCTGAAGACGAAGGTCTCTGTGGTTGACCCCTCAGGTCCAGGATCAAGACTGATGGAACATTTCCATAATGGCTCCTGTCCTTATCACCACTCAGCCCTGGGTGACTCTAAATGTAGGAATACAGAGCCACTTTTCAGTCCTCCTCTCCAATCCTGGGCCCCTCCTTCATGAATCTGCCACATTTATATTTCTGGCAAGCCAGTTACAAAATTCTTTACACAACCTTTGAGTTGTGACTGGGAATCCATTTTCTTTTCTCAATACCTTTCTGATTGTTTCAGAGTCCAACTCCTCCTCCTGGTGAAAATATTTCTTTGAGGTATCCAAAACAATGTTATCAAAGCCCACTTGACCATTCCATGAGTGGAGACCTAACTGCTTTCCCTAACGACGCCCCTTTTCAGCAGGAAGAAGTTAGAGCGGTCGTCGCCCCTTTTCCCACAGTTAGAGTCTCCAACTCAAAGGGGGGGAATTAAGGTAGATTTTTAACTCAGGTAGTCAGTGTAGGGATATGGGCTTTGATACATTCTTTGTGGCTATTTATTAACATTTGTAAACTGAGGGTGGCATAGCAAGCCCAACTGCTATAAAGGTTGCGGGTATTGCCCCATGGATCCATCACATCAGAGTGAAGAAGGTTGCATCTGCTGCTGACATGGACACCGGGGAGGCTGTACAGCACCTCAAGAATCTCTTCATGGTCAAGTTCCAGAGACTCCCTTCACCATCATCAGAGTGCTAAGCCCTGCTTTGGCCACCTGTGGAAGCTGGTCAGTCTATGCACAGCAGAAGCCCGAGGAGTTCCACGTGAGACTTAAAACTTGAACTCTGAGACTGAACTTGGACTGTGTTCTGTCTAAGTGAATAATTCAAGAAGAAATGAAAAAAGTTGCAAGACCTATTTTTGTCTTCCCACAAAAACAAAAAGGGGGAGATGTTGCAAGACATGTTTCCTTGAAAACTCCATCTTGTCCTTCTTTACTTTATCCCATCTTCTTGACTTACTTTATCCCATCTTCCTGCTTTGAAAAACAGTCACAGTGCTGGTAAATGACTTAAGCTTAAGAACAAAGACCTAAAGGCATAAGTGACTTAACTGTTATGTGCCTAGAGGTCAGAGTAAGAGCTTAACCCTTTACCACCTAAGTGGCTTTCTAAATAGTAAAAGAACTTATATAATAGCAAACAAACCCTGTATCATCCACCCATAGCCACTCCTCACTTGATCTCATCTAAAGAGCACAATAAAAGCAGTGTGGATTCTTGAGGGCGCGCTTGGTCCCTGAGACCTTGAGTTCCCTGGCTCCCACCTTTACTTAAGATAAATGTCTCTGTGTCTTGTTTTATGTTAACTATTTTTCCTTAAGTTCCACAGCACCCGTTCTTCAGCCCCATCCTGCTGAGCTGGCCCCGGCAATCAGTGAAACCAAACTTAAAGATATACTTAAGAAATGTCACTGGCTCTGAAATGGAGTGAGACAGTAATTATCAGTTCTTAGAAAGTAACTCTAATTTTGAGTGATATATATGCCTTTTCCAAATTTCCTTGCAACTAAAATATGTTGGTTAAATCTGTTTGAAACTATAATTAAAATCTAATAATTTTATGTCTGTGAGTCTTTCTGTTTTGTAAATAAGTTCATCTGTGTCATAATTTAGATTCCACATATAAGTAATGTATGGTATCTGTGTTTTTTGACTTACTTCACTTCATATAACTGAGTCACTTAGCTGAGAATCTAACACAACACTGTAAATCAATTATACTTCAATAAAGCAAATTTTTTAAAAAACTGCCAAAAATTGCTTAACAATTAACATGCAGAAGAAATCATATAAAGAATAAAATAATTGGAACATGTCAAATAAAAACAATGCAAAGCCTTCGTTATTCACCAGGAGAAAAAAAAATCTAAGAATTTTAACACTATAATACTACTTAAATAATTTTATTCTTAAGCACTTTCTTATCCCTTCTGGGTCAGATTGAGCTATCCTTTAAGAAAAATATGCAACGGAAAGAAATCTTAAAGAGTAATTCTTTTTAGAAAAAAATGCAAACTACATTAGGAGATTATCTGGAAGTCAATAGTTCTGGTATTTCCTTACGATTAGATAGGATGCTTTAAAAGCAATAAGTGTAGTCCAAATGATTTTTTGTTAGGTCTCCGTAGTGCAAATTGCCAGACTTATAAACAAGAACCAAAAATATAATGTACTTAACAGTACAAAACTGTTGAAAAGCAACTGATTTATATAAAGTTATATGGCATAAGAGGTAAGATAATTCCTATCACACTATTGTGAAAATAGCAACTGAAATCCAACCAATTACTTTCCTAATGGGTGGAAAAGCATAATGGGTAATTTGATCAAAGAAAGCCCTAGTTGTTCTGCTCCATATTTAGCAACAGTAAGAAGACAGAGAATTTTGCACATTGCCAAAAGGAACTGATCAAAAGAAAAGATCTGAATATTTGGTAGAAGTCCAAACTCAGTGGCAGGCTTTGATTTTTCCACAAATCAAATATACCAACCAAAAGAGCAATATCTAATCTAGTTTTATGATTTTTTTGTCCTTGATTTTCAGACACCTGTGTTTAATACAGGGGATCAATCTCTTACTATATTGCTGGGTTATCAGATATACCTAATAGGACCTAGATAGGCTCAGTTATATTAAAATAGTTCCTTTCTATATATAGATAAAATGCATCTTTTGTAACAAAGTCACTTTACACTACATCTGCATTCCTATCTACTATATAAGCTAATGAATACAGAGTGCACATCAATCATATAAAAGTTGCTTCTTTATTCTTGTCTTGATATTTTTACCAGATATCTTCTAAATCAAAATGGCTGTATATAGTCTCCCTAGATAGCCTACAAAATAGGAGAGGAAAAGATATCCACATTAGTGTCCCTTAGTTAATATTTCTTCCAGAGGGGACGATGGTACACAGTAAATTAACTTTACCATGCTGCAAAATTACAGACTTAACTTTTGTCAAGGCCTTCATATGGAAATTATTTCCCACAAAGGAAGTTAGCAAAGGAATATTTCTATGTCTAAAACATAAGTCACAACCAAAAGGGCAGGAGTCAGACCTACAGTGGAAGGAAATCACCCTCTGGTTGGGGGGGGTGGCGCTCTTCTCAAGCATCATGTAAGGCCCTTGATTCTAAAACCTTCAGTGCCCAAAGAGGCTCAAGCTGTGCCTTCTCTCAGGAATCATTCCTTGAAATCTGGATGCATGAGAGAATAGCAAATTAAAGTTTTGTGGAAAATGGTAGAGTAGAAGGACTGGAGCTCACCTTCTCTCATAAAAGCAACAAAATTGCAACCAACTTCTGAACAACTTTCAACCAAAGAGACTGCAAACTATCAAAAAAGATATCCTACTTCAAAAGATAAAGATGAGGCCACGTCAAGATGGTAGAAGGGGAGACTACATGATATAAGCAACTCCATACCCACCAAGTGGGAAGCCCACAAACAGGAAAGTAACTATATCACAGAGACTCACCTATGGGAGTGAGCCCCACATCAGGTCCACACACCCTGAGATTTGGCATTGGAAGAAGGAGCCCCTGGAGCATTTGACATTGAAGGCCAGTGAGGTTTGTGTGCAGCAACTCCACAGGACTGGGAGAAACAGAAACCCTGTTCTTGAAAGGCACACACAGAATTTCATGTGCACTGAGTCTCCCAGGCAAAGCAGAGACTCCACTGGAATCTAGGTCAGACCTGTCTGCAGTTCTTGGAGGACATCCTGGGAAAATGGGGTGACTGGCTCCTTGTGGGGGAAGGACATTGGAGACAAAGGTCTTGGGAATATTCATCAGTGTGTGTTCCTCTAGAAGTGGCCATTTTGGAAAAATTTGGCCCCATCCATCAGGGTTTAGAAGCCCCAATTCAAACAATAAACCAGGTGGGATCACAGCACCACCCATCAGCAAACAGGCTGCCTAAAGACCCCCCAGATGCACAGATGCCTCTAATCACACCCAGAGACAAAGCCTCACCCACCAGAGGGATAAGAATCAGCTCCATCTACCACTAGGCAGGCATCAGTCCCTCCCATCAGGAAGACCTCAGCAAACCCCCATACTAATTTCAACCACAAGGGAGGTGGACATCAGAAGCAAAAGAGGCTACAACTCTTGTATGCAGAAGGGAGACCACAACAAAAATCTATACCAAATGAAAAGGCAGAGAATTATGACTCAGGATAAGGAGAAAGAAAAAAAGCACAGAAAAACAGCTAAGTGATAAGGAGATTTTCAAGTTCCATCAAAGGCTTTAGACTGATGATAGTGAAGATGATTCAAGACATTGGAAATAAACTGGGGATGCAGATTAATAAATTACAAGAAATACTGAGGAAAGAAATACAAGCTTTAAAACTTAAGTAAGCAGAAATGCAAAGTACAATAACTGGAATAAAAAAATCATTAGACGCAACCAATAGCAGAATACAGGAGGCAGAAGAATGAATAAACAAGGTGGATGACAGACTAGTGGAAATCACTGATGTGGAAGAGAAAAGAGAAAAAAGATTCAAAATAAATGAAGAGAGTCTATGAGAACTCTGGTGCAATGTTAAACACACTAACATCTGTATTATATGGGTGCCAGAAGGAGAAGAAAGGGAAAAAGGGACAGAAAAAATATTTGAAGAGATAAGAGCTGAAAACTTCCCTAACATGGGAAAGGAATCATTCACTCCAGGAAGCACAATGAGTACCATATAAAATAAATCCAACAGTACCATATAAAATAAGCGCAAAGGGGAACACCCCAAGATATATATTAATCAAACTGACCAAAATTAAAGACAAAGAGGAAATATTGAAAGCAGCTAGGGAAAACTAAGGGAACCAAGCTGAGGTTATCAGCATATTCTTCAGCAGAAACTCTTCAGGCCAGAAGGGAGTAGCATGATATACTTAAAGTGATGAGAATAAAAAAACCTCCAACCAAGATTACTCTACCCAGAAAGGCTCTAACTCAGAATTGAAGGAGAAATCAAAAGCTTTACAGACAAGAAAAAGTGAAGAGAATTCAGAAACACTAAACCTACTTTACGACAAATACTAAAGGAATTTCTCTGGGCAGAAAAGAAAAGGCCACAACTAGAAACAAAAATATTACAAACGACAAGGATCACCAGTAGAGGCGTATATATATAGTAAAGGTTGGAAATCACCCACACACAAATATGCTACCAAAATCAGAAACTGTAAGAAGAGGAGTGTACAAATGCAGGACACTGGAAATGCACTTGCAATTAAGAGACCAGCAACTTAAAACAATCTTCTATACATATATAGACTCCTATGTCAAAGCTTCAGGGTAACTTCAAACCAAAAATCTACAATAGATGCACACACAAATAAGGTAAAGCAATCCAAATACAACACTAAAGATAGTCATCAAAGCACAAGAAAAGAGAACAAGAGAAGGGAAGAAAAAGACCAACAAAACCAAAGCTGAAACAGTTAATAAAATGACAATAAGAACATACATATCAATAATTACCTTCAGTGTAAATGGAATAAATGCTGAACCAAAAGACATAGACTCTCTGAATGGATTCAAAAACAAGACCCACATATATGTTGTCTTCAAGAGCCCCACTTCAGTTCTAGTGACACATATACATGTATGTGTAACTGGGTCACAATGCCATACAGTAGAAAATTGACAGAACAGTGTAAACCAGCTATAAAGGAAAAAAATAAAAAATTAAAAAAGAAAAAAATGAAAGTGAGAGGATGGAACAAAATATTCCATATGAATGGGAATCAAAAGAAAGGTGGAGTAGCAATACACATATCAGACAAAATAGACCTTAAAATAAAAATAGTATAAGAGACAAAGAAGGACATTACATAATAATCAAAGGACCAAGCCAATAAGAAGATATAAAAATTGTAAATATGTATGCACCCAGCATAGGATCACCTCAATATATGATGCAACTGCTAACAACCTTAAAAGGAGAAATTGACAATATCACAATAATAGCAGGGGACTTTAACCCCACTTACAGCAATTGACAGATCGTTCAGACAGAAAATCAACAAGGAGACACAGGCCTTAAACAATTCATTAGACTGGATGGACTTAATAGATATTTATAGAACATTCCATCCAAAAGCAGCAGAATACACATTTTCCTCAAGGGCACATGGAACATTCTCTAAGACTGATCGGATTCTGGGCCAGATATCAAGCCTCAGTAAATTTAAGAAAATTGCAATCATCTCAAGCATCTTTTCAGACCACTATAAAACTGGAAACCAATAACAAGAAGCAAACTGTAAAAAACACAAACACATGGAGACTAAACATCATGCTACTAAACAACCAATGGATCAATGAAGAAATCAAAGAGGAAATTTAAAAATACCTAAAAACAAATGACAACAAAGACACAAAAATTCAAAACCTATGGTTTGCAGCAAAAGCAGTTCTAAGAGGAAAGTTTATAGCAATAAAACCCTACCGCAGGAAACAAGAAAAAGCTCAAATAAATAACCTAACTTTACAACTAAAGCAACTAGAGAGAGAAGGAACAGACAAGACCTAAACTTAGCAGAAGGAAAGAAATTATAAAGATCAGAGCAGAAATCAATGAAATAGAAATGAAGAAAACCATAGAAAAGAGCAATGAAATTAAAAGCTGGTTATTTGAAAGGATCAACAAAGTTGATAAACCCTTAGCCAGATTCATCAAGAAAAAAAGAGAGAGGACTCAAATCAATAAAATTAGAAATGAAAAAGGAGACATTACAATGGTCATCACAGAAAGACAAAGGATCATAAGAGACTACTACCAGTAACTATATGCCAATAAAATGAATAACATAGGAAAAAATGGACAAAATCTTAGAGAAGTACAAGCTTCCAAGACTAAACCAAGACAAAGTAGAGAAGGTGAATAGATCAATCACAAGTGCTGAAATTGAAACTGTGATTTAAAAACTTCCAACATTCAAAAGTCAAGAACCAGATGGCTTCAGGGTGAATTTTGTCAAAAATTTAGAGAAGAGTTAACACCTATCCTTTTGAAACCATGCCAAAATATTTCAGAGGATGGAACACTCCCAAACTCATTCTGTGAGGCAACCATCACCCTGATACCAAAACCAGACAAAGATAATACAAAAAAGAAAATTATAGGCCAATATCACTCATGAACATAGATGGAAAAATCCTCAACAAAATACTAGCAAAGCAAATCCCACAATACATTAAAATGAAGGATTGTACACCATGATCAAGTGGGTTTTATTCCAGGGGTTCAAGGCTTCTTCAAATCTACAAATCAATCAGTGTGATACACCACATTAACAAATCAAAGAATAAAAATTATTTGATCCTCTCAATAGATGCAGAAAAAGCCTTTGACAAAATCCAACACCCATTTCCGATAAAAACCCTCCAGAAAGTGGGCATAGAGGGAACCTACCTCAAAATAATAAAGGCCATATATGAAAAACCCACAACTAACATCATCCTCAATGGTGAAAAGCTGAAAGAATTCCTGCTGAGATCAGGAACAAGACAAGGATGTCTGCTTTCACCACTACTATTCAACATAGTTTTAGAAGTCCTAGCCATGGCAATCAGAGAAGAAAAAGAAATAAAAGGAATACAGATTGGAAAGGAAGAAGTAAAACTATCACTATTTGCAAATGACATGATACTATACCTAGAATATCCTAAGGACACTACCAAAAAACTGTTAGAGCTCATCAATGAATTTGGCAAAGTCACAGGATATGAAATAAATACACAGAAATTGACTTCATTTCTATATACTAACAACAAAGGATCAGAAAAATAAATTAGGGAAACAATCCCATTTACCATCACATCAAAAATAATAAAAAACTTAGGAATAAACCTACCTAAGGAGGCAAAAGACCTGTACTCTGAAAACTACAAGACACTGATGAAAGAAATCAAAGATGACACAAACAGATGGAAAGACACACCATGCTCTAGAATTGGAAAAATCAATATTATCAAAACGACTATGTACCCAATGCAATCTACAGATTCAAGGCAATCTTTATCAAATTACCTAGGACATTTTTCACAGAACTGAAACAAAATATTTTAAAGTTTATTGGGAAGCACAAAATACACAGAATAGCCAAAGCCATCATGAGAAAGAAAAATGGAGCTGGAGGAATCAGGCTCCCGGACTTCAGACTATACTACAAGGTCACAGTCATCAAATCATATGGTACTGGCACAAAAACAAATATACATCAGTGGAACATTATAGAAAGCCCAGAGTGAAACCCACGTGCCTACAGTCAACTAATCTATGACAAAGGAGGCAAGAATATACAATGGAGTAAAGACAGTGCCTTCAATAAGTGATGCTGTGAAAACTGGAGCCACATGTAAAAGAATGAAATTAGAGCACTTCCTAACACCATACACAAAAATAAACTCAAAATGGGTTAAAGACCTAAATGTAGGACTAGATACTATAAAGCTCTTAGAGGAAAACTTAGGCCAAACACTCTTGGACATAAACCACAGCAATATATTCTCAGATCCACCTCCTAGAGTAATGACAATAAAAACAAAAATCAACAAATGGGAACTAATTAAACTAAAAGGTTTCTGCACAGCAATGGAAGCCCTTAACAAAATGAAAATACAACCCACAGAATGGGAGAAAATAGTTGCAAATGAAGTGACCGACAAGGGATTAATCTCCGAAATTTATAAACATCTTCTGCAACTCAATACCAAAAAAAAAAAAAATCAAAAAATGGACAGAAGATATAAACAGACAGTTCTCCAAAGAAGACATACAGATGGCAAAAAAACACATGAGAAGATGTTCAATATCACTACTTATTAGAGAAATGCAAATAAAAACTAATATGAGGTAAAACTTATGCCAGCCGGAATAGCCATCATCAAAATGTTTACAAATAACAAATGCTAGAAAGGATGTGGAAAAAAGGGAACCCTATGACACTGTTGGTGAGAATGTATATTGGTGCAACCACTGTGGCAAGCGGTATGGAGATTCCTCAGAAAACTAAAAATAGAATCACTATTTGATCCAGTAATCCCACTCCTGGGCATCTATCCAGACAAAACCGTGACTCAAAAAGATACATGTACTCCAATGTTCATTGAAGCACTATATACAATAGCCAAGACATGGAAACAACCTAAATGTCCGTCAAAAGATGAGTGGATAGAGAAGATGCCATACCTATACATAATGGAATATTAGCCATAAAAAGGAAAGAAATAATGGAATTTGCAGCAATGTGGATGGACCTAGAAATTATCATGCTAAGTGAAGTTAGTCAGACAATGAGACACCAACATCATATGCTATCACTTACATGTTGGATCTAACAAAAGGATACTACAAACTTCTTTGCAGAACAGATACTGACTTACAGACTCCAAAAAACAAGTGGTTTCCAAAGGAGACAGTTTGGCGGCCGGGGGATTGGCTGGCAGTTTGGAATGGAAATGCTATAAAATTGGGTTGTGATGATTGTTGTACAGCTATAAATGCAATAAAATTCATTGACTTAAAATGAGAAAAAATTCATGAAAACTGCCAACCAACCATAAATAAATAAAAAGTCAGAAAACACAGCCATCAAAGGGAATGCTGGCTAGGGAGGCAAGAGGTTGAATAAACCTAGGGGACAGTAAATAATATATATATACATATATATATATACACACACACACACACACACACACACATATATATATATATATATATATATATATATATATATATATATATATAAAGTCTTCATTTCGTATATTTAATGGTACCACCTCTGTGTTTAAGAGGTTATTTTTTTGTTGTTGTTGTTTTTTTCCCTCCTTCTGGTACAACATTCACTGAAGTGTTAAGGCACTTGGAACAGAAATGAATGAGCTATGGTGTATGCCTAAAGGATTTTACAAATTAGAGTAGATGATCAAAATCACATGGTTTCAATGAAAAAAATGCTAAGATAGAGAATATGTATATGGTCCTTAGAGGCTCACAAGAAAGGGACATTTCTCCCTGATGTGACAGTTAAGAGAAAGCTTTTTGGAGTAGCTGATACCTTAGTTGAATCTTGAAAGATGTGTAAGAGTTATCCAGAAACTAACTGAAAGATAGAAATCACGGGATGAAGGAAGAGCAAAGTAAAGAAGGTGAGTCACAGCATAACATGTTTGAGAACTATATACAGCTTGCTATTAGATTATCAAAGATAAGACAGGGAAGCATGAGAGATAAGATTGGAGAAATGTAGAAGCATATTTTGTGCAAGCAAAGTATGTGAGGTTTTATTTTTTCAGCAATTAAGAACCCAGAACTGGAGTTCCTGTCATAGTGCAGTGGTTAATGAACCCAACTAGGAACCATAAGGTTATGGGTTCGATCCCTGGCCTTGCTCAGTGGGTTAAGGATCCATCGTTGCTATGAGCTGTGGTGTAGGTCACAGACATGGCTCGGATTCTGCATTGCTGTGGCTCTGGCATAGGCCTGTGGCTACAGCTCTGATTAGACACCTAGCCTGGGAACCTCTATATGCTGCAGGAGCAGCCCTAGAAAAAAGAGAACAAAAAAAGAACCCAGAATTATCCTAAACATAGAGTACTATGATCAGTTTTTTTTTCATCTATTTCATATGAATGATGTGTTATGTTGGATGGATTGAATAAGTGGGAAATGTAGTTAGTAGGTCACATTCATAGTTCATAACTGATTTATGCTAATGGAAGTTAAGAGTGAAGAGGATGAGAGAAATTTGAAATACACTGAGAAGGAAAATCAACCAGACTGAATATGAATTGGATGTAAAGGAGAAGACTAGAATGACCCCAGGATTTCTAATGTTGGTAACCAGGTGGATAAGGATGCTATTTACAGTGGTCTAGAATGCAGAAGCAAGAATAGGTTTAAGTAGCAGTATAATAATTTCAGTTTGGGATATTTGGAATTTAAGGAACCCATAACCTATCAAAGTACATATGATCAACAGGCACTTTGTATATATTTGAGCTCAGGAAGAAGAGTAATGCTGGGGATATAGATTTTAGGGGTTATCCATCCAAATTCTCTTTAAAATCATGGAAGTAAATAAAATTGAGAGAGGATAGCATTGCTATATAAGGAGCCCTGAGCAAGTCCCATGGTTAAGAGGAGAGGAACCCATGAAAGTGAACAAGTTGAAACAACCAGAAAAGTACCTGAAGAAAAAGAGAAACGGAGAGTTAATAAGAACAGAAGAGGAGATTATAAAATGCAAGAGAAGTCTAGCAAGACAATGGAAAGTTCCACTTATGCAACATGGAAGTCACTGGAAACCTTCTCAAGAGCAGTGCTCAGAGGGTTTCTGTTGAATGGAAGTTAGATTGTGGTGAGTTGAGATGTGATGGAAAATGAGGATTAAAACAGTGTGTATAAACTACTTTTCAAGAAGATTGACTAAGAAGAGAAAGAGCAATAGGACAATAGCTAGGGGAATGTACAGCATCAGGAGAGGGTTCTTTTTAAAAATATTTTTGAGGTAAAATTCATATAACACAAAATTAAAAAATTTAAAAAGCAATTTAGTGTCATTTAAAACATTTACAGGTGTTCCAGTGTGGCTCAGTGGAAACAAATCTAACATCCATGAGGACACATGTTCAATCTCTGGCCTCGCTCAGTGGGTGAAGGATCCAGCGTTGCCATGAGCTGTGGTATAGGTCACACACATGGCTGGGATCTGGAGTTGCTGTGGCTATGTGGCATAGGCCAGTGGCTACAGCTCTGATTTGAGCCCTAGTCTGGGAATCTTCATATGCCACAGGTGCAGCCCTAAAAAAAAAAAAAAAATCAGTGAGAAGCAAAGTTGTCAACATAAAACAATAGATAATAATTGTACAGCCACCATTCTCCTTAATGGTTAAAATATTTACAATGTTGTGCAACCACCACATGTATCTAGTTCCAAAATACTTCCATTATTCCAAAGTAAAATCATTTAACCACTAAGCAGTTTTGCCCCCTTTCCTCTTTCTTCTAGCCCTTGGCAACCATTAGTCTGCATTCTCTCACTGTTGATTTATCTATTTTTTTAATATTTAATATAAATGGAATGATATAAGATGTGACCTTCTGAGCTTTATTTCTTTCACTTAAAATTTTTGAGGTTCATAAACATTGTAGCATGTATCAGCACTTCATTTTTATGACTAAATAATATTCCATTGCATGTGTATACCACAATTGTTTATCCATTCATCCATGGATAGACATATGGGCAATGTACATCTTTTGTCTATTGTGAAGACAGCTTCCATGAACATGCATATCATATATTTGTTTAAGTACTAGCTTTAATTCTTTAGGGCATGTACCTGATAGTAGAATTGCAGGTTCATATGGTAATTCCATGTTTGACCTTTTGAGAAACTCCCTGTTTTCCAAGTTGGAAAGGAAGAAACAAAATGATTTTTTGTAAATGACAGGATTTTTTACATAGAAATTCATAATAACACCATAAAAAACTGTTAGATAATGTTCAGAATATAATATCAATACACAAAAGCAGTTGTATCTCAATACACTAACAAGGAGCCATCCAAAAAAGAAATTAAAAAAAATTGCATTTACAATAGCATGGAAAATACGTAGGTATAAACTTAACCAAATAGATGAAAAATTTGCATACTGAAAACTCTAAAACACTGATGAAGGAGATAAAGACACAGCTAAATGGAAAACCAACCCATGTTCATGAACTGGAAGTCTTAATATTGTTAATATATCCAGATTAATCAAAATGATCCAGACAGTCAATGCATTCTGTACCATAATCCTAGAAGTGTTTTTTACAAAAATAGAAGAAACAATCTTAAAATTCATATGGAACCACAAAGGACCCCAAATACCAAAACAATCTTGAGAAAGAGCAAAGGTAGAAGCATCACACTTCCTGATTTCGAAATACATTTTTATAAGCTACGGTAATTTTAATAGTATGAAACTGACATAAGGATAGACATATAAACCAATCAAACAGAATAAAAATACAGAAATAATATTACTTATATTTGTATTCTATTAATCTTTGCCAAAGGGAAGAATACACAATCAAAAAAGATAGTCTCTTTAACAAATGGTACTGGGAAAACTGTTTATACACATGCAAGAGAATGAAATTGGACCCTTATCGTACACCATACAAAAAAAAAAAACTTCTCGAAATGGATTAATTATTTAAATCTAAGATCTGAAACATTAAAACTCCTAGAAGAAAACTTAGGAGAAAACATTTTTAACATTGATTTTGGCAAAGATTTCTTGATATGACATCAAGAGTACAGGAAGCTACACAAACATAGAAAGATAGGACTAAATAAAAAAAGCTTCTGCATAGCAAAGGAATGAAAGTGAAAATGAAACCTATGTAATAGGATAAAATATTTACAAAGTAGGTATTTGGTATGGGGTTAATATCCAAAATATATGAGGAACTCATACAACTCAAAAATGCAAACAACCCGTTTTTTTACATGGGGAAAGAACCTGAATAGATATTTCTCCAAAGAAGACATATCAAACTGCCAACACATTCGAGAAAATGTGCTCAACATCACTACTCATCAAGGAAATGTAAATTAAAAGGACAATAAGATATCACCTCACACTTGTTAGGATGGCGATTATCTAATAATAATAGTAGTAGCAGTAGCAGTAGTAGTAGTAATAGAAGAATTTTCAAAGACAAGGCGGAAGGTATCCCTTTTAAACTGTTGATAAAAATGTAAACTGATGCAGTCACTATGAAAAACAGTATGGAGATGCCTCAAAAAATTAAAATAGGACTACCATATAAGCCTGCAATCTCACTCTTTGGTATATTTCCAAAATCATTGGAATCAGGATCTCCAAGACATATCTTCACTACCATGTTCATTGAAGCACTATTCACAATAGCCAAGAGGTAGAAACAAACTAAACGTCCATCGACAGATAAATGTCTAAAGAATATGTGATATATACATACAGTGGAATATCATTCAGCCTTAAAAATGGAAGTCCTGCCAGTTATAACAACATAGATGAACATGGAGGACATTATGCTGAGTGAAATAAGCCAGATATAAAAGCACTAAAGCTACACTGTATCACCTATATGAAGAATCTAAAATAGTCAAGCTCTTAGAAACAGAGTAAAATGGTGGTTGCTAGGAGCTGGGGGAAGGAGAAATGATGAGGTATTAGTCAAAGAATACAAAGTTTCAGTTTGTCCAGGATGAAGAAGAGCTTGAGCTCTACTGTATAACATAGTGCCTATAGTTAATAATACTGTATTTGGGAGTTCCTGTCATGGCTCAGTGGAAATGAATATGACTAGTAACCATGAGGACACAGGGTTGATACCTAGCTTCACACAGTGAGTTAAGGATCCAGCATTGCTGTGAGCTGTGGTGTAGGTTGCAGATGCGGCTCAGACCCCACACTGCTGTGGCTGTGGCATAGGCCAGCAGCTACAGATCTGATTTGACCCCTAGCGTAGGAACTTCCATATGCCATGGGCGTGGTCCTCAAAAGACAAATAATAATAATAACAATAATACCTTATTGCATACTTAGAAGTTTGCTATTAGGTTAGATCTCATGTTAAGTTTTCCTACAACAAAAATAATAATAAATAAATTAGCTAGGCTATTTACAAATCTGCCCTAGCCTTCATTTCCTGCTTGAATTAGCTCTAGAGATTAAAAAGATCTGCAGTTCCCGTCGTGGCGCAGTGGTTAACGAATCTGACTAGGAACCATGAGGTTGCGGGTTCGGTCCCTGCACTTGTTCAGTGGGTTAACAATCTGGCATTGCTGTGAGCTGTGGTGTAGGTCGCAAACGCGGCTCGGATCCTGCGTTGCTGTGGCGCTGGCTTATGCTGGGGGCTACATCTCTGATTCGACCCCTAGCCTGGGAACCTCCATATGCCATGGGAGCGGCCCAAAGAAATAGCAAAAAGACAAAAAAAAAAGGTGTAAAATTTATAATCCTCTCAGGTCTTTTCTGAACATGTGTCCTTCACTGGACATGTTTGTGGCTTTTGAAATTCCATAGTATATACAGACACTTTAGAATACCCTAATTTTCTAAAGAAATTCTCTCCTCAGCTTTTCTTCCAATGCATTACGGAGTTCATTGTCTTGATGGTAATCTTTGCCCAGGTAGCTACTGGTTTTTAGTTTACCTTACAATGTTTTTGAACAATGCACTTAAATGAAAACTTTGCCACTTCTCAGCCTGAATGAGTTCCAAATTAAGTAACACATAGACCAGTGCCTTGTGTGAGTCTTTTAGGTAGCCTCCTGACAGGTTAGAGCAAACAAACAATAATTTGTGAATAAGGTATGCTTTGCTTCCTTTGGAACCAAGGACCAAGATTCTACACTGGGAATGTAGTCAGCTGTCTTCAAGACTATCTCTGCACTAAGTCATTGATCCAGCATTCATTTGGTTGCTATAGACCTTGGACAGTTTTCCAGAGTTCTGATAAAGTTGGTTATGACAGTTTATCTCTTTTTTTTTCCTATGGAGGTACTAGAGTTTGGAGCTACCTGCTCTACCATATTCCTTACGTCACCTGCCATGAGACGTTGGACTTTGAAATGGAAGAAATCTGAACATTTTAAGGATGAAGGAATCAGCGGAGAGGTAAATTTTGAATATAGAAGAGAATAAGTGATAATTGATGGAGCAAGTCCCCATAAGAGGTGAAAGCTAAAATATGAAAAGTTATAAGGCGTAAAGAATTGAAGTTCTTTTTATTCATATGTGATATAAAACTTTTTTTAAATTTAATAAAGGAATTAGACTGAGGCATGAAGACATAAAAGGCATTGCTTACCAAATATCATTACTAATTATTTAAAGAATTCTCAGAGGAAATGTTAAAGAATCATGGGGATGGAAAGTTCACTAAATGGGGTTTCTGAAGAGGCAAGAGGTTGAAGTTAATATTGAAGCAACAAGAGATTTTACATAAAATATTTAGAGTTTATTACAATTCCATTTACCATTGTAAGAATGACAAAAAGTTAAACCAAAGCTGGTTGTATTCAGATTTGGGGAGAGTATAGAATAAAAGTTATACTCATGAACTCCTTGTAGGGTATAATTATTTAGAAGTCAATTCAGTTTCCATCCTAATGTAAAATGCATTCTCTTTCTGACTTACTTCACTCAGTATGAGAGTCTCTAGCTCCATCCATGTTTCTGCAAGTGGCATTATTTTGTTCTTTTTTATAACTGAGTAGTATTCCATTGTGTATATATACCACATCTTCCTAATCCAATCATCTGTCAATGGACATTTGGGTTGTTTCCATGTCTTGGCTACTGTGAATAGTGCTGCAATTGAATACGTGGGTGCATGTGTCTTTTTAGGAAATTTTTGTTCATATATATGCCCAAGAGTGGGATTGCTGGGTCATATAGTAGTTCTATGTAAAGTTTTCTAAGGCACCTCCATACTGTTCTCCATAGTGATTGTACCAGCTTGCATTCCCATCAACAGTGTAGGAGTGTTCCCTTTTCTCGACTCCCTCTCCAGCATTTGTTATTTGTGGACTTATGAATGATGGCCATTATGACTGGTGTGAGGTGGTATCTCATGGTAGTTTTGACTGGCATTTCTCTAATAATCAGGGATGTTGAGCATTTTTTCATGTGCTTGTTGCCCATCTCTATATCTTCCTTGGAGAAATGTCTATTCAGGCTTTTTGCCCATTTTTCCAAATACGATATGATATCACATATATGGAATCTAATATATGGCACAAATGAACCTTTCCACAGAAAAGAAAATCATGGACTTGGAGAAGAGAATTGTGGTTGCCAAGGAGGAGGGGGAGGGATTGGGATGGACTGGGATCTTGGCATTAAATAGATGCAGACTATTGCCTTTGGAATGGATCAGCAATGAGATCCTACTGTGTAGCACTGAGAACTATGCCTATCACTTATGATGGAGCATGATAATGTGAGAAAAAAAAATTATACATATGTATGTAACTGGGTCACCATGGTGTATAGTAGGGAAAAAAATAATGTAATGGGGAAATAAAATAAATAAATAAATAGGAATATCCTCTTAAATACAAAAATAAATAAATAAATAAAATGCATTTTCCTTTCGAGCAATTATATTCTAGGAATCTCTATTCTTTCAAGTTTTCACAAGAATATGTGTATAAGGATGTTAATTCCAGCCTTTTTGTAAGGCAACAATTCTAAGACTACTTAACCATCAAGAAACATATGTAAAAAATTACCCCCAAGCCTCTGTGTATGTGTTTGTGTAAGTACAAATGTCTGAAAGGATCCATGCCAAAGGTTTGTCATTCAACCTGGTGGATAAAATGGGAAAGAAGTGCTTTTATTTCTTACTTTATATATATTTACATATTTTTTATGACCATGGCTTACTTCATAATTTTAAAAATAACAATTTATGGTTGCAAATATGATTTCACAATGCAGAGTACAATAACATTACACTACCTGTCACCAACCCCAAAGGGATATGTGACTAGTCCAACTTTCTGTTAAAAATATACTATAGCAAGTTGCCTGAATTAAGCTTACATTCTATGGCTAAAAACTGGACTTAAAAAAAAAGCATATGGGGAGCGGGGAGGGAGTGGGAGTTTGGGGTTAGTAGATGCAAACTATTACATTTAGGATGGATAAACATTAAGGTCCTACTATATAGCACAGGGAACTATATCTAGTGTCCTAGGATAGACCATGATGGAAAATAATATTAAAAAAGAATGAACAGGGGTTCCCATCATGGCTCAGAGGAAATTAATCTTACTAGTATGCATGAGGACACAGGTTCAATCCCTGGCCTCCTTCAGTGGGTTAAGGAACAGGCATTGCCTTGAACTGTGATGTAGCTCACAGATGCCATTCAGATCTGGCCTGGAGTTGCTGTGGCTGTAGCATAGGCCAGCGGCTACAGCTCTGATTTGACCCCTAGCCTGAGAACCTCCACATGCCATGAGTGTGGCCCTCAAAGACAAAAAAAAAATTATGTGTGTGTGTGTGTGTGTATGACTGAGTCACTTTGCTCTACAGCTGAAATTGGCAAAACATTATAAATCAACTACATTTTAATTTAAAAAATGCAAAAAGGGATATGGTTTCTATCTGGTGAGAAGCAAAATTTTCTTTTCTTTCTCTGTTTCTTCCCTTTTTTTCACCATCAAATAGAATAGAGGCTTATTTGGTATGTAAAAAGTCTTTTTTCAAGATACATATCTTTTTCAAAATGGTGATTTTCTTACTACTTCAGAATAGTTTCCAATTTTTTAAATAAATACTAAATAAGTCTGACAGAGAAAGGCAAATATATGATCCATGTCACTTAAATGTGGAATCTGAGAAAATTATACAAATAAAGTAATTTACAAAACAGAAATGAACTCACAAACTTCAAAAACAAATTTATGGTTTCAAAGCGGAAAGGTGGGGGGAGGGATAAATTAGGAGTTTGGGATTAGTATACACACTATTATATATAAAATAGCTAATCAACAAGGACTTACTGTATAGTACCAGTAACTCTACTCAAAATTCTGTAATAACCTATATGGGAAAAGAATCTGAAAAAGAATGAATATATGAATATCTATAACTGAATCTCTTTACTGTACACCTGAAGCTATCCTAACATTGTAAATCAACTATATTCCACTATAAAACAAAATATAAATGAAAAAAAAATATTCTGTGTGCTTAGCATGTCATTTTCCTTCAGCCTGTGTTAACATATGATTGCTGACACTGAGATTACAAAACATGGCATCTTCTGTTTCTGGTAGATTTCCCACATACAGTGTGGGAGTGTGAACATTCATTATGAAGTGAAACGTATAAGCTAGGAATGATGTATATCTGTATGATTTTGCTCCCTGTATTCTGGTTCTAACCCACCACTTCTACATCATTCTAGAAATGATTGATTTCTTTTGCATTACTCTAATAATCAGGGATGTTGAGCATTTTTTCACATGCTTGTTGGCCATCTGTATATCTTCCTTGGAGAAATGTCTATTCAGGTCTTTTGCCCATTTTTCGACTGGGTTGTTGGCTTTTTTGCTCTTGAGTTGTATTATAAGTTGCTTGTATATTTTAGAGATTAAGCCCTTGTCAGTTGCATCATTCGAAACTATTTTCTCCGATTCTGTAAGTTGTCTTTTTGGTTTCCTTTGCTGTGCAAAAGCTTGTCAGTTCCTTTGCTGTGTAAAAGCTTGTTAGGTCCCATTGGTTTATTTTTGCTTTTAAATTCTGTTGCTTTTGGAGACTGAACTGAGAAAATATTCATAAGGTTGATGTCAGAGAATGTTTTGCCTATGTTCTCTTCTAGTAGTTTGATGGTGTCTTGTGTTATATTTAAGTCTTTAATCCATTTTGAGTTTATTTTCATGTATGGTGTGGGCGTATGTTCCAGTTTCATTGATTTGCATGCAGCTGTGCAGTTTTGCCAGCAATTCTTGCTGTAAAGACTTTTTCCCATTTTATGTTCTTGCCTCCCTTGTCAAAGATTAATTGACCATAGGTGTCTGGGTTTATTTCTGGGTTCTCTATTCTGTTCCATTGGTCTGTCTGTCTGTTTTGGTACCAGTACCACACTGTCTTGATGACTGTGGCTATGTAATATTGCCTCAAATCTGGGAGAGTTATGCTTCCTGCTTGGATCTTGTTCCTTAGAATTACTTTGGCAAAACTGGGCATTTTGTGGTTCCATGTAAATGTTTGGATTGTTTGTTCTAGCTCTGTGAAAAATGTCGTGGGTAATTTGATAGGGATTGCATTGAATCTGTAGATTGCTTTGGGTAGTATGGTCATTTTTACAATATTAATTTTTCCAACCCAGGAGCATGGAATAGCTTTCCATTTCTTTGCATCCTCTTTAATTTACTTGATAAAGGTTTTATACTTCTTGGTATATAAGTCTTTTACTTCCTTGGTGAGATATATTCCCAGGTATTTGATTTTTTGGAGTGCAATTTTAAAAGGTATTGTATTTTAATATTCCTTTTTTAATATTTCATTATTAGTATACAGAAATGTGACTGATTTCTGAATGTTAATCTTGTATCCTGCTACTTTGCTGAATTTGTGGATCAGTTCAAGTAGTTTTTGAGTTACGTGCTTAGGGTTTTATATATATAGTATCATGTCATCTGCATACAATGACAGTTTTACCTCTTTTATTCCTATTTGGATGCCTTTTATTTCTTTTGTTTGTCTGATTGCTGTGGGTAGGACTTCCAATACTATGTTGAATAGCAGTGGTGAGAGTAGGCTTCCTTGTCTTATTCCAGATTTGAGTGGAAAGGCTTTCAGCTTTTCCCCATTGAGTATTATGTTTGCTGTGGGTTTGTCATAAATGACTTTTATTATGTTAAGGTATGTTCCCTCTGTACCACTTTGGTAAGAGTTTTGATCATGAATGGATGTTGTACTTTGTCAAATGTTTTCTCTGCATCTATTAAGATGATCATGTGGTTTTTGAAACTACTGTGAGATACCACCTCACACCAGTCATAATGGCCATCATTCATAAGTCCACAAATAGCAAATGTTGGAGAGGGTATGGAGAAAAGGGAACCCTGCTGCACTGTTGGTGGGAATGCAAGTTGGTACAATCACTACGGAGAACAGTATGGAGGTGCCTTAGGAAACTATACATAGAACTACCAAATGACCCAGCAATCCCACTCTAGGGCATATATCTGAACAAAACTTTCCTTAAAAAAGGTACATGCACCCGCATGTTCATTGCAGCACTATTCACAGTAGCCAAGACATGGAAAAAACCCAAATGTCAATTGACAGATGATTGGATTAGGAAGATGTGGTATATATACACAATGGAATACTACTCAGCCATAAAAAAGAACAAAATAATGCCAGTTGCAGCACCGTGGATGGAACTAGAGACTCTCATACTGAGTGAAGTAAGTCAGAAAGACAAAAACAAACACCTATGATATACTTATATCTGGAATCTAATAGATGACACAAATGAACCTTTCCACAGAAAAGACAATCATGGACTTGGAAAATAGACTTGTGGTTGCCAAGGGGGAGAGGGAGGGAGTGGGATGGATTGGGAGCTTGGGATGAATAGATGCAGACTATTGCCTTTGGAATGGATTAGCAATGAGATCCTGCTGTATAGCACTGGGAACTGTGTCTAATCACTTATGGTGGAGCATGATAATGTGAGAAAAAAAAGAAGGTATATATGTATGTGTAACTGCGTCAACATGCTGTACAGTAGAAAAAAAAATTTTGTATTGGGCAAATAACAATTAAAAGGAAATTCTGAATAAAAAGAAGAAATGATTGATTTCTGCCAGTAGGTAATGATTCCCTGAGCTTGGTGGGGTTTGGGGAGGTTTTTTTGGTAACATTTTATAGATGATGTTATCCCACATCCAAATAATCTTGTTTTCTGAATCAGTTCTTCTGGATAGACCAACTGAAGGGGCTTCTATCACTTTCTATGGCATTGGGAATTTTTTTTAACTTCTTTGTATTTCTTTAGGTATGATTTGCAGATCAAATTATTTCTCTTCCTCAGCTTTCTTGTTGCCATCCGCAGTCAGTATACTTTTCTCATGGTACAAATCATTCCCAGTTTCCATTTCATTTGTTCAGTGTCTGGCAATGAAGGACCAGATTGACTTCAGAGCCATTGAGGAACAGCTTTAGATGCTAAAATTAGTTGAAAATTTGAAGTGCAATTTGTTCCCAAGGGCTTAAATTAGTCCTCAATTTTGATTAAAATCTGTAATAGTTACAATAAAAATGAAGCGACTTAAAAATGCCTCAATTGTCTCTCTGTCCAAGAAACTACCCAAATAAACAGAAACCTCTTTTACTTAAACATTCTCATTTTAATGTTTTTACACATGTAAATCTTACATGTACAGATAATTTCAAAAGCATATTCTATAAATAGATAAATTAGCACTTATTCTGAAGCTACATACAATTTATGTGCACATAAGAAATCGCTACACAATACTTTACTTACTTCAGGAATCTGTCCCTTGAAAATAGCGTTCTAGCTTCAGGCAATATCATAGATGAATGCCCTGCAAATTATTCTACAGTAAAATTGAAAATGTCGAAATAGGACTATGATGTTAGATGTTATAAAAATAACCATGAAATCCCTAAAAATGCCATAGCACACCTATATTTCTTTGGTGTTGGCATTCCTAATTTATAATTTATAAGCACAGGCTTATTCTTGTCAGAGCTCAAATATTATTAGATCATTCCAATCTGACTTTTTCCATGCAAATTGTGAAGGCATTATCATAACTAAAAATTATGTAAAGCCACCAGAGTACAGGGTATTACTGTTAGATAACTGTAAAAATGCAGATGTACTCAATTTGGAAACCATTTACAACTATGCTGTCCTGGCTGTAATAGGCTACATATTTTCCTTTTTTGACAAAGTTGAGTGAATAGACATGCAGTACAAGATTACATCTTTTACAAGCACTAGATTTTAATATCATTAGATTTCTGTGTAGAGATTATTGATGATAATCAAGCTATCGGCCCTTGATATATCATCACCCCAGTTCTATTACAATATTCAATAAAAGCCAAAACTAGCAAAAGCACTGAAAGCCAGGGATTTCGAATAATTTAGTCCCTTCCCATGGTACGGGGAGAACTCCCACTAACTCTTACACCAATGGAGCAAGGCAGACAAACATACATAGTGGTGTTCTAAATTAGTCCACCACTGGAGAAAAACAGCACAGAGAACAAAAGGGTAGTCTTTTTTCTTGCCCTGCCTCCATCTTACTTGCCCATAGGTTTGAAGCAGCCATTTGATCAGACACTTCTTAAAACAGAACTGTCTCATTCTCACAAGTCCAAAGATTATTCTAATTAGAGAGAACAATTCCCAACATACAACATATATATAAGGGCCTTAGAAGTAGACAACACTGGAAATTATGGCTTTTCTACATACTGGATATAGTAAAAGAAGAATGACATACTGCCTAGGCTAAAAATTGCTCTCCTCACAAGAAACAAACACCAAACAAACAAGTAAAAAATCTACACAGTGAAGCAAGGATAGTTTTTCCCTCAGTTCAATAGTGGTTACTTTTGGTAGCCTACTGCTTTGTCACTAGCTACCTATGTGACATTCAGCAAGTTATTTAACCCTTTTGAGCCTCAGGTTTTTTTTCTCACTTTCATCTTTAAAATGATTATAACGTGACTCCCAGTCTTATCTGAAAAATGAGAAATATATATTAAAGAGCCTAACATAGAATTTGGCTCATATTAAGTGCCCAATGAATATCACTTTCCCTTTTTGCGATATATATTAACCGTATTTTGCACTTTTTTTGCATAGTATATGCCAGGGCTACATTTCTAGAACAGTGATCCAATAATCTATATATTCCTATGATCTAGAATCTAGTTTAAGGAAGTATTCAGATTTTGGAAACTTCTAACACATACAGATGCCTCCCACAACATTATTCAGAATAATAAAAATGTAAATATTCTAAATTTGCAAAAATAGACAAATATGATCAAATATAACAAGGCCATTAAAATATGCTTATGAAACATTTCACTAGCATGAGAAAATGCTAAATTTATTGTGTTGTTTGAAAAGTAAGATAAATATTTTATACAAGTAAAAAATGCATTACCAGCAACAGGAAATAAAATAGTAAAATGTTAATATTTGCTTTGAGTGGTAGAAAGCAGGGTGATTTCATTTAAGTAGAATATTTTCCTGTGATCAAATTTTCTACTATATACTATATATACTTATTTTAATAGTATTTTAATTATGAAATATATATATATATATATATATATATATATATATATATAGCTTTTGTAAATAAAATACTATTTAAATAAGTGCAGGAGAGTACAAATTATTTCTCTCAGATAGTATGATTTTGCCTGAGAGTTATTCAAAGCACCTATAATAGTCTGCTAGGGCTGTGATAAGAAAGTGTCACAAATTGGGTGCCTTAAACAAAAGATAAATTTCTCCCAGTGCTGGAGGCTGTAAGTGCAAGACCAAGGTGTTGGGAGGGTTGGTTTCTTCTGAGGCCTCTCGCTTTGACTTGTATATGGCTGTCTCTCCCTATGTATTCACATGGTCTTTTCTCTGTACAAGAACATGTCTGTGTCCTAATTCCTTCTTCTTAAAAGGACACCATTCATATTGGATTAGGGCCCACCCTAATGATCTCATTTTAACTCCATTACTTCTGTAAAGACTCTGCTGTCTTAAGAACGTATACATTTACGTGTGAATGGGTCAACTTGCTATAAAATAGAAAATTGACAGAACATTGTAAACTAGCTATAACAGAAAAAATAAAAATCATTATACATACAAAAAAAAAAAGACTCTGCTGTCTCCAATTACACTGACATTCTGAAGAACTGGGGGTTATGACTTCAACATATGAATTTGGAAAGTATGTTCAGCCCATCACAGTACTCCTTACCAGATGATTTTTAACCACTTACCTGAGATAACTTCCTATTTCAAAAAGAAACCATTTATTAGAAGAAAAATACAAATAACATGATTTTTTGGAGTCAACTTATTTGCTTTTTTATCTCAACTCTGCCACTTGGTAACTATGTGACTTTGTTACCAAAATAGTCAAACACCCTGAACCTCAGTTGCCTGACCTGAAAAATCAGGATGATAATATCTGTCTCATAAAATTATCATGAGTATTCAATGAAATACTTCATATACTTTATATAAGGCAAATATCAAAGTATCTAATAAAGTAAATATTTAAAAAATTGACTTCCTTTTCCTCTTCTCCTTTTAGTGAGAACTGCTTCAATAGCATCATCTCAACTATAGAATATCTTCAAATTTATCCTTTCTTCCTGACCTTTTTCTTCTGAGACAAAATCCTCTACCTGTGTTCTCAGTTCCACTAACTCCAGCTCCTTTTGGTAGCTGGCTCCATGAAAATAAATTTTAATTCATATCTCAGGTCTTTCATTCACTAGCTTTGGGATCCTGGGACAGTCAGATAAACCCTCTGAGTTTGTTTCTCACATGTAGAGTGAAGATACCAATACCTACCTCATAGGTGTGTTGTGCCTGGAACTTTTACCCAGCATTTGTAGATTTTTTCGGTTAATATGGATAATAATAAAAATTAACATTTTTGAGCATTTATTATGCACCACATAGTGTGCCAAATATTTTACTATTTTATTTGATTGAATTTTAACAAGAACTGTATCAAGTGGCTTAATATATTCTCCTTATTTTGTGTACCCTAGAGCAATATAGTCTTCTTCATCTTGTAATAAAAGAATTCATTAATAAAATACTCAAAAAAAGGGAGTTCTCCTTGTAGCGCAGCAGAACCAGATTTGACTAGTATCCATAAGGATGCAGATTTGACCCCTGGCCTTACTCAGTGGGTTAAAGGATCTGGTGGCTATATCGCTCTGTGGTGTAAGTCACAGATGCTGCTCAGATTCCTGTGGCTGTAGCATAGGCCTGCAACTGCAGCTCTGATTTGACCCCTAGCCTGCGAACTTCCATATGCCACAGGTGAGGCCCTAAAATCAAAAAATAGTCAAAGAATTTTAACATTAGTATAATTTGTGACAAATTGTCCACAAAATAATGTGTGATATTTATTGATATGTATTTCATTCTCATATTTAATACAATGCCACAGAAGTATTTCCTGGTAAGAGTGAAGAACATCATTATTTATATATGCATAGCCCTGATATCCTCACTTCAAACAAAGAACAGGAGGCAATCTGAAGTGATAGGAGACTGGCACCAAAAGATTAGAAAGTTAGAAAAAGTGCTGAAGAAATGATCCACTCTTTGTTTATTCCAAAATGAGTTATATTCAGATTTACACACACAAAAGTAAAAGGTGTTCTTTCATTGTTGTTAGATGTTTTAATTTTGTTCTGTATTTTTTACAGCTTCTATTTTTCCTCCATTAAAATATTCTGCTGAGGCCCATTCTCAATACTGAATATTTATTATGAAGATAGTAGGCCAAAGTGAGTTAAAAAAAAAAAACCTCTCATTCTAAATAAGAAGAACTGTAACCCATACATTGTGTAATTGCTATCAAGACAATAGCACCTACCGTTTTGGATAATATGACATTTATCGTATTGAAATGACATTTTGTTGAAGACTGAGACTGACCACAGGAACACCTTAAGGAAAACCAAGATGCCTTCTCTGCTCATCCTCTGTCTTCACTTTCAGCCCACAGTAATACCCTTAATATCACACTTCTTCAGCAGTAACTGATTTCTTTGACCTTTTAAACATCTTTTACATATTCTCTCCTCCATTCACACCATCCTCCATGCTTCAACCACAATGATATTTCTAAAATTCAAACCTGATCATGTGCCTACTTAATTTAAAACCTATTAAACACCCCTGACACACACACACCATTGTCTTTAGGATCAAGTTCAAATTCTTCACCTAGCAAGCAATGTCTTTTCTATTCTCACTCTTGCATATCTCACCTGCCTTTCCTTTGTCTTACCACACAAAACTCTGCCTCAGAGCTTTTGAACATGTTGCAATGCTCTCCTTCAGATGTCAGAATGGCTTGAAACCTCAAATATTTTTTTCTAATCAAATACTTCTTGCCAGAACTCAGGACTGGGACAAGATGTGGCAAGCAAGGTACCCAGGACACAGAATTTAAGGAAACACTCTCAAGCTTGTACAATGTAGTGGTCTGTGCACATGGGTGGGAAAATAATTTCCGTACTTGTATCAGGGTGAAAAGAAAGAATTCATTAAGTGTAGCGAGGTGGATAGAAAGTAGAGTTTATTGAGATAAGAGACACTTCAAGTGCAGCAGGATGACATCCTAACAATCAGAGAGAGCCAGCCCCAAAGAGAATGAAGTTTAAGATGACAGAGGCTTCAAGTCAGCAGCATGAGTTCCTGATAATCAGGGAGAGTCAAGCATGAGTGAGTGGTCATGTCTGTTTTTATAACCCAGGGAGAAGTGAGGTCTCATGATACACCTGCTGGGCTGCTGATTGGTTGGGCAAAGGGGGGGGTCTTAACAATACACCTGTTGGTTGGTTGGGTCATATAAGGCCCCATAGAGGTGAGGTGAGATGTGGGTTAAAATATATTTCCTAGTAGGAGCCAGGAAGGAATAGGCCAGAGTGCTCAAGGTGGGGAAAGAGGCATTACAATGAGGTAAGTGAGGCAATGATAAGCGTCTGGTAATTCTTGTCTTGGCCAGAGGCTTTGAGTTCAATTTCCTTTAAAAGGCATTGAAGCCCAACATACAAGTGCAGAGTTGGCAACTGAGAATGAGTGCCTCCTTAAATGTTGTACCCTGGGTGCCTCCCATGCCTCACCTTAGTCCCAGCCTTTCCAGTCTATACCCCTTAACACTGTAACCAGCTCCCTGACACAACTGTTACTGAATACAAGTTCAAGTGCCCGATGAACTAAACAAACTAAAACATCAGATTTTGGAGTGGAGAAAAGTTTATGCAGGGCCTAGCAAGGAGAACAGGTGGATCAAGTCAAAAGAATCCCAAATCCCCAAAGGGTCTCACAAAAGCACATTCTAAGGCAAGGTGAGAGGGGGGCCATCATAGGATATGTGATCAGCTCCTGTACAAATCTCTGATTGGTTGATGGCGATCAATCCTTAGGTGCCAGAAGGTCTGGGGACCATGTGCTTGTGATCATCGAGTAGTTAATTTCTTCCATTTAGTGGTGGTTTTATCATCTCAAAAACTCAGAAAATATGCATCAGATATGGTGGTCATCTAGATACATCAGAGAGGAGCTAAGGCAGAGGATATGGGGGGAGGATTCTGTTCAAGGAGGGATTGATGGGGTCCTGAAAGATCAGCTACACAACTGATCTTTCCTTCCTTATTTTATTTCCCCACATCATTAATCACAATCTGACATATATTTTCAGTTTTGTCTCTGCCCCTGATAAAGTGTAAGCTCTGTGAGCACAGGACATTTCTTAAGTTTTGTTCATTGCTGTATATCTAGTGCATAGAATACTGTCTGTTACATAGTAAGTGCTCAATACATATTTGCTGAATGAAGGTATAGTAGAAATCTACTTGCAATCTCCACAATGCCCTCACCACTTGCATGTGCTGTTCCCTCTGCCAGGAATGTCCTCCCTATCTCAATATGCCAGATTAACTCCTACAAGCTCTTATGAATTGACTCAAGAGTCACCTCTTGAAAGCCTTCCCTAACTTGCATTAAGCTTAATTAATCACCCCCTTTTGTAATCCTTAATTCTGTCACACTAAATGATGGCTCTGTTTCTTATATATAGTCTCAACTAGACTATGAGTTCTTTGAAAGCAGTGAATCCATGACTGAGTTGGATTGATTTCAAAGACACTGAGACATGAGCTAGGATCCTGACTTAGCTATTTGTCACTAGAAAAATCACTTAATTTCAATGAGCATCAGTTTCCTCATCCGAAAAAAGGAGGGCAATTATGTATTTTTTTTAAATGCAGTCACAGCATGTGAAAGTTCCCAGACCAGGGATCAAACCTACACCACAGCAGTGATCTGAGCCGCTGAAGTGACACTGGATCCCTAACACACTGTGCCACAAAGGAACTCTTAATTTTGCATGTTTTATGTGGAGGTCATGAAGGTAAAATGAATATATGTACATAAAAGGGCCTGCCATTTTGCTCAACATATAGTATTCATTTTAAAAGTGTAATGATTATTATCTCTACCACCCCTCACAAGCACTTAACAAAACCCCGCTTGCAGGGTATGTGCTGAGTACATATCTGAATCAATGAATAACTGCTTCAAGCTGTCTGCCCATGACCTCGTAGTTTGATATTCTGGATCTCCCTCTCCACTGTGTTCTAAAGCCTGCCCATCCAAGCTTACAAAAGCTTGAATAGGTACATTTCTCAATTCTGTACTCAATACTGTCTCATCGTTAAGGTGAAGTCAACAACATTGGGAGTTTTAACATAATAGAAATCACCAAATGCTACAAATTAGGGCTTTTCCCAGATCAGTTTATCAGCACATGCCTGGCCCACCTGACTTATATCCAGCAATATGAGAATGGATAGGGAAGGTAGTAAAGATGATAATGATTGAGATTCATATAACCTGTGGCAAATAGAGTGAACTTTGGATGTCCTTTCAATCATAAGAGCCTCTAGTTGAAAAACATTGGCTTTCTATAATTCAAATATATTTTAACAAAACCCTTTTATTTGTTTTTGTTTCATTTTTTTTCTTTCTATGGCCACACCTGTGGCATACAAAGGTTCCCAGGCTAGGGTCCAATCAGAACCACAGCTGCGGGCCTACACCACAGCAACAGCAACATCAGATCCAAGCTGCCTCTGCAACCTACGCCACAGTTTATGGCATGCCAGATCCTTAACCCTCTGAGCAAGGCCAGGGATCAAACCCACAACGTCATGGTTCCTAGCCGTATTCATTTCCACTGTACCACAACAGGAACTCCAACAGGAACCTTTGAAAAAAAGATACATAGTGATTTTGATGCAGGAAATAGATGGGTTCCAAACTAGACACTTACATCTAGTCTCCTGTTTATACATTTTGAGGCAGGAGACAGGATCCAGGATAGACATTTATAACCAGCAACCTATTTCTTTCTTCTTTTTTTTTTTGAAATTTTATTTATTTTTTTAATCATTAGGAAAATTTATTTTTTTAATTTTTTATTACTCAAATGAATTTATCACATCTGTAGTTGTATAATGATCTTCAAGATAGAAATAACAACAGGAACAATACAAATAACTGGACTTTGCCTTCTGTGGACACTTTAAACAATGGTAATTGCAGGGGCAAAGATGGGTTAAGCCCTGCTTGGGCAAAAGATCAAGAGATCACATACTTTGCATCCTCTGGATCAGGGAGACCCCAACTACACATGCTCGAAACAGTCCTCAGGGTCAGAAAGGGATGGGGAACCAGGCCATAATAAGTCCTGCTAACCTTCCTATAAACCCTTGCTCTGAAATTCATCTTGGCCAAGAGATGCATGTTTATATCAGGGAAGGCCCTGGGTCTGGTCAAGTGTGAGAAATATAACAAGATAATTGGCCAAAGGAAAACAAAGACCCAGAAGAACTGCCCCTATATAAGTGATTTAAATCACCCCTTTGGCATGCTTCTCACTAAAGGGGAATGCATACTACTCTCTGAGTGTGCTATTTTGCCTCTAACTACTCTGTGCGCTCCTCCTCATGTTGAACCACGTCTCTAATAATAAACTGTGTACATGTTTTTACAGTCTTTGCATCCTTGCTTTCAAAGGGGGAAGGAATCAGGGCAACTCTGCTTTTAGCCCCTAGCCTCTAGCTGATCTAGCAGCTAGGACTCCTGGCTGCCCAGGTTCAATTCCTGAGCAGGGAATTCAGATCTCTCTTCAAGACATCACTCACTGCTGTCTCTCTGAGATCAATTTGTGCTGGACATATTAACTATATGGAATCTGGAAAAGAGTAAAAATTTATTTAAAAGCAAAACATATGGTGAGTGTAGCCCCTCTCTTGTAGCTAGTTGTGTAAACTAGAGCTGAAGTTAGAGAAGTAAAATGGCATTTGTACCTCAGGCAGCTCATCTAGTAGTGGAAATAAAGTCAGTCATCCAGGGCTGATGCTTTTGAAAGCTTTTCTAGAAGGCTAGTATAATGGACAGTACAGTACCCACATCACTCTTTAGTTTTAAATCTACCACTTGATACTCAAGTATCTATATAGATCACAGATATAAAATGAGATAAAGAAATTTATGTCTTGCATCCTTGGTGGGACTGTTGTGAGAATCAAATGTAATGGTGTAGTGCAACATTTTTTGAAGAACCTTAGCATGCTAATTTATATTATTAATATGATGTTGAGGCCATGACTGCTTGTATGGTCTTTGATTCATTTTACTACCAGATTAAATATCTGCTAAATTAATTTCTACCTCACTAGGAGGCAGGTTGGTAAAATTGATAATGACTAATGAACTTTTTTTTTTCCCCGCTGTACAGCATGGGGATCAAGTTATTCTTACATGTATACATTTTTCCCCCACCCTTTGTTCTGTTGCAATATGAGTATCTAGACATAGTTCTCAATGCTACTCAGCAGGATCTCCTTGTAAATCTATTCTAAGTTGTATCTGATAACCCCAAGCTCCATATGATATCATTTATAACTGTAATCTAATATCCAGCACAAATGAACATCTCCACAGAAAAGAAAATCATGGACTTGGAGAATAGACTAATGAACTTTTATATTAATAATTGGAATTATACAAATAAACTACACTCAATACACATCACTTTTCTTTTTTAACCATAGTGACCAACAGAAATCTCAGAGGCTCTCTCTTTATAGCTGTTGGTTGAGAGAAATCATTCTTCTATCATGACATCTATAATGCCTCCTCAGAATAATAGTTCTGAAAGAGGGAAGCGGAAAGGCAATTACTTGTTGGAAGAAAGCCTCAATCCTCCCTCATATTGAGATTTTTCTAGCCACATTTATTGCAGGCTTTGTAAGATTATAAAAGAATTTTCGACTTATTGGAGAGCTGACAATTTATTTATCTCTGTTGTATAAATGTAGTCCCTACCATCGCATAGTTCCTTATCTAAAACAGGCACCATTGATTTAGTGCAGCCATACAAACACTGAACCAGATAATAAAGGGAGGGAATGTAGTTGATGTGTTAGTATAGAGAGAAACAGAATAAGCAACAGAACCAATAACAGCAAAAAGTCCTCATCTAAGTTTTGCATTACCTGGGAGCCTGACTTCTGGTTCAATTCCCAGTTCTGTTACTGGCAAAACACACTGCCTTGGGCAACTCACTTAACCTCCTCGTGTGCTTGACTCTCTGTGAAGAGAATGAAGCAAAGACAAAGATTAATGTTTATGCAACACTTAGGATTCCTGGAAGCCGAATGCCGCAGTGTATTGGAGGTAGAGATGGGAAAACATACTTTTAACATTTTAGCTCAAATGTTATAGATGCTTAGTCTCCATCTGAGAGCATTGTATCTGAAGTTTGATACACAATTACATGTCTTATCCTTCTAATGGCAAACAGTCAAATTGGTGTCATGCCTCCCAGGCTAAATCAGTTACCTCCTTCTCTTCAGGGATGATGACACTTGCCTTCTGTCAGTATCTCTTTGACGAGAATGAAAGAGCCTCATCCAGTATTGGGCAGAAAAGATCTGAATCTTCTTCTAGAGTACTGATACAGTAAAAATGAGCCTGCTCCTCCCAGGCTGATCTAATCTGACTGATGCTGGCTGTTACAGACATAATAATATGGGGCAAGTTGGACATGACTTACCAGCCAGTAAAAATGTCATTTACTGAGTGACTATAATATGCCAGTTCTTTACATAGATTCTTATTCAATCCTCACAACTACTCTGCAAAGTTAGTATAGTTTTCCTTTCCATGTGAAAAACCCCAAGGCTCGGTGACATAAAAAAACTTGATCGAGGCCAAATAACTAGTAAATAACAGACTGTAATTCATATTAAAAATCCCAACCCTATTAGATTCCTAAAACCACACTCCTAACCAGCATACCATTTCCTTCTCCAGGTTCTGCCAAGTTGAAGATTGACTCCATCTCTTGTTATCTCAAAGCACTCAATGTGGAAAAGATCGAGATCAAACTTGGAATACCCCATCTAACATTTAAATAGTTGTATCTCTCAAGTCCTTCTGCTAGAAGTCACTTCAACTACAGAATTTGAACTACATGTCTCTAATTCATTAGGACATTAAAGCAGGATGCATGGCCAAGTATTAACACAGAGAATTGTTAGGAAATTATTTTCTCTATACTCATAAGTTTTCTTCAACTGAAATTTTGTAATGAGATGGAGAAAGATATAGTCACAAAACTCCCTATGAGGAAAGGACTGTATTTGTACAGAGGAAATTAATTGACAAATCAATTTGGGGTATAAATTGAGACAGGGTTTTGCATGAGCTGTTCACCATAAGGACATATACGAGGTAGAGCAAATGAAGGCTGGAATTCAGTCTATACTTGGTTTACCAAGCTCTGCATTCTGGTGAAAGGATGCCCTGGAATAATAGTTGTCTTTGGCTTTGCACAAAGGCACTATCCAATAGCCAAGCCTGCAGTCTTGAGGTTATATCCACCCAGAGAGGACAGGTTTTTCTAACTCACACAATGATATTCCATAGGTTAGAGAAAAATGTTGGCCCCTTCTATAATCTGGCTACCTTTTATTCTTCATCCTTTGCATTTTGAAACTAACTTCTCTTCCAGGCATTCTACTAATGTTTAATAAACATTGTGTCATTCGATCCTTATGACAACCTACAATTATTTCCATTTTTAGAAACGTGCTCAAAGCAACAACACAATTCTTAATGGCAGAATCTCTACTTGAACACAGCTTTGTCTGACTCCAAACATCATCATCTGGTTGTATTATATACTTTGAGATATAGACTTAGTTTGCAGATTTTCATATCTGCTCATTTTACTGAATCAAACTTATTTTCACCTTGCTGTGAGCCAAATAATGTCACAAATATAATTTTTGGATTTGTTGATATAAATTAATTTCTATACAAATTTTCCTAAGAAAACTTTAATACTAAACACACAGAATTGTAACAGGCCCAAATGATTCTGGGATGCTCTATATCCCTAATGAATACAACATGTTGACTTTAAGTGAAAGAAAAATTTATATATATATATTTACAGTACCTTAAAAACATTGATTAAAATGCAACAGAATTTGCCTAATGTCCTTTGAATTATGTCAAAATTAAGATGATTTCAAAATTTCTGCCAAAGTAATTATCTTTGATAATTATTCCCAATCCAGAGTCTACAATATTTTTTATCAAAGAATTTTTAAAAATCAAGGACAGACCACTTGATCAAGATTCAGAAAGTCTGCTAAGTGAGATGAAGATAATTCCTGCTTTGTAAATGGAAAGTGATTAAGACCAGAGTATTAATAAAAGACTCAAAAGTAAGAATTTCTGTCAAAATTCTCATGTATATTTTTTGCAAAGATTTAGAAAAAATATAATAGGCTCTCTTGGCTAAGTAATTTTAGTAGAAGCAATGTTAGTTGGAATTATTATTAAATTGCTCAGATCACTAAGGTACTTTTCAGTAAAGTAAAACCACTTTGCAAACGTAGCCTAGTATCCTGAAACTGAATGCTTCTCAGAGCATTTATTTATTTGTTTCTTTTCAGCCACACCTGCAGCATGTGGGGCTTCCTGGGCCAGGGATCAAATCCTCACCAAAGGAGTGACTTGAGCTGCTTCAGTGATAATACTGGATCTTAAACCCACTGCACCACAAGGGAACTCCTCAGAGCATTTAGTTTGTGTGGGAAAACCCACCATGAGTCTCCCACTATTGGTGTTTTCAGAAAACACTAATAATCTATGTCATGTGTTAACAAATATGATTTTAACTTTTACCTATCGTGACATATAAAACCATCTGTAGTGGATAGGCATCTGGTTTCACTGCTGCTTAATGATTTGGACTCAGTAGGTGTATATGTATTGCTCTTTTGGTTAAACTTCATCCTAATTTTCCTCTAAATTATAATATTCAATCCATTCTAAAAGTCTGATTTCAAAATTTACAGAAGAAGCAGTATGTGAAAATAAGATACATATGATATACTTAATACAATGTAAAAGATAGCCTCATGAGACTATGATGACTGTGCTTTGTTCCATACCCATCCACAAGCTATTTTAGCACTAGAACTATTAAAACTTTGAAATATATTATCAAATAGAATAAGTCTGAAGTCTGAATCTATTCTATTAAAAGATATATGAAATACACAAAAAAACTAGAAATGATCATTTATTATGACATTAAAAACCATCTAGTGCCAATTGGATAAGAGTGCGTATATATAGTTCCACGTTTCTCACCTGTAATGGTTTTCTTTTTACTTACACTTGCTTTATTGCCTTGTAGCATACCATGAACTTCTGTTGAATCTTCCTGCTCAGCATTCCTTCTTTCTTCTTTTAGTAATAGCACCTGATTTTCCTTTGAAGATGCAACCCCTCTGTTAACTATAAGAATTCATACAGATTGTACGGGTCAACACCATTTATTTCAGAGTTTCCAGCCTCATTCAAACCCAAATGAATGGGCCTAGGATATGGCCAAGGCCTGGGTAATGAAGGTAACACCACGCCTCGGGCACAATGATTCATTCAATGTTAGGCACATGAATTAAGCTGGGCCAGAGCAAGCCCTCGCCGGAATTTTTGCTGGAATTTTCTCATACCAGGATTTCAGTCAATGTCGATGCCTTAAAGTATGTTAATATCTTCACTTGTATCATGGGGGTGGGAGGGGATGGCTGAGAAGAAAACTAGTACATGAAGAAAATTTTGAAGGATGGATTTCTGCCAATAATGGTTGAAACCCTGGCTCCTAACGGGCCTGACTTCAGTTAACCCCCGGAACTTCCCAGTTATAAGCCAATGTATTCCCTTTACTGTTTATTCTACTAGGCATAGAATTCTACTATGTCAAGGTATTTTTGGTGGTATGCCTTCTCTAGTCTAAATAAGTTACTTTTGGTAAAATATTTTTCCCTATTTTATGAGGAACAAAACATATGATGCAATTATCCTTCTTGAAGTCACAAAATCATATCAACTTTGAAGTGTTCCTAAAAGAGATAACTTAGTTATTCTAGCTGCCTCAAGGCAGCATCATGCTCTCATAATCTCAGGAAGACAGGGCCATCAGGATCCCCAGAGAAGAAGAAATTACAACTTTTCATTAAACTACTTTCAATTGGTCAGGTTTCTTTACAGTCTGTGGACTTTAGAGCTGAATGCAGACAGACTAAGCACGGCAGTTTGAAATTTCTAGTCTTATTCAAACCCAAACTAATAAGCTCAGAATTTGTCAATGCAAAAACATCTGTCCCTAGTGACAAGATGAATTTGATTCATGAATTCCCATATAATATCCCTACACATAAAATGGCAAAATCCTGTCTTGGGTAATCTGGTTCACTTAATGGAAACAAGGAAACTATAAGATACAAACCAGAAAAGCCTAATTTAGAGGATTATCCTAATGGTATAAAGCAAAGAAAAATCACAACTGGTTTTCCCAGATGCAGTACAAATAACAGTTCTCCAAATGCTTCAAAGTTTCATTTTTATCCACAGAACAAAGAATAGCAAGGAGTAAGTGACACATGCATGCCAAGATTCATATTTCACCAATATGACTGAGGCTTATTCCCTTTAGTCTAAGCCAAGTATTCTCAAAAAATATTCTCCCTTAGGGATGAATGATAGATTGGCTTAAGTGAAAACTTGGGAGTATATCCATGTACAAAATGTATGCACTGCTCCTTGCACTGTTTCATTCATTTGAAACAATTTTGAACCAGTCTAGACTTTTATTATACTTAGAACTTTACATAATCGTCATGTTTATAATTTCTCCTTTTTCATTCCATCTATAATTCTTTGTCCTTTCCCTAATCTACTGTTATTCTTATTCCAACTCTCTTTGTCTAAACCTTTAATCAGTCACTTGACACTCAGTAAGAGAATTGTCCAAATATCTAATAATCTCAACTATTATAACGCTATTGCTTATGTTAAATATCACCCACTCATAACAGTATTGTAAGCAGTTTTTAACCATATGTCCTGATTTCCTAAGGGAGAATGAAAGGCTTCCCCTCGCTTTACATATGCACACAATTATTCTCATCCTCATTCTCATTCATCCTCTCCTCTCTCTCCCTCTCTCTCCGTCTCTCTCCTTCTCTCACTCTCTCTGCCTTCCACCCTTCCTGCCTTCTAGCTGTCTCTCTCTCCCCAAGAAGGAAGAATTCCTCTTATAAGTTTTGTTGGTAAAGATTACTTTCAAGAGATACTAATAGAAAATCTGAAAAATAATACCTTAAATATGAAAAAAATTATTTTTCTCATATAAAACGATATCTATAAGTAAACAGTCCAAGGCTGGTCATGTGTCCCCATTATACCAAGTTCCTTCTTTTTTTCTGCATTGTTAATTATAGGCAGGACAAATAGGAAAAGGCAAAATACTCACTGTAGGGCCCTCTCTCTCTCTCTCTCTCTCTCTCTCAGAAAAACAATAGCTGTCTTGGATGCTTCACAGGGTAAAATTCTACTTATATCTCATTGGCCAGAACAAAGCTTTATGGCATGCCTAGCAGTAAGGGGGTCTAGTAAATACACCTTTACTTCATGTAAATAAAAAATGCACTATGTTACTTCCTCACAAATTAAAAGCTCTATTAGTAAGGGAAAAGGGGGAATTGATATTAGGTAGGCAATTAGCATCATTGCCCACAAAGATCAAAGAAAAAAACAGCTTAGACCTCCAAAACACACAAGAGGTTCAGCAAAGGATGGAATATAATTTTTACTGGGAAAAGAACATATATTGCCAACAGACTGGACAAGGGAAGTTTTGTCCCTTGATTTTCCTTTCTCTCTTTCTCCCTCTCTCTCTCAAATCATTTTATTTCTCTTCTCTCTTTACCCCCGTATAGCTCATGTAGTCCCAAACTGATCAGGAGATGACAAGGCTCTGCCCTTGATTAAATTAATAGATAAAAGTAGAATCCAGTGAAAGAAGGCATGAAATGAGTGGCTTATCCCAGATATTAGGGAGGAATTATTTGTTTTGTTTCATTTTGTTTTGTTTTTAAATCCTACCTCTGTAAAATCAAGTGAGACTCAAGAAGAGACCATGAAAAAGGAAGGTGGACCTCAAATTAGATCATGTGCTAAACAGACAGATGAGAGTTCATCTAATGGACAAACATAAGATTAAGATTTGTAGCAGTAACCGTTGGCCTATGCTACTCGGGCTATAATGCTCTGAACAATTTAGTAGATTACTTAGCAACCATTGATGTAACCATTTCTAATAGGAGGATTTGGACTTCTCATCGAAGCCACTTTAAACATAAAACAGTGGGAAATATAAGAGGAGACAAACCACCCACTTCTCAATATAGTTTTCTAAGTAGTTTGCTTTCCTCAAGTTATAGTCAATTTATAAATAATATGGACATTTAAAAATGTTCTCTAATTTGGCCATTACTAACCATTAGCATCCTTAGATTTTTCTGATTTAATATTTTTTACATATCTAATTTCATCCACAACATTTTGAAAAATGTTATACTATTCAATTAGCTTGACTTTCTATCTTACATCAACATATATGGGTCTCTAAGCTTCAATCAAAGAGTGATGTGATAGAGAAGAAAGGAAATAGAAATGTCAGGCACCAATTCAGAATCCAAAGCATCATTTTTCTTTTTTTTTTAATTTATTTTTTATTTACTTATTTATTTTTGGTCTTTTTGCCATTTCTTGGGCCGCTCCCGCGGCATATGGAGGATCCCAGGCTACGGGTCTAATCGGAGCTGTAGTCGCCGGCCTACTCCAGAGCCACAGCAACGCAGGATCCGAGCCGTGTCTGCAACCTACACCACAGCTCACGGCAACGCCAGATCCTCAACCCACTGAGCAAGGGCAGGGATCGAACCCACAACCTCATGGTTCCTAGTTGGATTCGTTAACCACTGCACCACGATGGGAACTCCGAAAAAGCATCATTTTTCACCGGCAGCAAGCAGCATTCATAGCTCCAGTGTTACATGAGGCAGCCCACAAATCTGTAGGCACTACATGAAATCAAAAGAGGTTATATCCCTGCCATTTTCTGTTCCCATTAAAGTGACTGAGATGAATTCTTTCTTGCTAACTAGTGCTCTTTGCTTATCACAATTTATGTTACATCACTAATTGAATATTTTTATAGTTGACCTTTCAAGTATTTTGCATTTAGAATGACTGGCCATTTCACCTGCTCCCCCTAGGTTACTTAGAGTAGGCAGTCAGGAAAAACTGGAATGGATATATTATATCAGAACATTGAAAAGGTCAATGTTTTCATTGTTGATATTTTCTACAGATTATAATTCTCACATATTTTTAATGGGTGGTAGTCTAGAGTGACTAAAACTAAATAGCTAATAATAATGATTATAAACACTGTGTTAAAATATGAACAATTCATTTCTCTGTCAACAAAGCACTAAGAACATATCAAAAGCTAAGGAAAAACAATGGTAGGGGTGCTCTTAATAGTATCTTAATGGCCTATAATGGCCTCCAGCATTGTGTACCTGTGGGAGAAAAGTAAGGTTATGTGGCAGATTTATAGAATGCTAAGATTTAGGGAATCATTTTTTATTTTTATCAAACCACTCCAAATTCTCCAAAGTAAAATGACAATATGGCAGATGTAACTTGACAAACTTCACTGTAGAGTAGTCTGTCAGTAGGATTAATCCACCAATCTATTAAACAAAACTTTGCATGCCTACTATGAGTATGGTACTGGGCTCACTAATTTGGGGTAATGGGTATGAGATGGTATTGATATGCCAGGAATGTGGATGAGGATAAGGACGAAGTGCAGAAGGCTTACATGCAAATGTTTATTAATGGCATTACACAGAATATGCTATGGCACAATTCAGATCCCAATCAGCCTAAGTCCTGTCAGTCTTTCAGACCAAAAATTATTTAAAATACTCATCCTGTTACCAAACAAAACCTGAATCCATTAGCCAGCGTGCAGTAAAGCTAATCTACTAATACTGAGTAGTAGTGAAGGAAAGTGCAGTGTTTATAGCAAGGCACCAGGCAAGAAGTCCAGGCAGCTAGTGCTCAAAACGGCCATCTCCCCAGTGGATTTCAGCAGGGCATTTCTAAAGGCCAGGTAAAGGAGGATGGTCCCAGGGTATGTGAGCAGCTGGTGCAGATTTCTCTGATTGGTTGATGGTGCGATACCAGGGCAGTGTCACAGCAGTTAACATTATCAATCCTTAGGCTCCTGTAGGTCTGGGGGCTGTGTGCTCATGGTCATCAAGTAATTAAGTTTTCCATTTTGTGGGAGATTTAGCATCTGTAAAACACCTCAGGAAATGGGCATCAGATCCTATTATCTAGGTACTTCAGAGAGGAGCTAAAGCAGAAGACATGCGGGTCAGTCCCCAGAACATCCCATTGCATCCTGCTTGGTTACATGCCTTTTACCACAGTACCAAAATACTGATGAAATACAGAACATAGACACAATACAAAGTGCTCAAGTAGACAGAGCCACAGCAGAACTGCCATTCCTAGGTAAATCAATAGAGTGAAATCTAGAACTGGGCACAGCATGCTTGATGGAAGCAGAGCCTCAGGTTGAAGTAATTGGGTAAAGATTTGATTTAAAGAAAGATTTATGTAAATTCATAAGTAAAAACTGAGATTAAAGACCTCAATACAAGGAAATAACAATCACAGTGTGACAAGAATGGCATACAACTCTGGAAAAATCATCAGTTCCTTGAAAAAGAAAAACCTAGATTCAACCAGACTAGAAGGAATTGTATTCATCACATGCCTAAGATAGCTCAAAAAATGCTTAGCTGTGGAGAGCTATATAATATGCCTAAGGGCGGTCAAACTCAATTTAGCAATTTTTTTGTCTTTAAAAAAACCACATAAAAATTATTGATATAGATAAAGAAGGCCTATGTAGTATTCACAGAAACAGCCAAACACAACAAAACCATTATTTTGTTTTCAAAAAACTACATGTTTTGGATGTACAAGGAGTTCTGGGCTAGGTTGACCCTTCTATTATAGAAAAGGTTCTGGTTCCTAGAATAGCAAAACAGGGTATGAAATATCTTTTACAAATTCTGTCACCAAAGGCCAATTTTTGCTTGCGTATGCCAGATATTAGACTAGGTTCTATGCAAAAATTCTTTGTAAATTTGTGTGCTTACCTTTTGGCCCAGCAGTATACTTCTAGGAATCTCTTCTACAGAAAAGCCTATATATATGCACAATTATATGTACGTCCAGATTTGTACTTGTTATCTTTTTCCTAGCATTGTTTGTAATAAAAGTAGAGTGGGAATAAACTGAATTCATATTAATGAGAAAGGGGTAAATATTTTATGGTCTAACTACACTTTTGCATAATATGTGGATTTAAAAAAATAGTTCAGTAGATCTGTATGTACTAAAATGATAAGGTTCCCAAGGTAAATTACTAAGTGAAAATTCAAAAATTCCAAGTAGCAGAACAAATATTTTCTCCCTCTCTCTCTTCCTCTCTCATAAACACACACACACACACACACACACACACACACACACACACACAAATGCACATATACCTCTCTAATGTAATGTGAAAGAGAGAAATGGGTAGTGAGAGATCTGGATGGAGGCTGTCAGGTTATATTGTATATTTTTTATTTCATGAATTCGTTGTTTGAATTATTTTAAAAGAAGCATGTGTTTTTCTATAACTAAAATTATTTAACCAGCAGAAGTTATTTTATAAGCATCCCAATAAATGATTCCTTTTTATGTGGTTTTTCATGTGTCTCTAAGGGAATGTATGTCCATATAGGTAAAGCTTGATATGTATTTACCTACATGTGTGTTTTACACATAGCCTAAACTCAATAAACCAATGAAAGTATGGAAATGCATGAAAGATACTCAGGGATAGAACCAAGGAAAGAATAAAATTCTCAGAATTATTGTTTCATTTTGTGAGTCAAAACAAAGTATCCATTATTTTATTTTCCAAAATAGTACAATAACCTGCTTTACCTGAATATTCTATCAGAAAATAAAAAACAAAAACAAAAAGCCCCTCTTTTTTTGTTCAGGAGATATTTTCTTGAATTTTCAAAGAAGCACTTAGAATTATTGATGAAGATATGCTTATATATTTATTTTGCTTCTGAATCTTATGAGTTTAGTACTGCTTTAAGCAAAATGGCACAGGAAAATTGTTTTTTTATCATAGATATTTTATTCTTTTTAGGGGAGGAAAAAATATTTCTTAGTGTCCCTACTGTCTCATATCATTATAAATCTTTTGAACAAATAGCTTTGGGATTCCTGGTTCTTGTCTAGGTTGTGGATATTTTTTTATCATAGATATTTTATTCTTTTTAGGGGAGGAAAAAATATTTCTTAGTGTCCCTACTGTCTCATATCATTATAAATCTTTTGAACAAATAGCTTTGGGATTCCTGGTTCTTGTCTAGGTTGTGGATATAGTAAACAGTGTAATATTAATGAGTCTGAGATTAAGTTGAATGCATTTGCCTAGTACACTTCATCATTAGGCTAGTAGCGTTTTTAGCTATTATCCATTCTCTGTGGTTCTATCATCAGGCACTAATTAAAACAAAATACTCCAAGGGTAGTTAAGATTTCATTTATTATCCTAGTTTCTCTCTCAGAAACTTATCTAAACATATTTCTAAAATTCATGGTTCTAAAACATCATGATTTTAACCCACTCTTATTCAAGATTCCTAATCATCTGTTTTGATATTTTCTCATTTCCCAATTGTTCTACAAAATCACTGCTGTTTGATGCTCTCCCAGCTATTTGGTTTTTCTTCCTTTATGTATTTTACTACTGCTTATCTGTAGAAAACACTATATATAAAAATAAAAGCATATTTAAACACATAGATGAACAACATAAGTGAAGGAAATACTGGTTTTTTGGTATAAAATTATTTAACTTCTAAATCTTACATCATAGAAGCAGTCATTTTCATTCATTATGCAGAGCATCACTATTTTTTCTATTTCTTTTCTTCAAGGTGGAAATAGGAATAGAAATAAAATACCACAGTCCAATTCTGAGCAAAATTTTGGCATACCAATTGGTTTAGCTGCATGTGAAAATTTTATCATCACCTTTTCTTAGTACAATCAGGGCACAAACATAGGAAGAGTTTAGAGCTCTGAATTTCTATAATACATTCTAAGCTATTACGTGAAAGATCCATGTAACAGTACAGTAAGATGAACAGTATGTTTGCTCTGAAAGCCATTTGCCTGCAGATGGTTTCGTTTAACTCTGGCTCTAAAGCAGAGATAATGATGTAGAAGATCATGAATTTTTCTAGTTACATTTACACATTTATTTGAGGTAGTTCAGATTTTCCAATACATATAGGATTTCTATAGTGTTTTTATTTCTGAGAGAGACATTGTCAGGAAAAACTTTTACTCAAGCAATTTACTTGCTGAGAGGAACCTTTCAGAAAAGGCAAAGGACTAGAAAGCCAAAAGCATGTCATTCTGTTTTTTTTTCCTTTTGTTTATTTGCCAGAACTTTTTCTTGCTTTAACAGCTATGCTTCTAGTAGCTTTCTTAAAGGTAATTTAAACATGAAATTGATTGGAAAGGAGAGGCCAGGTTGACCGCTAAAATTCTATTCAATTCTATTGAAGCTTCATTTTGCCTTTATCATAAAAAGGCAGTTTACAGGTTTCTTGGTTAGCCAACAGATGGCAGTAAAGACTTGCAGACTGGCACAGAAATTTTATTTGCACAAGTAATTAACCCCAAGCAGCAATTAAATGTCTAAAGGCAGAGCTGTCATTTTTAAGCCTAGCAACCCTAGAAAAAACTTTAAAATCTTTTTGCAAGCAAAAATTAATTTTAAAAAAGTCTGCTTTTTAAGCATCAAGCCCAGTTTGGCTTCATAGATATAATTTCCTTCTTGTGCATTTATGTAAGATTTACTAAAAATTTTGAACATACCCATATACTTTTTTTATTTGCCAGTTGAAACAAGAACCAAAATGTGCAAGATTTCAGTAAGCCTCATATTTCCTTTCAAGTTAAAACTTCAAAGTGTGCTGTGGTAATGGGAGTTAGTTTTCAGTTCATTTTCCTAAAGCTAAACAGCACTACACTGGCCAAGAGATTCACTTTAGACTGTAATATTAGAACATCTGACTTCAGGCACAAAACGATTACTGATATTTTAAATATACTCAAAGACGAACTCCTTAGAATAAAAAACTAGTAAAAAAATTAATTTCCATCATCCATTTTTTATTTTTACCTCAGCTTATTGTATTCAGTGAATCTCAGCTGAAACAGATCTTGCAATGTGGGCTGGGGCGGGGGTGGGGGGGGGGACACTTCCCTAAGACCCTAGTATATTTCAAGTTGGCTCTAAGAAACGGAACTTTGCCATTAGTCTCCAGTACTACCTCATGTTAAAAAATACATTATAGGAAGTTCTCAATTATTCAGAAATATATTATCCAGGCCTTTTGTCTGGATATCTTTACAATCCGTCTACCTAACAAATGAATATTTTACTTTCCTTAGGTACTAAAATATCTTAAAGTGCTTGAGTCATACCTCTCCACTTCCTTCTAGTCATCACTCTTCTCTGAGCTACTTTTGAAAAGCTGTACTTCTACTATGCCTCTTAACAGGTTGATTGGATGTGTTTACATATCTCTTTCCCCACCCCCAAACTGTGAGTTCCAGGAAAAATGATGTCTTATCCATGTCTATCCTGCCATTGCTAAGCACATAGTTAACACTCAAAAATAATTGAGTGAAACTGATTCAAGACTTGATTGCTTGTCAACACCATTATTAAATATTCATTATATTTAGAGCACTTTACTAGGAGCTTTGGAAAGATGTAAAAGAAATAAAAAACTATCTCTGCCCTAGAGATGACAATGGTCTTTAAAATACAGGCTTACTTAAGGAAAAGTAAAAAAATCATCCTAGGCACAAATTAATGTGATGCAAATGAATACTCCATGTTAAAGAGCTGCAAAAGTTGCGGCAGCTATTTGGGACAAGAGTCAACAATCAAGGCTAAAGTTTAGATTTTGGTTGGCAGGTGGTAGTTTAAACCTTTTTGAGAGATGAAATCTCTGAAGTGTTAAAAGATCAAAGATTAGGAGCTCCCGTCATGGCGCAGCAGAAAAAAATCCAACTAGGAACCATGAGGTTGCAGGTTGGATCCCCGGCATCGCTCAGGGGGTTAAGGATCTGGCATTGCCATGAGCTATGGTACAGGTTGCAGACCGGCTTGGATCTGGCATTGCTGTGGCTGTGGTGTAGGCCAGAAGCAACAACTCTGATTAGACCCCTAGCCTGGGAACCTCCATATGCCAGGGGTGCAGCCCCAAAAATGACAAAAGACAAAAGACAAAAAAAAAAGATCAAATATTAAACCTTGCAGGACATCCAGAATTAAAAAGCAGAAGAAAGAAAAGAGGCTAGCAGACATCAAGAATGCACTAGACTGAGAAACAGAAAAACGAGACAACATTATCCTAGAAGCAAATGATGGCAAAAAGTTTTAAAGAAGGCATGGTAACAGAGAAATCAAGAAGGTTTGACACTAACTGTAAAGAAAGCAAGAAAAAAAAAAGCACAATTGGCTAGGATAAGATCCCTGGTGGATTTAGAGCAGCTTTTGGTAATTTGTGAAGAGAAGATAGCCACCTAACAGGGAACTGAGATTTTATATATATATATATATATATATATATATATATATATATATATATATGTTTATATTTATATTTGTATTTGTATTTACTGTTTTTCTGCTTCCAATCCTGGGGGTATTTTGTTTGCTTTTTTCCCATTTTGCTTTATTTTAGACAATTTTATTTAGCCAGTTAAACTCAATTAGATATTCTGAAGTGGTATACAATGAAAGAGAGAGCAAACAAGTTACTTTATCATGTATGCCCTTCTTTACAACTAAAGCAAAAAAAAAAAAAAAAGCTTTCTCTTTTAAGGAAAAAGTCAGATGGGACATTATGGGGGTATTTTTTTCTCCTTAATGTTACAAACAACTATAAAAATTCTAATTCAAATAAGAGGAATTGGATATTGGCTTACACATATCTATTCAAAAACATAGTAGGGCATTGTAATAAAAAAGCATTACAACTCCACCTAAGTTCTTAAGTTCCTAAGTTCTTCGGTTTTCACTTATAGACAACACCAAAGTTGTTCCAGTGCACACTTATTTGTGTGTGTGTTATTTGTTTTACATTTGTAGAAATTGAAGTTTGTGGTAAACATGAGTCACTGATCTCTATTAATGTTGTTTGCTCATAATGAACATTTGGTTTAAGAATTCCATGGTGGCCTAGTGGTTAAGAATCTGACGTTATCACTGCTGTGGCATGGGTTCAGTCACTGGCCCAGGAACTTCTGCATGCCATGGGCATGGCCATAAAAAAAGTTTGGTCTATAAAAACTAATTTAACTACCTACATAACTTTTAACATACCTTTTGTAAGATATATAAAAGGAAAAAACAAAAGTAATAATTATTTTTAGTTTTTTGCAATACCAAATAAAAGTAACAATGTCTATTCTGGTCCCCATCCCCATCTTTTGTGAAAGCTCTAGGTTTTTTAAAGTTCCTCCCAGCTAAATCTGAGTTATCAGAGGCTGTCTCATATGTATTAATGAAATAATCCTCTCACCTACCAATTGTCACTACCCATTTTCATACTCTCTTCTGTGGCTGGCAACGTCTGATGCTATGACTTCAGCCAATGCAATGTAATCTGTTTCTTCTTTGGCTCAACTCCCTACTTAGGCTAATGCACCTATGCTTTGCATCCAAAGGCAGTCATCTCAAGAGAGTATTTTACACTTGGCTCCCACTTGTGCTTCCCTCGCCATTGACTGTAGCTTGTGTGCATAATTCCTAAGAAGATCCTAGTAAAGCAAGTTCTTTAGCACTGACTCTCCTTTTATAAAAGGCTCTCTGTATGAGAATTGGGCATGAATTTGTAGGAACTGGGCTGTAGGACAATCTGTTCAATAAAGTTGCATTTTGTTGACGTTTCTAAACTGGAATATATACACCTTTTTCAAACATCCTTCCAATAAATACAATTGATTTTCTCCTCATGGCTCATCAATTTTTGTTCATGTGGTGAATGTTGCAATTGAAAAGCAGTTGCTGGAATAAATTGCTGCAAAATAAACAAGGACAAAAGTAATTTAGAAAAGGAAATAGTTAAATCCAGGTATAAAAATGCTTTCACTTTGATGTAATAATTTCTTTTCTACAAATTTATAGTATTTCTATCCAACATTTCCATCTATTTTTTCCTGTTAAAAGCCAGAGGCCTCACCTGACATTTCACTTATGTGAAAGTCCAGGATTGTTAGAAAATCATTTATTGGTTGGATTTATGTTGTCAAGAACAAATATTATGAAGGAAGGCATTTTAAAGTTTTGTGAATAGTTTGAGAAACATTACAGGTAAATATGTAATGGGTGACAAGAAATTTATTAAAACAGATTTTCAAGTAAAAGAGTTTTAAGAAGAAAGCATCAGAGGCCTGAGAAGGAAGATTAGTGATATTCTGTCACTGGAGTTCTGATGAACCAAGTAGTTTAAAAAATTGATTTGGCTGAAAAATTGTTTTAAATCCAATGGTGACTTCTTATGTCATTTAAATTCTTCTTTGCCACATATCTCCATGTAAATTTTAGGGCATTTCTTTTGTATGAAGAACTTAACATCTCGAAATAAGCTTCTTTTTTTTTTTTTTTTTTTTTTGCCACGGTGAACTGTGATGCAATAAGTATCTAAAAGACATATTAAAATTTTAAATTTAGTGAATTTCAAATCCAATCCCATTTAATCACTTTAAAATATAGTAGTAGTATGTAAAAATATTGAGAAAATCTGTATACAAAAAAATTCCATGAAATAAAGACAGATTATATGTTACTGAAATGGGAAACAACCTGACATATAGGGGACCACAATTTGTATGTTTTCTTAATAAAATGTGGTGAAGGCATTCCCATTGTGGCTCAGTGGTTAACAAACCCAACTAGTATCCATGAGGACTCGGGTTTGATCCCTGGCTTTCCTTGGTGGGTTAAGGATCCAACATTGCTGTGAACTGTGTTGTAGGTTACAGATGCAGCTCAGACAGCACGTTGCTATGGCTGTGTCAATGGCCAACAGCTACAGCTCCGATTGGACCCCTAGCCTGGGCACTTCAATATGCCACAGGTGCTGCCCTCAAAAGACAAAATATGAAGAAAAAAATGTAGTGATAAATTTTCTCAGTGACTTTTAGAGAATAATTTTTTAAATTGAAAATCCTATTTACTAAGCCAAGAGATAATCATGTTTGTGCATGTGCCAAATTTCTTTTGCTATACTCTTATGACTTCTTACTGAAGTCATTTGAAAATCTTATCTTCTTTCCTGTCCCAGTGGACAATGTCCCCCTGCCTTACCAATATAAGCTCCTCCTCCTTTCTCTTCACTTCATCTTCTCCCACACACTACAATTTTTATCTTTTCTTTCTTGCCCAATTTTTCACCTCTTTTTCCTCTGTACTCAAATATGCTGAAGTATCTTTATCCTAAAACACAGCGATAAACAATAACAACAAAAATTGTCTGTAACACTTCTTACCATAACCACCAAGCTTTTTGAAAGGGGAGCCTACTTCTCATTTTTCTACCCACAGGAATCTGACTTTCACCCTCATGACTCTTACCAAAACCATTGATCTGACACCCAAATTAAATATTTTTTTAAATTTTTTAAAAATTTTATATGTTTTAAAGATTACTCTCCCTTTTCAGTTATTACAAAATGCTGGCTCTATTTCTCATGTTGTGTAACTTTTTTTTTTTTTTTTTTGCCTCTTGGGGACACAGCTTACAGCCTACATCACAGCCACAGCAACACGAGATCCAAGCCATGTCTGTGTCTACACGTAACTCATGGCAACACCAGATTCTTAAAGCACTGAGTGAGGCCAGGGATTGAACCCACTTCCACATGGATACTAGTGGGATTTTTATCCCACTGAGTCACAACCAGAACTCCCTGTAAATTTTAATTATAAGTGATGCAGTTCATAATAACAATACAATGTGAATTTTTTTCATGAGTATTTTAAGAAAGAGTATGCATATCTCGTGCATGATAAAAACAATATATTTTTATGTCAAATAAGAGTTTAACAATCGGAGAGGATCCACAAGAGGAACACCCCAATAAATCTTTGAGCTTATCTTATACCCAATAGTTTGAACCTCTCGTTTCCCCACCCGCATGTTACCCCTTTTCCCACTGGTAACCACAATTTTATTCTCTATATCTATTATTTTATTTTATTTTTTAATTTTTAATTTTTTTATTTTTCCGATACATTTTTTTTTCTACTGTACAGCATGGTGACCCAGTTACATATAAATGTATACACGCTTTTTTCTCACATTATCATGCTCCATCATAAGTGACCAGATATAGTGCCCAGTGCTACACAGCAAGATCTCATAGCTAATTCATTACAAAGGCAATAGTCTGCATCTATTCACCCCAAGCTCCCAATCCACACCACTCTCTCCCCCTCCCCCTTGGCAACCACAAGTCTATTCTCCAATCCATGATTGTCTTTTCTGTGGAAAGGTTCATTTGTGCCATATATTAGATTCTAGATATGAGTGATATCTTATGGAATTTGTCTTTCTCTTTCTTACTTAACTTACTATGAGAGTCTCTAGTTCCATCCATGTTGCTGCAAGTGGCATTATTTTTTCTTTTTTATGGCTGGGTAGTATTCCATTGTGTATATATACCACATCTTCCTAATCCAATCATCTGTCAATGGACATTTGGGTTGATTCCATGTCTTGCCTATTGTGAATAGTGCTGCAGTGAACATGCGGGTGCATGTGTCTTTTTAAGGAAAGTCGTGTCCAGGTATATGCCCAAGAGTGGAATTGCTGGGTTGTATGTTAGTTCTATGTTTACTTTCTAAGGTATCTCCAAACTGATCTCCACAGTGGCTGTACCAGCTTACATTCCCACCAGCAGTGCAGGAGGGTTCCCTTTTCTCCACACCCCCTCCAGCATTTGTTATTTGTGGACTTATTAATGATGGCCATTATGACTGGTGTGAGGTGGTATTTCATGGTAGTTTTGATTTGCATTTCTCTAATAATCAGGGATGTTGAGCATTTTTTCATGTGTTTATTGGCCATCTATATATCTTCCTTGGAGAAATGTCTATTCAGGTCTTTTGCCCATGTTTCCATTGGGCGGTGAGCTTTTTTGCTGTTGAGTTTTATAAGTTGTTTGCATATTTTAGTAGTTAAGCCCTTGTCCATTGCATCATTTGAAACTATTTTCTCCCATTCTTTAAGTTGTCTTTTTGTTTTCTTTTTGGTTTCTTTTGCTGTGCAAAAGCTTGTCGGTTTGATTACGTCCCATTGGTATATTTTTGCTTTTATTTCTGTTGCTTTGGGAGACTGACCTGATCTCTATATCTGCTTCTTTTGTTGTAATTTTTTACTTTCTACTAAATGATGTATTTGGAGTTCTCTCCCTACTTTATCCCTCTCATTGACATTGCATCCTGTTGACTTTGGTCTTTTAGAAAAAGACCTTTGTAATAGATTCTTTGATCTCCTCCATTTATTCTTCTTTCTCTTACTGTCCCCTTAGGGCTGCAGCTCCTCAAGTGTCCATCCTTAGACCTCTTCCCTAAAATTCTTTAAGTCTCTCTGAGACCTCTCACCCATGGCTATACCTGGAATTATTAACTATATGCCAATGGCTCCTAAATCTGTGATCTCTGCATTTCTCTGTGAAACCAAGACTGGACCCACATCTCCCAATATCAAAAAGACACACATTCCTGCCTGTCTTACAAGTACTTCAGAGTAAATTGAAAACTAAACATTATCTTTTGTTAACAAATCTTCTCTTCACTACTGATTAAGACTGATACCTATGTCCCTCTAAAATACATATGTTGAAATCCTGACCTCCAAGGTGATGGTATTAGGTAGCTGTGCCTTTGAGAGGTAATTACGTCATGAGGGCAGAACTCTCATGAATGGACTTGGTGCCTCTGTAAAAGAGATTTTGGAGAGCACCACTGTTCATTCTGCTAAGTGATTTTTCAGCTAGAAGACAAAGTCTATAAACCAGGAAATGGGTCCTCATCAGACACTGAATCTGCACGTGCCTGGATCTTGGATTTTTAGCTTCCAGTAAAATTAATTTCACTTGTTTATTAGGAACTCAGTCTCTGGTATTTTGTTACAGTAGCCCAAGCTGACTAAGGCAACTAAATATCTTAATGGAATCTCTATCCACATGGTTACCCAAACCAGAAACCTTAAAATCAGACTTTCTTTTTTTTTCCCCATGCTCATGCCATGTGGAATTTCCCTAGCCAGGGATAAAACCCAAGCTGAAGTTGCAACCTGTGCTACAGGGGGATTTCTAAGACTTATTTATATTCCTTTCCTCCACACATTCATTTGTGTATTTATTGATTTATCAGAACTCCCTAAAGAACACAGACCACACTTTATTCATCACCCTTAAACCCAGGTTAATTCATGGATCAGAGTAGGCTCTTATTAATTGTTTTTTGGACTGAACTGTTGAAATTTTATAGATCGTTCAAAAGGTTCTACTCAAAATAATGAGGATAAAGTCTCTAAGGCCTGAGAAAGATTTGAAACTGCACCCATACATTAGAGACTTAAAGTATAGAACAAAGCAAAAATGTGTGCCTTAAAATTTGGAAGCTAATCTAACCAACAGAACAAGACAATTCCCCAACTTCTGAGGTGGAACAAAACTCAGACTGACACAAGGGAGATAAAATACTGATATCCTAATGAGAAATTGACTTGCCTTTTAATTTAGTTTTCATGAGCACCTGCAAAAGAGTGTGTGTGTGTGTGTGTGTGTGTGTGTGTGTGTGTGTGTGTGTTATAGGAGAAAGATGGTATGGAGAAGGAGAGATGAAATAAAGGGTTAAATGAGTGGAGAATAATAAGTTCTATTAAGAAAGTTGAGTCATAGAAGTTCTAGCTGTGGTGCAGTGGGTTAAGGATCTGGCATTGCTGCAGCTGTGGCATAGGTCATAACTATAGCTTGAGTTCAGTCCCTGACCTGAGAACTTCCACATGTTGTGAGTGTAGCCAGAGAGAGAGCAAGAAGGACATGAAGGAGAAGGAGAGGGAAAAAAAAAAGATCCCAATAACAATGATAAATCTTCTTTAAAAAAAAGAAAAGTAAGTCATAACACATGTCTCAGGGCATAGCATGGGGTGGGGGTGAGGGCAGCCGCAGCATCTGATGGCTTGATGGCAGCAACATTCATTGATTACTGGAATGGCATGCAACATTTTTCATCTAAAGACACTTTAGTCCATGTTTTAGCCTCTTTTCCCATAACCAGTGCTGTTTATCAATAGCAAAACCAACTTCCCTGAATTGTACCTTCTTTACTTTTGTCACTCTGGAAAGATTTATGCACTCTATTTACTCTGCTATCCCCAGATATGCAAACACACAATTTAATAAGTAAACGTTGTTCTATATTCTGTTCTGTGGTCATCCTGCATTTCTTTTAAACTAGATACTCTGGTCCACCTGTCACAGTCCATCATGACTCCTCTTCCTTCCAATCTCTTCCAAAAGGAAACCATCTACACACAGCCCATGGTACACAGGCTTTGGTTTTGGGGGTAGTACAGGCTAAGGCCGATCTCAAATCACAAGAGTAAACTTTTCAAAAGAGGGGAATAGTGAACTGAAGCTAAACTGTCAAGTTATGTGGTCCTGCTTCTCAACTTCAATGACCCGAATCTTATAAAGAAAGCAATTCTTTGGAAAAAGATAGATAGATGGATAGATAGATAGGTAGATAGATATAAAGATATATAGATTCATACACACAACTGCATTCTATCATTTAATAAGAACAATTTTTCTATATTTTTTTCAGAAATATAAACCAAATGTAGAGCTTAGCTTCACTATAATATTGGGCCATGAGTCTCATTCTTCAGAAACACAAATTCAGTAGATACATTTATTAAATGCCCATTTTATGTAAGACATATTGGCAAAACAGTGGTGAGCATGAAATACAGGGTGCCGGTTCTCATGGACCTTATAAGTAAGAGGCCAAATTACTAAACCTAAATTCCAATAACCTTTGCCCTTGTTCTTCAGCAAGTCGTGATGATAATCTTCAAGGTAAATGAAAGTGTCTGAGACTGGTCATATACCAGTAAATAGCTGCTCACATGACAAGATCTATTCTTTTCAGGATGGAAAACACATTACCCCAGGGGAAATATAGAAAGGTTATCAGTAGGTACCATAATTTCTATCGAGTAAACAACAGGAAGGAAAAGAGGAAAGTGACACTTAAGTAACTGTTAATGCCAGGTTAAGGTGGTAAGATAAAATCCTGGCATGCCCTGTCTTATTTTCATATTCAAATACTTACCTAGATACAAAAACACAACAAAACAAAATAAAACTAAGCAAAATTATAACACTGTTCTTTCTGTGTGTTTGAAAGGTGGGCTCTAGTCATAATGTCACTTGGGAAATCCTTTTTATGGTGAAGAGAGAAGAAAAAAAAAGCAGACAGTGTTGCATAAGGAAAGTGCCTGGTGCACTTTGTATGGGCTGCAAGCTATGGTAGACCAGTTTAAGATCAAAGGTGTCAAGATGATGGAGAATAAAACTCAGTTGGTGCAGTCACCCTGAGAAGAGAGCAAACAGCCAGCAGCACCTAATCCTGATTCTTTCCTTGACTTTTCAAATTCATATTTGCCACACATCAAATGCAGAAGCTGTTTTTCACACACGTTAGTTCCACAGGAAAAGCTGCATGTTTTTTTTTTTCCTTTTCTTTTGTCTCTGGTATTCAGATGTAACTCACAGAAGAGAGAGGCCATAAAAGCCATTTTATTGTTGCAATAGCCTCTTCCTCAGTGGAATGCAGAAGCCAGAACTGAGTATTGTAAATAGCGGAAAACAAAATTCTCAAAATTCAGCTTTTAGTACGTGGAAGATATGAGTTCCAAATGTATCTAGAGTTACTTTATCACGCCGGTATACAAATAAATGTTCTTTATACGTGGAAGATATGAGTTCCAAATGTATCTAGAGTTACTTTATCACGCCGGTATACAAATAAATGTTCTTTATTTTCCTTCTCATTGCATGTTTTTCTCAAGATTATGCACTATATTAGTAGTACGTCAAACATTATCTTACATTCTCAGAGTGTCTTCACAAACACATCAGATGCTCTTAGGTAGGGCAAGATAATTGTTTTCTCTTTTATAAATGAGGAAACAACTCAGAGATGATATCTGACATGTGAAAGGGTTCATGCTTAGTAAGTAATAAAGCTAGGACCAGTACCAGGGTTTCTGACTCATAGTACAATACTAATTTTTTTTTGGCCACACCCACAGCACGTGGAAGTCCCTGGGCCAGGGACTGAACCCGTGCCACCTGAGCCGCAGCAGTGACAATGCCAGTTCCTTAACCTGCTAAGCTATAAGGAAACTCCATTCAATACTATTCTAAAATAGCTAAAGTGTGTTTCTTATTTAACAACTGTATGGCATCTATGTAGTTAGAGAACTGTGTGCCCTATTAAAGTGGCACCATCAATAAGATTATATGTAAGCTGATAGCCACAATATAAATTTAGCAAGTTATTTCCTAAGAAAAGTTTATTAAGGTACCTCTCATTGAAATTAATTTAATTCTTCCTCTTATATTGTAGAATTTTATAGTTATTCTTGTTTGATCACCTTAGACAGTTTGTTGACTATAAGGAATAACCTAGAAGGACCTTAAAATGATATTGAGGAAAGTAATAGCAGATATTTTTTAAAGCACCAAATAACTGTCGATATTTGTCAAGTATACACTAAAGATTTTTAAGTCATCGTCTGATTTAACCCTTAAAATAAATAATAAATGTCAGTAGTGTTTCTATTATCATGTTTTAGATGAGGAAACAGGTTGAGAGGTTAGGAAATTTCCCCGAATTCATTACAATATCTAAGTAGAATACACAGAATTTGAAAACATAGTATTTTTCAACACTCAACCACTAAAATACATGTGCTATGTGCCAAGTGTTTTATAGGTATTTATTTTCCCTTCTAATACTCCCAATAACACTTCAAGTTAGGTATTTATATTACAGTTTCATAGATGAGAAAACCGAGGTGCAGAGACACTCATGATTGTCATTTGCTTCAAGGCCTTATATATAGTAGCAACACAGTAATTTGAAACCAGTTCTAACTTCACCACAGTTCTCTTGACATCTGAGCAAATCTTCACCCAATATGAAGAGAGATTACTGGATACAGTTTATCCTTTTCTGCATGAAAATCTTTTATTGAAAGATTATCATTCACAGTTTTTGGTCAAAAACAGAAAACCCGAAAGACATGGTAGGCCTGTGGCCTTTCCTGTCTCTTCTCAGTCACTCTCCCTTCCTGGTGTCCTCACTTCCCACTACACATCGTCCTTACTTATTAAGGGGTCCTGATTTTCTGGAGCCAAGCAAAGTATATCTTCCAAGCTTCTCTCCATGATAAATGGTCCAGGATTCCACAAATGTTTTGCCTGCACTATCCCCCACCTCCACTCACCCCATTTTAACCATCAAAATTTCCTTTTCTTGGTACCCCATTCTGAGAATGGTACTTGGAAGAAAAACTAATTCACAATAAATTTTGTATAATGAATGTTTAATGCTATTATTCCCTAGAATATGTATACTTTGAAAGAAGTACTCAGTATGTATTCAACAAAAGGAATGCATTTTGAATATTAAAATCACATAGGTGTGGTTTGTATGTACATGTACATTGTTTATTAAAAGACTTTCTGGAACCCCTCTACTCACATTAACTGACTACACTGAAGGACCAAGGAGTGCAACTTGGTTCAGGATTATCCCCTCATATCTAATTCACCTGAATATTTTAAAATAATTGTCAAATGAAAAGGAGTAGTAAATTAGTCTTTCTGACTAAAGTTGCTGGAATTGTGATTTCTAAGAACTTCATCTCAATTCTCTCATTTAAAATAAGGGCTCTCTAGTGTTCCAGCAATACCATTTCTCTCTAAATCTCAGGCTTGTTGCCGAGTCTGACTAGCTTTGCCAGACTCCTTTTTATTCTCCTTTCATTCATCAAATATTTATTGGGCACTTACTGTGTTCCAGACACAGTAAGATGCTGAGGATGTACCAATGAACCAAACAAAGATTTCTCTATCATGGTGCCTGCATTCTGGTGAGGATATATGGGCAATAAAAGCAAACATAAACATGGGAAATAAGTTAATCACTAATATTTTAGAAGACAATAAGGGCTGTGGGAAAAATGGAGCAGGGTAAAGGGGATTGGAAATGAAAGCAGATTTCCATTTTAAATAAAATAGTCAAGGTAGGTCTCAATGAGAAGGTGGCATTTGACCAAAGACCTAAAGAGGTGAGGGAGGGAGCCAGGATGCTATCTGGATGAAGCGTATTCCAGGCAGAACGGACAGTCATACCAAAGTGCCTTAGACAAGCATATCGGAAAAACAGTCAAAGTTGCTGGAGCTACATGACCCAGTGAAAGAATATCTAGCTCTGGGACAGCAAAAATATTTTTTTTTTCTGTAAAGGACTAGACAGTAAATATGTTAGGCTTATGACAATGCAGTCTGTGTAACTACTCACTTCTGCCTACAGCATGAAAGTCATAAACAATATGAAAATGGATGAGAGTAGTTACATTCTAATCAAACTTTATTATGGACATGGAAGTTGGAACTTAATATAATTTCTCATGTCATTAAATATTTTTGTTTGGAGTTCCCACTGTGGCTCAGTTGTAATGAACTCGACAAGTGTCCATTAGGATGTGGTTTTGATCCCTAGTCCCCCTCAGTGGGTTAAGGATCCGGCATTGCCATAAGCTGCGGTGTAGGTTACAGATGTGGCCTGGATCCTGCATTGCTGTGGCTGTGGTGTAGGCCAGCAGCTACAGCTCCAATTTAATTCCTAGCCTGGGAACCTCCATATGCTGCCGGTGTGGTGTTTGATTTTTTTCCAACCATTAAAAAATGTAAAAAACGGAGTTCCCATCATGGCGCAGTGGAAACGAATCCCACTAGGAACCATGAGGTTGTGGGTTCGATCCCTGGCCTTGCACAGTGGGTTAAGGATCCAGCATTGCCGTGAGCTGTGGTGTAGGTCAGCGGCTACATCTCTTATTAGACCCCTCGCCTGAGAACCTCCATATGCTATGGGTGCGGCCCTAAAAGACAAAAAGACAAAAAAAATGTAAAAAACATTCTTAGCTCTTAGGCTGTACAAAAACAATTACAGGCTGGATTTGGCCTGAAGGCAGTACATTGCTGACCCCAGATCCAGTAGCTAATGGCATGGAGGGAAGGGGAGGCATGGTGAGTAGAATGTGTCACGTTATGAAAGATGTTATAAATTCATTGTAAAGACCATGATCTTTACTCTGAGTGAAATTAAAAACAAAAAACAAAAAACTAAAAAATTTTGTTGGAATATAGTTGACTTATAAAGTTATGTTAGTAGCAGATGTACAGCAAAGTAAATCAGTTATAAATGCATATATATCCATTCTTTTTCAGGTTCTTTCCCCATAATATCAAAAAAATCAACCCAATTGAAAAATAGTCAGATGATCTAAACAGACATTTCTCCAAAGAAGACAGACAGATGGCCAAAAAGCATAGGAAAAGATGCTCAACATCACTAATTATTAAGGAAATACACATTGAAATTTCAGCGAGGTATCACTTCACACAAGTCCAAAAAAAAGGCCAACGTCAAAAAATCTACTAACAATAAATGGAAGATTTTCAGTATAGGAACAACAACATTTGACTAACATTTCTTGAAGAAATCTGGCCTCTAGCATCTCCATCTCCAAGCTCCTTGCTTAACATCATCAAAAAGATAGTGATTTAGATGTGATTTTCAGGCAAGGAGACAGAATTCAAATCCTGATTTTGCTTTTATCTCACACTATGACCTGGAAAAAGTCATATTGCCTCTTTGAGATGCCATTTCCTCATTTGAGATTAATAATCCACAGAGTTGCCCTGAGATTCAAAGAGATGATTCTCATAAATCTCTTGGCACTGAGTCTGGACACAATAAATAATACTTAGTAAACATTAGCTATAGGTTTCATTTTAAAATTATTTCCTTTCTCTTCTCCCTCCTTAATCTTTTATCTCTTCTTCTTCCCTTTCTTTCTCTTCTTTCTTTTCAGCCCAAAATTTTCTCTCTCTTTCTGTCCTGGCCAACCCCAACTAAGATAGAAAAACACTATTGGATGCCTTAGTAAATCCGTCACATGATACAAAGTATGGAATTTGAACTGATTATTCTCCTTGATTTATTGCTCTTCCAATAATGGTACTATATGCATTTAGTCCCATTTTGGGGGAACATTTCAAAACTTATACATGAGCTTATCAAATGTATGTTGCCCATTCCTTAAACATGAATTCCTGCCAAAATCTTTTCTAGTGAATTTGATTTATGCATCACTTTTATTTCCCTTTTTTAGGTGTTCATGTTTGTAAACCAATAGCTCTACCCTTTCTTATTATTTGAATCACCATTAAGTTGACTGTCAGTCTTTTTTTCCTCCGATTTTTGCTGTAGCCTCCACTTAATATCCAAACACTTTTTTTCAATCTTCATTGCACTTATTAAATAATCTTATTTAATTACTTTACCATTTTAATAACTAGAACCTTAGGGTGACCAGCCCTCAGGTTCCTCAGGATGATCCCCAGTAATTCTCATCTCTTAGTATTCACCCCTTGTGTAGTTCCCTCCCACAATAAATAAAACTGACTTGTATATGAGAGCCATGAGAGTGTTCCTTGTAGATCTCCTACAGTAGGGAGATAATTGAGCAAGGACCACAGTGGCAGAAATCCAGTTTGGTCAATTCCATCCCTCTAATAGGCTGCTCCTAACCAATGATAGAGCAAAACAGTCACAGCAAAACAGACCCAATTGCTAGGAAATGTGGAGCTCTGATGGACCATTTTGGTTCAAGAACTCCAGATGGCCTTGCAAAAATTTTCCTAGAAGTGAACTGCAATATGAGATGCTTCCAACTGACTTCCCTCCTTCTATTCCTTTCTCTTTCACTTGGAGGTCATATTTGCATCACAGTTTAATGGCTCTCTGAGCTTTCCACAGTTACTTCCTTATTTTCCTTCACAGACATTTATCCTAATAAAATTTATTTTGAATGCAGTCCTCTTTTGTGTTTGGCATCTCCTTCTCAAAGGAGCCAAACTAACAAAGAGGGACCAGGAGTGGTCCAAGAAAGCAAGCGTTAAAGTAAGGATTTGGATCTGTCTTCTCTAGCATCTTGGGAGCAAAGAGCGCAGCTGGTTGTTAGGCAGATCACATATTGTCAGTGTGACAAGATGGTGACTCAATTGCTAAGTATGTTACTATGATTGAATTAAGAAAATGTCCTAGTGGAGAAGAATAAAATAGCAGGGACAATGATGTAAGCACTTGGAAAAGAATGGGGAAAAAATGTTGTCTTAGTCTATTTGTGCTGCTATAACAAAATACCAAAGATTGGGTAGCTTAGTTCTCACACTTCTGGAAGCTGTAAGTACAAGATCAATGTGCCAATATGGTATGTTGAGAGCCCTGTTTCTGGTTGAATATTTTTCATTCAGTCCTCACATGGCAAAAGGGGCAAGGTAGCTCTCCTGGGCCTCTTCATAAAGGCATTAATCTCATTCTTGAGGGCTCTACCTTCATGACCTGATCACCTCTCAAATACCCCACTTTCATAACACTGGGCATTAGAATTTCAACATGCATTTGGGGAGAACACAAATATTCAAACCATAGCAAATGCCTACAAAATAGCAGAGCTGGCTGGTTAGTGTTAAGTCATATTGACATCCTCCAAAAGGATAATAAGGGCCATTGATAAGTACTTAATGGCTAAGTGTTATAGCCATAGGACCTATGCAGTCATTTTCAAGTGCTTAGCTCTTACAGTAGAAGGAAAGTCACAGCCGAGTGGTAGGCTGAAGATCTAATTGTTGCGGTCACAGACCTTTCATTAAAGGCAGGTCCATTACACAAAATTCAACAACTTAGTAGGAAAAACCCTGAAATCTCTGAACATTGAAATGGACATATCTAGATATAAGCCTCTAACGGTGTTGGCTCTAGAGTCAGTCACCCTTACCAGATTCTTTGGACCTGCAGATGTGGCCCAGCTCTCTTCAGTAAAGCCAGTACTTCCTCTGTGCCAGAGGATGGTGATGAGAATTATTTTCCACAAAGCAACAGGTGACCCGTCTCAGAAACTGTCCATATCTCCTCTCATGACTGCCTGGGTGATAACAGACTGAATCCTAGCATAATCCAGCTGATAACATGTTGAGCCTTCAAAGGAAGAGACTATAAAGAGCTTCAAAAATGATCTGTCATGCACTGAAAGATCCAGAGAGTTCTCATGGAATGAGACTTTGAGAATGTTTTATCCAAAGAGGCTGGAATGTATGACTGAATACACAAGAATTCATTAACTTGTGGTCAATTCCTTGGGACATGGGTTATATTATCCCAGGAAATGATGAGAACTCTCATCTGATGGTGATTCTTAGAAGCATGGAGACAGCAATGGCCCATGCTGAATAAGTGGAAATGACTGAGGTGCCCTGGCCTAAAACAGATGAAAAAAATACAAAATCTTAGGGAGGTGAGGGGGCTGAAGTGACTATATTCTGATGGGCTAGAGAACTCAATCAAGGATAATGTCCCACAGAATGGCACAGAGGACTCACTATTCACCAAGGTGATCTGGAATATGCTGGAAAAAGGGCCACCCACATCACTAAGAAGTCTAGTGGTAGCTCTCTTGTGCAGATCAGGGATGATGGTAGGAGAGGTAATCACAGAGCTGGGCTGGTTAATATCCATGGGGATGGTAGGGCCCTGAAATAACAAAGTGATGGGGGCGCTTAATTGATAAAGCCAGGAGACCAGAGTTACCATGACAACCAATAATTTTAGATGGGAAGCCAAGGAAGATTTACCTAAAGTGAATTTCAAATGTGGTTAATAGATAAGGGTGAAGATATAGAATATGAAGATTTTTGAATTACACAATAATGCTCACTGGAAAATATCTACCCCAGAGAGGCATTGAACAACTAAGCACTCAAAATGAATATATCTGTTGATATTAACTAGCCCTCATCATCAGCCAATTCAGAACTGGCACCTTGGACATATTCACATAGAGGCCACAGTGGCAGAAACTGCACATGGACCTAAGAACCTGGATCCTCATTTACCAACATGAATCTAACAACCATGGCCTCTGAATGTCCAACCAGTCAGCAATAGGAACCAACACTGAAAATCCTATGTGACACTATTCCTTAAGGAAACCGTATTTTTTTTATAATTTTTTTTTATTTTCCCACTGTACAGCAAGGGGGTCAGGTTATCCTTACATGTATACATTACATTTACATTTTTCCCCCAGCCTTTCTTCTGATGAAACATGAGTATCTAGACAAAGTTCTCAATGCTACTCAGCAGGATCTCCTTGTAAATCTATTCTAAGTTGTGTCTGATAAGCCCAAGCTCCCGATCCCTCCCACTCCCTCCCCCTCCCATCAGGCAGCCACAAGTCTCTTCTCCAAGTCCATGATTTTCTTTTCTGAGGAGATGTTCATTTGTGCTGGATATCAGATTCCAGTTATAAGTGATATCATATGGTATTTGTCTTTGTCCTTCTGGCTCATTTCACTCAGTATGAGATTCTCTAGCTCCATCCATGTTGCTGCAAATGGCATTATGTCACTCTTTTTGATGGCTGAGTAGTATTCCATTGTGTATATATACCACCTCTTCCGAATCCAATCCTCTGTTGATGGACATTTGGGTTGTTTCCATGTCTTGGCTATTGTTCAGTGCTGCAATGAACATGAGGGTGCACGTGTCTCTTTTAAGTAGAGTTTTGTCTGGATAGATGCCCAAGAGGGGGATTGCAGGGTCATATGGAAATTCTATGGATAGATTTCTAAGGTATCTCCAAACTGTTCTCCATAGTGGCTGTACCAGTTCACATTCCCACCAACAGTGCAGGAGGGTTCCCTTTTCTCCACAGCCCCTCCAGCACTTGTTATGTGTGGATTTATTAATGAGGGCCATTCTGACTGGTGTGAGGTGGTATCTCATGGTAGTTTGGATTTGCATTTCTCTTATAACCAGCGATGTTGAGCATTTTCTCATGTGTTTGTTGGCCATCTGTATATCTTCTTTGGAGAAATGTCTATTCAGGTCTTTTGCCCATTTTTCCATTGGGTGGTTGGCTTTTTTGCTCTTGGGTTGTATAAGTTGTTTATACATTCTGGAGATTAAGCCCTTGTCGGTTGCATCATTTGAAACTATTTTCTCCCACTCTGAAAGTTGTCTTTTTGGTTTCTTTTTGGTTTCCTTTGCTGTGCAAAAGCTTTTCAGTTTGATTAGGTCCCATGGGTTTATGTTTGCTCTAATTTCTGTTGCTTTGGGAGACTGACCTGAGGAAATATTCATGAGGTTGATGTCAGAGAGTGTTTTGCCTATGTTTTCTTCTAGGCGTTTGATGGTGTCCTGTTGTATATTTAAGTCTTTCAGCCATTTTGAGTGTATTTTTGTGCATGGTGTAAGGGTATGTTCTAGTTTCATTGCTTTGCATGCAGCTGTCCAGGTTTCCCAGCAGTGCTTGCTGAATAGACTTTCTTGTTCCCATTTGATGGTCTTGCCTCCCTTGTCAAAGATTAATGGACCATAGGTGTCAGGGTTTATTAGTGGGTTCTCTCTTCTGTTCCATTGGTCTGTCTGTCTGTTTTGGTACCAGTACCACACTGTTTTGATGACTGTGGCTTTGTAGGATTTCTTGAAGTCTGGGAGAGTGATGCCTCCTGCTCGGTTTTTGTTTCTAAGGATTGCTTTGGCGATACTGGGTCTTTTGTGGTTCCATATAAATGTTTGGATTGTTTGTTCTAGTTCTGTGAAAAATGTCCTGGGTAATTTGATAGGGATTGCGTTGAATCTGTTGATTGCTTTGGGTAGTGTGGCCATTTTTCCAATATTGATTTTCCCAATCCAGGAACATGGAATATCTTTCCATTTCTTTACATCTTCTTTGATTTCTTTGATGAAAGTTTTATAGTTCTCGGCATAGAGGTCCTTTACCTCCTTGGTCAGGTGTATTCTGAGGTATTTGATTTTGTGAGGTGCAGTTTTAAAAGGTATCGTATTTTTGAATTCCTTTTCTAATAGTTCATTGCTGGTATACAGAAATGCAACTGACTTCTGAATGTTAATCTTATATCCTGCTACTTTGCTGAATTGATTGTTCAGTTCAAGTAGTTTTGGGGTTGAGTCCTTAGGGTTTTCTGTGTATAGTATCATGTCGTCTGCATACAGCGACAGTTTTACCTCTTCTCTTCCTATATGGATGCCTTTTATTTCTTTTGTTTGTCTGATTGCTGTGGCTAGGACTTCCAGTATGATGTTGAAGAGCAGTGGTGAGAGTGGGCATCCCTGTCTTGTTCCAGATTTGAGTGAGAAGGCTTTCAGTTTTTCCCCATTGAGGATTATATTTGCTGTGGGTTTCTCATAAATGGCTTTAATTATGTTCAGGAATGTTCCCTCAATACCCCCTTTGGCGAGGGTCTTGATCATGAATGGATGTTGGACTTTGTCAAATGCTTTTTCTGCGTCTATTGAGATGATCATATGGTATTTGACTTTTTTTTGTTAATGTGGTGTATGATGCTGATTGATTTGCGTATGTTGAACCATCCTTGTGAACCTGGGATGAACCCTACCTGGTCATGGTGTATAATTTTTTGGATAGGTTGTTGGATTCAGTTGGCTAAGATTTTGTTGAGAATTTTTGCATCTATATTCATCAATGATATTGGGCAATAGTTTTCTTTTTTTGGTGGTATCTCTGTCCGGTTTTGGAATGAGGGTGATGGTGGCATCATAGAATGTCTTTGGGAGTATTCCTTCTTCTTCAACCTTTTGAAAGAGTTTCAGGAGGATGGGCACCAATTCCTCTTTATATATTTGATAAAATTCACCTGTGAAGCCATCTGGTCCTGGACTTTTATTTGTAGGGAGTGATTTTATGACCTCTTCAATTTCATTTCTAGTGATGGGTCTGTTCAGTTGGTCTGTTTCTACTTGATTCAGTTTTGGCAGGCTGTAAGATTCTAGAAAATTGTCCATTTCTTCCAGATTGTCAAACTTTTGCCATATAGTTGTTCATGGTATTCTCTTATGGTTTTTTGCATTTCTGCTGTATCCGTTGTGATTTCTCCTTTTTCATTTCTAATTTTGGTTATGTGAGTTCTTTCTCTCCTCTTTTTAGTGAGTCTGGCCACGGATTTGTCAATTTTGTTTATCTTTTCAAAGAACCAGCTCTTGGTGTTATTAATTTTCTCTGTTGTTTTTTGAGTCTCTGTTTTATTGATGTCTTCTTTGATCTTTATAATTTCCTTCCTTCTGCTGACTTTAGGACTTTTTTGTTCTTCTTTTTCTAGTTCGTTTAGGTGGAGGGTTAAGTTGTCCATTTGGGATCTTTCTTCTTTTTTGAGAAAGGCCTGTATTGCTATAAATTTTCCTCTGAGCACTGCTTTCCCAGCATCCCATAGGTTTTGAGCGGTTGTGTCTTCATTATCATTTGTTTCAAGGTAGTTTTTAATTTCCTTCTTGATTTCCTCATTGACCCCTTGGTTTTTTAGTAGCATGTTGTTTCGTCTCCATGTAGTTGTTTTTTTCTCTTTCCTTTTCCCATGGTTGATTTCTAATTTCATGGCACTGTGGTCAGAGAAGGTACTTGAGATAATTTCTATGCTCCTAAATTTATTGAGGTTAGCTTTGTGTCCCAATATGTGGTCGATTCCTGAGAATGTTCCATGAATTTGAGAAGAATGTGTATTCTGCTTTTTTTGGATGTAGTGTCCTGAAGATATCAATTAAGTCTAACTTTTCTATTGTTTCCTTTAGGGTCTCTGTTGCTTTATTGGTGTTCTGTCTAGAGGATCTGTCCATTGATGTGAGGGGGGTATTAAGGTCTCCTCCTATGATTGTATTCTCATCAATATCTCCCTTTATGTCTGTTAATATTTGTTGTATGTATCTGGGTGTTCCTGTATTTGGGGCATCTATGTTGACGATAGTAACATCCTCTCCTTGGATGGATCCCTTAATCATTAAGTAGTGTCCTTCTTTGTCTTTCTTTATGTCTTTCGTTTTAAAGTCTATTTTGTCTGATGTGAGTGTCGCAACTCCTGCTTTTCTGTCATGTCTCTTGGCGTGAAATATTTTTCCCCACCCTTTCACTTTCAATTTATATGTATCCTTTGTCCTAAGGTGAGTTTCTTGTAGGCAGCATATTGAAGGTTTTTGCCTTTTTATCCACTCAGCCCCTCTGTGTCTTTTGATTGGGGCATTCAGTCCATTGACATTTAAGGTGTTAATTGATAGATGATTATTTATTGCCATTTGAACCTCGTGTTCCAGTTGGTTCTATGGTTCTCCATTCTTCCTTTCTTTTTTTTGGTTGGATGGTCTCCTGTTATTATCTGCTTGAGTGTTGTTTTTTTTTTTTTCCATGTTTTGCAAATGCAATATTTGGTTTTGGCTTGTGGTTGCCCTGTTTTTTAAGTATTCTAACCCCTTCCTATAATTGTGTGTTTTAGCCTGATGGTCCTGTAAGTTCAAACACTTCATTACTATATTAAAATTAAGAAGAGAAACATACAAACAAACAAACAAAAAGGGTTATTTATTTGCTAAAATCACTTGCCCACATTTTATGGTTTTGATGACACTTTTTTTTTCTTTTTTTTGGTCATTTTGCTATTTTTTTGGGCCACTCCCACGGCATATGGAGGTTCCCAGGCTAGGGGTCAAATCGGAGCTGTAGCCACCAGCCTACGCCAGAGCCACAGCAACGCAGGATCCGAGCTGTGTCTGTGACCTACACCACAGCTCACGGCAATGCCGGATCGTTAACCCACTGAGCAAGGGCTGGGACCAAACCCTCATAGTTCCTAGTCGGATTCGTTAACCCTTGCGCCACGACGGGAACTCCTTTTTTTTTTTTCTTTTTAATTTTATTTTGTTTGAAGCATGTTCATGATTAAATCTGTATGCTGGCTTATTTGAGTGACTGCTCTCTGATTGCGGTTTCCTCAGTCCTAGTTCTTCCTCTTCTTCTTTTCTTTTCTTTTCTTTTCTTTTTTCTTCCCTTTCCTTCCTTTCTTTTTGGTTTAGAGAAGCCCTTTCAATATTTCCTTTAACCTGGGTTTTGTGTTGCAGTATTCTTTAAGTTTTTGTTTGTTGGAAAAAATTTTTATTTCCCCTTCTATTTTAAATGATATTCTTCCTGGATAGAGTATTCTAGGTTGCATATTTTTTCCTTTGAGCACTTTAAATATCTCTTGCCATTCCCTCCTGGCCTGTAGTGTTTCTGTAGAGAAATCAGCTGATAAGCTTATGGGGGTTCCCTTGTAGGTAACATTCTCCTTTTGTCTTGCTGCCTTTAGGATCCTCTCTTTGTCACTAAGTTTTGCCATTTTTATTATGATGTGTCTTGCTGTGGGTCTATTTGGGTTTAGTTTGTTTGGGGCCCTCTGTGCTTCTTGTATCTTGAACCCAGTATCCTTTAGATTTGGGAAGTTTCCAGCGATAATTTCTTCAAATATATTTTCCATCCCCTTATCTTTTTCTACTCCTTCTGGAATTCCTATTATGTGTAGATTGGCCCACTTTATATTATCCCATAGGTCTCTTATATTCCTTTCCAGTTTTTGGATTCGGTTTTCTGTCTGTTGACCGGATTGAGTGATTTCCATTATTCTATCTTCCATATCACTGATTCGTTCTTCTGCATTATTCATTCTGGTTTTTACTGCCCTTAGCTCAGTTTGTATCTCTGCAAATGAATGTTCTAGTTTTTCTTGGCTCCTCCTTATATTTTCTAGTTCCTTTCTGAGGGTATCTGCATTACTGTTCATGTCTTCTCTTAATTCCTTCAGTATTTTCACTATTTCTCTTTTGAACTTCAGGTCTGTCAGACTGCAGAGGTCTGTTTCATTGTTGACTGTTTTAGGTGAGTTCTCCTGTTGGTTTTACTGAGGGTGGTTTCTCAGCTTCTTCATCTTGCTTGTTGTTTTCTTTTAAGGAAACCATATTGAATACATTTGGTTCCTTCCATCGTGGAAGGACTAGCCATTTATCTTCACAGGAATAAAGATATTTTGGGTATGAGATGGGTATGCCTTTCTTGCTCTAAGAACCCCAGCCTACACCAATATTTGGGAGCTTGCAGAATACCCACTCCCAGGCAAAAAAAAAAAAATCCTATATACCATAGCATCTGACCAGCAGATCCACATCATAGGGAAAGAGTTGCCATAGTGTGATCAATATACCAAAACATACAGAAGTAGCTAAACTTATAGATTTAGGAGCTGGATTTATGAAGGTATAACTGGAGCATGAAGTCTAAGGAAAAACTTTGAAAGACTGAGGTGCCATCCTTCCAGGAGCAATGTATTCATTAAATAGATACCCATATATGGTTTCCCCAGTAAGAAGAATATATCGGTCTGAGAACCAAAGGATAGAATCAAGAATGGTCTCACCATCATTCCCAATGACTCATTAGATTTTTTGATTCTTGTCCCCACAACTCTGGGCTCTGCAGTTTTGGAGACCCTGGCCACCAAAGAGGACATTCTCTTGCCAGGGGATACAGTAAAATTCAACTTAACTACAAGTTGCACTTTCTACCAGGACACATTTACTTGTACTTGGAGAACAGGAGGCAAGAAAAGGAATAGCTGTCTTGGCAGGTGTCATTTAGCTCAACCAGCCAAGCTTCTTTTAGATAATGGGTACCAGGAGGAGTGTACAGAAAAACCAGGTGTCCAACTGAGTGCCTCCTTCAACATCCTTGACTCATCAAAACTGTGAGTAGACAAGTCCAGAAACTGAAGGCTAAGGAGAACATACTCATCAGTGGTACAGACCCCTTGATAATGAAGGTCTGGATCCCACCACTAATACCTGCCAAAGTGATATCTGAGAGTGAAGGAAATTTAGAATGGAGGAGAGAGAGGATGAGTTTCACTTGTGGTCCCAAGATCACCTGCAAAAGTTGTGTGCTATAGTTCATCCCGCTAAACTCTGTATTCTAAGTTTCCCTTCAGAAAGAGACTCATAGGAACCATAGATAAGCTACTTCTCATATTGCATGGAGGAGCTAAGCTGTGTGGGGCAAAAGATTGCCTGTGGTAGCCAAGAGAATATATCCTGTAGACCTCTTTCTACAAGGTGCACTATAGATTGAGAGCTCCATCTACTGTGCTCTGAAATACTGTGCTCTGAAAGCATGTTTTTGCTTTGTTTCATGGCTGCACCCGTAGCATATGGAAGTTCCTGTGCCAGGGATTGAATCCAAGCCCCAGCAGCAACCTACATCACAGGTGCAGCAGCATCAGATATTTTAATCCACTGTGCTAAGCCAGGGGTTGAACCCATACCTCCACAGCAACCCAAGCTGCTGCAGTCAGATTCTTAACCCACTGTGCCATAGTGGGAACTCCTCCATCACCATGTTTAAGCCAAAGCCATTCTTCCCACAGGTTGCTCTCAGCCAGTGACTGAGTGCAGCTGAAAAACTAAAGCCCTTCTGTTCCTGGGAGAGGTGGGCCTTTTCTGATGGGCTGCTTTTGGATTTAACATTTCTTCACATTTTTGCCAAACTTTCTTTTGAATTGCACTGCAGTTGAAGATGCTTCTCTACCAGACCTTCCTCTTTCCTTCGCTCAGAGTCAGACTTCCATAGTCTGTTAGTGCTCCTATGGACTAGCAGTTCTCCCAGTTTCTACTAGCTCCCTTCCCATTTTTTCTAAGGGGCATTTCCCCTGAAAAATTTCTTGTATGTTTAAATCCATCTTGGTGATGGTTTTTTGGAGAATCATGTATAACACACCATGTAACTAATGGGATAGTGCAGCAATGATGGAGTGTGACATCTGACACTAGGATCAAAACAGATATTATGGCTTCCAACTTGCTCTCTCTTGGATCATCCATTCTAAAGAATCCAGTTATCATACCAAGGGATACTCTAGCAATCTTAAAAGAAGTCTAAGTGGAGAATAGCTAAAGCCTCTCCTTCACAACTAGCATTGGTTTGCCAGCCACATGAGGAAGCCATCTTGAAAGATGATCCTCCAGTCCTAGTCAAACCTTCAATAGACTGCAATCCCAGCCAACATATTGACCAAAGCTTCATGGAAGAACTTGAGCCAGAAATATTCAGTTAAACCACTTCCAAATTCCTGATGCATAGAAACTGTGTGCAACAATAAAAATTTTCATTACATCAAGCTGCTAAATTTAGGCATAATCTGTTGTACATCAATATATGACTAATATACACCTTGAAATGAGATATTCTTTTTCAAAATGATATAAATTCAAAAACAAATGGCCATGAATAGATTTTCTTTTTCATGACGAAGAGAGAAGATAAGTTCAAGGTTACATTGTGGTGTGAGTTAAAGTCCATAGGCTAATTCCAAATTCAGTATATCATTAATGAGTGAATTCTATAAGTGCTGTTAAAATCAGATAAAATTTAAATATTAGAATTGTGGATTTTTTAAAAAGAAAATCTTATTGAACTATAATAAGCATTCCTCTGTGTAATTTCCCATCAAGCTTCAGGCCCTGTTAGCTTACAATTATTCAGAGTGTACCCTGGATTTCCAGTAATGATCATGTATTATTGATTTTTCAGAAACCAATGCTCTATCTGTAAAACATGTCAGTAAGAAATGGTAGCTTAAAGAAGAAGGCATATTATACAGTTTTATGATGATAGAGCAAGAGAGAGTGAAACTAATGACTTCTTTGTATTCCCCAGAGAGCCAGAGGTGAGCTAGAAAACAGATTTCGGCAGCCTTCACCACTAATCTTCGGTTGGGATGCTTTAGTGCCATTCCCATCTAACTATCACACAAAATCTTTTATATGTCCCTGGGAAAAATAGTCACATTTCACACTCAGAATTGATTGTTGGTATCTAGAAAGATCAGTGGAAGTATTGGCAATACTGCACAACCTCTAAATTTAAACAATCAGAATTTTAATATAGTTGGAGTGTAAATGACTGACATTTTAATGAATGTTTTAAAATAGTTCTGAATGATTAGTTATCATTAACAACTTAGGGAAGCGCTGCCATTTTTATTCTCAAGTTAGCCATTTCACAGTAAGCTGTGGTTCTCAGTGGGGAGGAGGATTTTGTACCCACAGATACATCTGTCAACATCTGGAGATATGTTTTGCTTGTCAGAGTTGGGGAGAGGGTGCTACTGACATCTAGTAGGTGGAGGCCAAGGATGCTGATGAACAAGACAGCCACCCCATCACAAAGAATGAACAAGACAGCCACCCCATCACAAAGAATGATCTGACCCCAAATGTCAACAATTCCCAGGTTTTGAAACCCTGAATTAAAGAGTCTAGATGCTATCTTTATATTGTTTTTGAAAGCAAGTCTAAAAGCAAAGCCTACTCTCAATTGAGCTTTAGTAATTTAACTGACAAGTATTCTATAGATTACCACTACTAAGACTATTAGATAAAAATGTTCAGCTCCCTCAGAGTAGTGTTGTGGTTCAGCAGTTTAAGAACCTGACTAATATCCATGAGGATTTAGGATTGATCCTTAGCCTTGCTCAGTGGATTAAGAATCTGTCACTGCCATGAACTCCAGTGTAGGTCGCAGACGCAGCTTGGATCCAGTGTTGCTGTGGCTGTGGTGTAGGCTGGCAACTACAGCTCTGATTTGACCCACAGCCTGGTAACTTCCATATGCTTCAGGTGTGTCCATAAGAAAAAGAGAGAGAGAGAGAGCGAGAAAAATGTTCAACTTCCTGGCAGAGGTTGAAAAGCATGTTAAGGAAGGAAGAACCAAAATAAAAGAAAATATTGCTTATTTTGGTTGTTTTCACAACATATTTGCTCACCGCAAAACTTCATGACCTAAAACAACACAATAGTAAAAAAGCTATAATGGAAAAAATAAAAATCATTATAAAAAAATAAAACAACACAATTTTCTTTCTCACAATTCTGTAGGTCAGAAGCCTGACCCAGGTCTCACTGTGCTAAAATCAAGGTATTGGCAGGGCTGTATTTCTTTCTGGAGGCTCTAGGGGAAAATCTATCCTTGCCTTTTCCAGCTTCTAGAGACCACCCACATTGTTTAGTTCATGGCCGTTTTCCTCACATTCAAAGCCAGGAAAGGCAAGTCAAGTCCTTCTCACATAGCATTACTCTGACCACTTCTGTGGTTATGCCTTCCTCTTCCATATGTGATTACATTGGGCCCACCCAGATGACCCTTAATTCCTCCTTATCATGTAAGGTCATGTATTTATAGGTCCAGGGGAGTAGGACAGGGGCATTTTTGGAGGGGACATTATTCTGCCTACCACAATATCTATAGAGAACTGAAATATTAGAGGGTTCAGCATTTACCAATGAGTATAAGAGAAAAGCAGCTTGCCTTCAACAAGCTCTGGTTCAATTCGCTGTTTTAATATTACACTTAAACACTAATGTATCATCCTTGGTCTGATTATCACTTTGGTAGTAAATCCAATCAACTATTTCTTATAGGGAGAAACAATGTACCTTATTAAGGCCCATGGAATGACTAGAGCACATCCAGTCTCTCTGTCATGTTGAAATTAGAAACTATCCTCAGCTTTTGAACTTGGTCCTCTATTTTGCTCTACAATTTTTTAATGCTGTCATAATTGTTTATCTATCTCTTTCATATCATCTTGTCTAAGTTCATCATATTAGGGAAGTCGATACCACAGGAAAGATCCACCTGGGCTGCTTTATATTTCTAGAAATAATCCCTGTAACATCTCTTTCTGTTTTATTGGTCTCTGTGGCCCTGGAAATATTACAAAGGTGTTTTTACTAAGGGAAAAAAGTCATCTGTTACTGTCTGACTTCTGCAATCCTAATAAAAATATCAAAGAGGCAAAGAAATGTCTGCAGTGTAAGATGACTATAACTTTTACCAGGTTTCAGGTCTATATGCAATTTCCTCATTCTTACACATCAGACAATCCAACACTAAATGCCTCAGAATGGTCATTATTGATAACTTATTGTGTGATCTCAGTTCAAAAATTACCAGACTAAAAACAAAAGGCCTAGGTCCAGGAGAAGGAATAGTTCTTAGGTGCTAATTGTCCTGTTACTCATAGTCACTGCAAAAAGGATGAAGTGACAGTTCTTACCATTTAACCATTTGTCTCTCTGAAAGTATCATTCAGATTTTCAAGGATAACTTAACTTCAAATATCATAAGAAACACTCATTAAGAACTGTTTTCATGTGTTTTCCTATAAACCATTTTGAGATTTTTGGGAATAAAGTACTTGCCCAAAAAACCCAGGTGCTATCATAAACTCAACACCAAATAAACTTATTATCAGCAGAAACATAAACAAAATCATGGCTATGGTATTAATGTCAGAAGTTTATTTGGTATGCATCATCAGAAATCCCTTAATTTATTCATATTAGTAAAGAGACATATTGCTCATAAAGGTTTATGACATGATTTACATCCTTATATAGGGCACTTGGTGGCTAAACTTTTTTTTTTAATAACAGAGTATAATCAACAGGGTATAAATGTTAGCACTGTTAGATATTTTTATAGCATCTGCTTCTGTGTACATACACTGAATCCAGTGATTAGGAACATGTTGGAAGAAAACATGCACACTTCATTATCTAGTATAATCGGTGTTGGGCACACTACTTAAGATAGCTTTTATCATACTGTCAGAACCAATGAATATCTAAGGCAGATTCAAATTGAAATAAATGCACTTCAGCAATAACTACTTCAAGAGACTATGACTTTATGTAATTTGATATTTCTATCTTGGAACAATTATGTTAGCAGCATGTTGTTCTTACCTTGGCTAGACGGCATGACATTGGTGTCATCCATTCTGTCAGAACGACCTTCTAGAGATATTAGTAGGTTTGTCAAGGCCATTTGAGTGATCAACTTTTGACCTCTGTGGAAGAAGTCTTCACTGAACCAAATTGTTTCTGTAATCACTGATGTTAGCTCAGGAAGGTTTAGGGCTAAGGGCCAAAAATTTATGAGATAGCCTCCATTTTAGGAAATAAATCCGAAACTCCCAAATGGCATTGTCTGCCAACTTACTTCAATAGCAATTGGCCAATTACCAGTTACCCTCTCCTTAGGACCTTTTAAAAAAGACAGAACAAAGGACTGATACCATTACCTGAGTAAGCGTGATCACACAGTTTCTATGTGATCCATCCATTTAAAAAAAAAGTCAATATTCTATTTTCTCCTCATTTGATATTTGCTGCTTTATCAAAAAGATAAACTATACTGGGAAAAAAATCTTGATACTTCAATAATCTGATGGTTTCCATTTAGTCATTTGTCATTTCTCCAATAAATATTTGGATTTAGTTACTTTTCCCATTTGACTACAGATATGTGATGAGATTATATTAAAAATTAGATCATTATTTAAATATTTCTGCATTGCTAAAGAAAGATTTTGAAAGATTCAGATCAGAATAAAGGATTGAAATTTTTGTTTTATCATCTATCTTAACTTGGCACATTGGCCAGTATTCATTTATGTCTCATTTATTTCAATTTTATTTCACCTCTTCTCTTTACATTGACCATTTTTCTCATTAAAATGGAAAACATAGGTAAACATAGGTAGTCTCCACTGCAGTGCCTGGCACATAGTAAGTGATCAACGCTTTTAAATTTATTTTTATACATCTGCATGCAGCTGTTGAATAAAAAAAAAACAAAAAACACAACCGAATTGAGAATTATGTTTTCAGTGGATTGCTGAGGACTTAAGTCCAGGACTTAGCCTCTCAGAGATCTCTGAGGGACTGGCCTGAAGCAGTAAGGCAGAAGCCGGGATATACAGGGTTTTTGCAGCAAAAACAAGGGAGTCAGAACATAAAAACATTACTGTTAATTAAACAGAAGACAACTCAAGTTGATGAATTTAGTGCTTTTCTATATATGGGGAGATGCAAGAGTCTGGGCTTATTGAAATCATTCCTTTGAGAAGTTCCCATTGTGTCTCAGCAGTTTAAGAACCTGACTAGTATCCATGAGGAGGAATGTTTTGATCCCTGTCCTAGCTCAGTGGGTTAAGGATCCGGTGTTGCCACAAGCTGCGGTGTAGATGGCAGATGCAGCTCTTATCTGGTATTGCTGTGGCTGTGGTATAAGCTGGCAGCTACAGCTCTGATTAGATCCCTAACCTGGGAACTTCCATATGCTGCAGGTGGGGCTCTAAAAAGACAAAAAAGAAAAGAAAAAAGAAAAACTAACTAGGGCCAGTATCCATCTTTTCTCCATCCTGAACTGAATCCCCTCAAGGTGGACAATTGGGGTGGGGAGAGCTACAGTGGCTGATGGCCTGATGGCCCCAACATCCTTTGTTTACTGATATGATGGGTGACATATTTCATCCACACAGCTTCAAGTTAGACATATGTCTTATGAGATATTTATTTAGAGAGTAAATGACTTGTAACATTACTATATTATTTAATCTCAAACACTCCATCCATGTCATTTCCCTAAATATATATAAAAAGGGTATTTTGAATTGAAGTGGGAAAAAAACAAACCACTACCAATTTGTTAAGTGTTTACTTTGTCAAGCATCATGGTAAGCCTTTCACACACTGCTATAGACTGAATGAATGTTTGTCTTCCCAAGAATTTATATATTGAAAACCTAATCCCCAATATGATGGGGATGGGGCCTTTGGGAAGAAATTAGTACTAGGGTGGAGCCCTCGTGATTAAATTAGTGTCGTTATAAGGAGAGAAAGTGGAAAGCTTTCTTTCCCCCCACCCCCTACATCATGTGAGCATGCAAACCAGGAAGAGGGCTTTCAATAGACACAGATGTACTGGTGCCTTGATCTGGGACTTCCAGGGTTTCAGAACTGCAAGCAGTAAATGTCTGTTTAAGCCACTCAGATTACAGTGATTCTGTTATAGCAGCCCAAACTAAGACACATGCATTACTTTATTTAATACTCATAAAAAACTCAATGAGTTTGGTCTTACAATTAGTGTCATTTTACAGATAAAGAAACTGAAGCACAGGAAATATTGATAGCATTGCCCATGATCACACATTTTAATTGCCAGGCTGAATATGTGACACAAACTCCTGCCCGTATGACCTCTAAATCAAGCCAACCCAAAGAGAAAGTCTAACAACCATAGCCACTTTTTAAAAATCATATCTGGTAAATTCTGTTTTAATCTGAAGTGACAACTACCCTTAACTATTCTACCAAGTTAAGATAAGGTCAAAACTGAAATAAAAAGACAAGTCAGAGAATGTCCTCTATTTTTTATATGCCCTGGTTGTCCCCAGTGGGGTGTTTTTACACACAAGATTTTCAGTGTTAGTGTGTGTCTGATATGTTTGAGGGCAGAAGTAGGTTCTATCAGACAGATGAAACAATGTTTTGAGTATCCTCTGTATTCAATACTCTTATACTTAACCCTGTGGGAAGGAATAAGAAAAGCATAAACACAGTTTGTATCTGTTAATATAAATTCAACTGTTTAAATGAAAATTGTGGGAGTTCCCGTCGTGGCTCAGTGGTTAACGATATCCGACTAGGAACCATGAGGTTGCGGGTTCGACCTGGCCTTGCTCAGTGGGTTGAGCTGTGAGTGTAGGTCGCAGACGCGGCTCGGATCCTGCATTGCTATGGCTCTGGTGTGAGCTGGTGGCTACAGCTCAGATTCGACCGACCCCTGGCCTGGGAACCTCCATGCGCCGCAGGAGCGGCCCTAGAAAAGGCAAAACAGACAAAAAAAGAAAAAGAAAAAAGAAAAGAAAATTGTTACAAACATTTGCTTTCTTTTAAAGCACTAGGAACATTTGGCTATTGAGCACTCATATTGTGGTTAGTGCTATACAATTTTGGATCAATTGGGTTAAAAAATATATATATTTTGGAATTCCCATGGTGGCGCAGCAGAAACGAATCTGACTGGAAACCATGAGGTTGCAGGTTCAATCCTGGGCCTCGCTCAGTGGGTTAAGGATCTGGCGTTGCCGTGAGCTGTGGTGTAGGTTGCAGATGCAGTTCAGGTCTGACGTTGCTGTGGCTGTGGTGTAGGCCGGTAGCAACAGCTCTGATTAGACCCCTAGCCTGGGAAACTCCATATGCCACAGGTGAGGCCCTAACAAGACAAGTATATATATATGTATATATGTATATATATATGTGTATATATATTTTAATTTAAAATATATATATTTTGTATATATATATAATATATATAATATATATATATATTTATATATTTAATTTTAATTTAAAATATATATATATATATTTTAAATTAATTTCACCAGTTTCTTCCTACATTTTTTAATGTGGAAACTACTAGAAAATGTAAAATTATATATGCAAGTCATGTCATATTACTATTGGATAGTACTATGACTAAAACATGATATATAACATGTAGAATTTTATTTTTGGTGTCGGTAGGGTGGTAATTTCATGACCAATGGTAATTTCATCTGGTTATCTGGGGTTTTTTTTTCGGGGGGGGTTGGAGGTTTTTTGTTTTGTTTTGCTTTGTTTGGGGGTTTTTTTGTTGTTGTTCTTGTTCACTTCAAGCCTGTGTGGGCATGATAGGATGGTATTCACTGATACCTCGGGCATTTTGTAATGACTTTATATTCCACATCATGTGTTACTTTCCAGAGGATTAAGCTTTTCTTCTATTTATGGAACACTCAATTACCACAAATTAGGGAAAGCAAGGCATGAAAACAAGGGTCTTAACTACATCATTCAGGTACTATAGATTTTTAAGAGGGAGGCTAGCCTCTTACATTCACTTCACTACAAAATGGCCCTGATCCCCCTAAGCCAGCCTTAGTTTTCCTAGTTTATTACAGAGAATTGATTTTTCTATCAGTTATGCCATGATCAGGTCATGCCGTTTTGCCTAATTATAAATAGAAAAGGAGAAAGTGATTGTTTTTAATTGAATCAGTACTCTCTTGCTTTCTCAATGAGGCTATAACATATCGCATAATGGAACAGTTCACTCTCCTTACTATTATGTTTAATTTTATTAATTTCAGGGCAGTAGTCAACTCTATTCTTTATATTTGAAGGATATAACTTGGACTAATAGAAGTCTGAAAATAACGAGGTATTGTATAATTACACGTTATATTTCTTTTTTTTTTTTTTTTTTTGTCTTTTTGCCTTTCCTAGTGCTGCTCCCATGGCATATGGAAGTTCCCAGGCTAGGGGTCGAATCGGAGCTGTAGCCACCGGCCTATGCCACAGCCACAGCAGCTCGGGATCCGAGCCGCGTCTACGACCTACACCACAGCTCACGGCAACGCCAGATCCTAAACCCACTGAGCAAGGCCAGGGATCAAACACTTAACCTCATGGTTCCTAGTCAGATTCGTTAACCACTGAGCCACGACAGGAACTCCACACGTTATATTTCTTGAGAACTCTGAATGTGTCAAGGCAACACCAGCATGTTTAAAGTGTGCAGTGTACACGTGTAATTTCAATAAAGACAGACATCTGAGTAGAAACTTCAATAAAATGCACAACTGCATGAAAGATTGTTGGGTAGTGGCATACATTTTGGAATCAAAATATTTGAGTTTTAGTGCAGGTTCCAACACCACCTAACCATCTGAACTTTGGCAATTTATGTATCTATAAAATGTGCCCTAAAGTTCTTATTTGTCAAAACATGTATATAACAGGACCTAATTATGAGGTCCTGTTATTATTGTATATTGTATTTGTCTTAAAGATCGAATAAGACAATGCATGTAATAGGGCTTACACAGCCTAACACCTGGCCAAAATGTATGCCTTGCTCAACATTAGCTAATCTTATTCCATGTGAGAAGGAACATGGATACAATATATTTCAAACTATATGTAACATGATCAGATCAGGATTGCAACTGGTTAGCAGGAAATATCTTCTTTTGAAATAAATATATCTAAAACAAATCTTTGAATTCCTATATTTTATAGACTCTGAACCACACAACCCAATACCTGGCTATTCACTGACTTGTACTGTTTTCTACTTGCTTATTCTCTTCCAGTCCGTAAGAAGCATCTTCAGAAACAGGTTGAGCACACAATAGAGACAACATGACTAAGTATTAGTGGACAAATAATCTCATGAATTCAATTCAAAAGAATAAAACTTTCCAGCCCAACTCTTACCCTCTGAAATGATTTTCTCCAGTCCTTTAACACACATGTATAACCATCTTGCTGTAAACACTGCTAATGTGAGTGTTCTGACAACCTCATTTATAAGCTTACACATTCATTCAGTGTTTGAGTTCCCTGCCAGTCAAGATGGTCTTTCTGTTTTGTTAAAAATCTGTGCTTGAGGAGTTCCCATTGTGTCTCAACAGATTAAGGACCCGATGTTGTCTCTGTGAGGATGTAGGTTCAATACCTGGCCTGGCTCAGTAGGTTAAGGATCTGGCATTGCTGTAAACTGTGACTCAGGTTGTAGATGCTGCTTGGGTCTAGTGTTGCCATGGCTGTGGCATAGGCCCCAGCTGCAGCTCTGATTCAAGCCCTGGCCCAGGAACTTCCATATGCCTGTCACAGTGCAGCCACAAAAAGAAAACAAAAAACAAAGAAAATTTTTAAAAAAATCTATACTTGAAGACAGAAATGTATCACTGAATTGTCTTTCTTTCCATCCAAATATATCAAGTCTTTTCCCTACACTGTTGTTTACTGCTATTTTTAAATACATTTTCTAACTACTTTCTTTTTGCTCTTTTTGATTTTCTATTACCTAAAATTTCTCATTGGATTCCATTCATTTTTCATTTCAAAGCCAACTTGTTTTTTGAGGATTATGTTATATTTGAATTTTTGACTACTGTTTGTTTATTTATTTATTTATTTATTTATTGTCTTTGGTCTTTTGAGGGAGGGCCTCACCTGTGGCATATGGAGGTTCCTAGGGTAGGGGTCTAATCGGAGCTGTTGCTGCCTCCCTACACCACAGCCACAGCAATGCCAGATCCAAGCCGAGTCTGCGACCTACACCACAGCTCACGGCAATGCCAGATCCTTAACCCACTGTGAGAGGCCAGGGATCAAACCCGCAACCTCATGGTTCCTAGTCGGATTCATTTCTGCTGCACCACGATGGAACTCCTTGACTAACTGTTTAAATCTGACAAGAGCTACACACTTAATAAGTATTTCTTCTACTTTATGAATTTTAGACTAGATCCTCATGAATGCATAAACTTAAAACTACTAAAGTATCAGTCTCTTGTTTGAGTGTGCCTGTAAACTTCCTGAAAGTCTTATTAAAGTCCAGATCCTGATCTCAGTTCCCAAGGATTTTGACTCAAGTTTTGGCTGTGTCTGTCCCAGACATTTGCATATTAATAGGCATCCCCAACCATTTGTAATTCAAGGAAGCAATTAATACAAAGTAAAAACTTTAAAAACCATACTTAAAAAGCATTATATCCTAAAACATACCCAGTTCAAGAAAGCAAATGCAGAGTTCCCATCATGGCGCAGCGGAACAGAATCCGACTAGGAAACATGAGGTCGCAGGTTTGATCCCTGGCCTCGCGCAGTGGGTTAAGGATCCGGCATTGCCGTGAGCTGTGGTGTAGGTCACAGACGCGGCTCAGATACTGCGTTGCTGTGGCTCTGGTGTAGGCTGGCAGCTACAGCTCTGATTAGACCCCTAGCCTGGGAACCTCCATATGCTGCCAGTGCAGCACTAAAAAAGCAAAAAAAAAAGAAAAGAAAAGAAAAGAAAGCAAATGCACAGACACATTAATCTTGTAAACCTTTCTTTCTTATGCTTTCTCATGCTATTTTCCCCTACATTTCATTGGCAACTACTACAGTGTGTGAAGGAATACATATTCCTCCATCACCCTAATTTTTCTGTTGTTTGAAAAAAAAAAATAGAAAAGGACAAAGAAAAAAATTAGAAAGGGTTATTGAATGTTTTTTTGGTTGCTTACTAGTTTTAGTTTTGTTTTTTGTTTGTTTTGCTAACATCTAATGATTACTTACTATTTGCAAGGCATCAGGCCAGATCATTGACTGCACACACTATCATGTTTAATCTTCACTGCTATCTAATGAAATATGTGCTATGATAAGCCCTGTTTTATGGATAAGAACTAAGTTTAAGCTTACCTTACCCTATCTGAACATCCTTTACCACAAAAATTGGCCCTAAGTCTTAAATTGATGTACATTTCAATATTTCAGTACAGGAAAGGGAGAGTAAAATAAAATAAAGAATGAGACAAAACAGTTGTATCATAGAATATTTGTTAAATCTGGTGTGTAAAAACTCTGTTTGAGAGCTGTTGTAAATATATAAAAAAAGTTTATTTCTTTAGGATTCTAAAACAAAAACTGGGAGGAATGTGATCACAAATTGAATTATTAAAATTATTAAATAAATATTTTTCTTCCCTATACACTGGTCAAATCCATATAAAGTAACTGACTATTCAAATGTTTTTTTATTTTATTGTAATTTTGTTGCATTGAACATAGTTTGCAACAAGTAGGCTACCATGAGGCTCTTGTATACTTACACATTGTGTGCAAAATTTGTAGTTGTTTGAGTAATAATAGGATGCAAGCTATACCTTTGATTGTAACTAGGAAAATGTGAAATCTTTCTATTAAATTCAGACTAAATCAGAAATGCAAAAGTATGGAGGGGGCGTATTTTTTTGGTTCATTGGTTGTTTTTTTCTTTTTTTTAGGGCTGCACCTTTGCAATATGGACATTTCCAGGCTATGGGTCAAATCTAAGCCTCAGTTGTTGGCCTACACCACAGCCACAGCAAAGCCAGATCCAAGCTGCATCTGTGACCTACATCACAGCTCATGGCAATGCCAGATTCTTAACTAACTGAGCAAGGCCAGGAATGGAACATGCATTCTTATGGATACTAGTCAGGTTTGTAACCTGCTGACCCACAGCTGGAACTCCTACTCTCAGGGTTTCAAACTCAGAAGAGTGGTTCATTATACCAAAATGTAAAATGGGATATTATTCAGCCATGAAAAAGAATAAAATAATGCCATTTGCAACAACATGGTTGGACCTAGAGATTATCGTACTAAGTGAAGTAAGTCAGAAAGAGAAAGACAAATATCATATGATACCACTTATGTGTGGAATCTAATAAAATTATGCAAAATAACTTATTTATAAAACAGAAACAAATTCTACAGATTTCAAAACAAAGCTTATGGTTTTCATAGGTGAAACCGTCAGTGGGGAGGGAAGAATTAGAAAGGTGGAAATAATGTATACACACTATCGTATAAAATAGATGATCAACAGGAACCTGTTATATAGCATAGGAAAATCTACTCAATATTTTGTAATAACCTACATGGGAAAAATTGATATATTTATATAGATATGACTGATTCATTATGCTGTACATCTGAAACTAATACAACATTGTAAGTCAACTCTACTCCAATAAAATTAACTTATAAAAAGTACAGTGAAAACTATTTTCATCAGTTTTGTATGCTTTTGATGAAATAAACCAAAATAAAACAAGTAATGTTCATCTAACATAAAGATTGTATAACTGCCCCCTTATATGTCATTTGCCTTGAAATTGCAATCTGTGATTTTAGTCAAATGGAATAATACTTCAAAATGGTAAACTGATCTCAGCAGCCCCAGCAGGCTGAATCATTACTATCAGTTAATCACCGATGGCAACTTTCCAATGAGAAATCAATCCAGTCCTGTTATTTGTAGCATCCAATAAATGATGAAGAGTTTGCTCCATAATTATCAAGAGGCTATCTGGATTCTTTAATAACTATTCCTTTATTTGATGTACTTTAATATTATCTGGTTGAGTGGTCAGAGGAATTACTGCCATGAAGTTTAAAATATGATTTTTTTAAACCAGAATTATTATTCAGTTGAATAGGAATGTTCCTAGGGCATTGGTAACATTTGATGTTTTAAACACCTGGAAGATATCATTGCAATTTATTGTGTGTACTCAATGGTATTCACTATGGAAAGCTAATAATTACAAAAATTAGGATGAAATATATCTGTACTTTATCATCAGTTATATTATAACAAGTCATTCATTCCCATGTTTGTTAAAGAAGAAGGAAACAATTTTTTTGGATGCTCATTGATTATTAATAGTAAGCAAAATAAAGTAAGACAGCATGGCCAAGTGTAATATATATGGGATGACCCATACATATTGTTGGTGGCTGGGCTGCAAGGTTCAAAGACCTCAAATCTCATTCATATAACATATATGTTTTTTCACTTATTCTAAAGATTAAAGGACTGTTATTACTCCTTTGTGCTATATATATTAGAAAAAGTGCTTTTATAAATATTATCCACCAGGGTAATTAAATTCTAATCCTAGAATTTTCTATTTTAACCAGGGACCCGGCAATATTACTTAAACATATATTAAATTGTCATGGGCATGTTCTGTATTACTTGCCAGGTTAAAAACCTCATCAAGACGAAGACATACTAAACTAAAATGAGAGTAGCAACATCTCAACATTGTTTGAAAGGTTACTGTAAACATTTGGGAAAATCAAGTATCAAAATCAAGGGCTATTGAGCCAGCCTTACCTTCAATAGTGTTTAACACTCAATAAAGTGCTGAAGGAAAAGAGTTGCTCTTTCAGAGAATCTGGTGGTTATTATAAGTTACTGTAATTAAGTTTACTTTAATTTGTGGAATATAATTAAGCCAATATTTTCCTATGGAGAAATAGTAGCCAAATGCATTAATTAAAATAAATTTATTATTCAATTTTAACACTACAGACCAAAAGTATGAAAACACAAAAGAAAGTAGAATATTTTTTTTGGATGCCAGACTGGGCATGGAACTAGATGAAAGACATTTACTGAGAAAATTTTAAATTCATGTCAGTTCTGCAAAGGAGCAAAGAAGAACTTTCGGTTATTTAACAACTTGGGAATTCCCATTGTGGCACAGTGGAAACAAATCTAACTAGTAACCATGAAGTTGTGGGTTTGATCCCTGGTCTCGCTCTCTGGGTTAAGGATCCAGCATTGCCATGAGCTATAGTGTAGGTCACAGACTCGGCTTGGATTCTGTGTCACTGTGGATGTGGTGTAGGCCGGCAGCTGCAGCTCCGATTCCACCCCTAGCCTTGGAACCTCCACAAGTCACGGGTGCAGCCCTAAAAAGGAAAAAAAAAAAAAAAAACCTTCAATGCAGTAATTTAGAGTAATGCTAACTTTTCTCATATGTTCATGAAATTTGTCACCACATCACAGTTCTTTGTTAGGTATATCCATTCATGAGGTATTTCCTTTAATAATCTTTTTTAACATTCACCTGCTTGGCTATTATCTAAAATTACTTGTAGCAAAGTATTTAGGTACATAAGAGATCTTCAAACAAATTTGGTGGTAAATATAAGAGAGAATGAGAACATTTATCTTAACTATCCCATCTACCCATTCACTTTAACTGTAATCTTCAATTCACTGACACCTGCTTCAGTGTATGAGCTCAGATGTGTTCCTCCACATCTATGAAAGGAAAGAAAATGAAGGAAAAGCTTGGGAACTTGGAGGTTTTGTTTGTTGTTTATTATCTTCGGTTTCACTTTAGGCTGTGGGGGGTGGCTAACATTTAATGATAATTTCCTTATTTCCTACTTACAAGGCACTATGCTAGGCCACTGAATACATATGTTATCACATTCAATCCTCATAACTACCCTATAAAATATGTACTGTCATAAGGCTAATTTTATTTATGAGAACTCTGTTTAAACTTATCTTAGCCTTTCTGAACATCCTAAAGACCTAAAACATTAAATAACCTAGAAATGTGTCTTTTATTCCAAATATCATGATTCACAATATCTTTTGATCTTAAGTTAATGAAAAGCACATTTTAACATTTCATTATAGCAAGTACTCTCATCTTTGCCTAGTCATCTATGATTTTCAAGGTGAAGAAAAGTAAAATTATAATTGTTGCCTTAAACTAAGCAAGCAAACAAAACAAGGTGAAAACATTGCTACTACATGTGACAGTGGAAGGAGTTAAGGCAGGTCTTCTTTGTTTGAATTTTATCTTCATGATTATTAGAGGCAAAGCAAATGTCTGAATTTAACATTAGCAATCTTTAGTATCCATGATTGAAATTGGCCTCCCTAATATATATCAAATTATTCCTAAGTGATTACTAACATCCTCTCCCTTTATGCTTGGCCCAGTTCAGTCTTCAGATATTAATGCTCAATCAACTTGAAGTAACTTGTGCCCACCAGGAATTCATTTTTGGGATCGCTATCTCAGCTCCTACTTAAATGCCATGCCCAATCACCTTCTTCCATGCTAGAACCCAAAGCACATTGCATATCAGAAATTTCTCTAGTGCCCATACATAGAGACCACAGGACTTTGAGAAAATTACTTGACAGTTCTGTGTCTTAGCTTCCTCATCTGTAAAATGGGCGGAATGATAATCCCTACTTCCTAGAGCTGTTGTGGCAAATTAGATTATAATCCTGAAAGCACCCAGTATGCTGCCTGGAAAACAATTGTATTGAAGCCTGAACTATTAAGGAATAAACTTACCCAAAATTTGTGCAACGTCCAACAACAGGAACTCGAAAAGATTAATGCCCCAAGGTTAAACCGTAGAACGGCATTGTATTTGTAACATTATTCTTCCTCATCACCCCTTCACTTTTAATGAAAATGCTTTTTAGCAACATCATACCCATAATATTCTCTCTTATGCTAAAGAGAGCAGAAATATTAGATAATTCCTCTCCTGTAATTGCAGTAGTCAGTGAAAAGGTTCACACTCTTCAGAGAAGATTCAGCCAAGGAATAAACATCAGATATCTCTAGGAAAGTATTTTTTCCAAGGATCATCATTGGACTAATTGTTTCAGTAGTCAGTACTTGGTTCACACTCTTCAGAGAAGATTCAGCCAAGGAATAAACATCAGATATCTCTAGGAAAGTATTTTTTCCAAGGATCATCATTGGACTAACTGTTTCATTATCACCTGAAGTACCTATAAAAGTAGGCAGATTCCTGGGCCTTGCTCCAGATTTAATGAAACCACCTCTGGTGTTGGGTCCAGATATACATGTATATATGCTTTACAAGCCCTCAGATGATTCTTAAGCATGATATCTTTTAGAATCACTTCTCTAGAGAATATTATTCCCCAAAGGACAGAACCAGTATCATTGATGGTAAGCTTTATTTCAAGAGAGGAACTTTCAAGCCTAGGTAGCCCTCTAGGTGAAATTCCTAATTCATTTACTTGTGAAGTCACGTCTGAAAGAAATCACCTTCATGGGTCCATTCGCACTCTGGTCATTGTATATTATAAGCGCCATGATTCTGATTATGTCAGATTTTAGAGAAGCCTGAAGCTTGTGGTTTAAAAAATGAGAAAAATAGTAGATAAAATAATGTCTATAATTAATTACTGTTTTGTTCATCTCAATTTGAGGTTTGATGGGGATGGTTTAGGAAGTCTTCAGACATTTCCATTTTAATAATTTAACAAGACTGATCCCCATCATTTAACACGGAATGATGGTTCCACCTCTGGGAAACCTAGCAAGTGTTATTGAGCAATCTACTCCTACAACTTGCCTCAGGATATCCTTAAAAGAGTGAGCCATTCCTAGTCTAATCTTGAGGTTAATACAGCTCAGTGGTAAGAGCTTAACTAAGGTCTCTAATCACAGATGTTTTAAAACTCAACGGAGATAATGAAGTCCCACTATCAGAAACAAAGACATCTGCAGTCTGCATGCCAAGCTAATGTAATATTGTAGTTGCAGCAGATAACGTGAGAGAATTATGGGCACTTTGAGTTATTTTAAACTGACTACCAAAGTCTAAAAATTCTTCCCTGGAAATTGTTCTACAAAATTGGTATGAATCACTAACTTTAGCAGACATTTGTTGTCTTGGCTTCCAGTACTCATTCACTCTCATTCCAGTAACTAAAAGCCAATTTGACTTTGTGCAACAATCCTGCCATCAATCACCATGCTTCCAGTGGATTTGAGTCCTTCCTTGGCTTTAGAAATTCACATGTGATACAGTCCTGTCCACAATAAGATTTTCTCATACCCCTGGCCAGAGTTGATGGTTCAGATATGGCCATGAAATTCCATCAAACTCAATGCAATTTTTGTTAGAACTTCTAAGACAAAGGTAGGCTCTTTGCCCACTAGATTTGAAGCTGGGAGAATATAGGACCTGGAAATGATAGTGGCTATCTTTTGCCACCACATGAAACCTGAGGTTGATACCAACACAGCCAAAGGCTGGACTGGAAAGGAATTCAGTGTTAATTATAATGTTTGAACCCTAAACTCAGCCTTGCCTGCCTGAGATACATTAGCCAATAAATCCCCTTTTTACCTAAAACACTCACAGATTCTGTGATGCTTCACTTTGTTGTTAATCTTTACTAATAGCACAACTGAAGCTGTGAGTCAAGATGAAGTCTGTCTGGTTGTGAAAAAGCAGACTCAACAAACTCAACAAACTTCATCAAATGCTTGGTCTGTACCAATTGGCTTGAAGCTTCCTTACTTGAGTGCACCAGTGACTTTCACACTGGATTCCACATCAGACGTCTTGTAAACATTTTATTCTAAAACACTTTTTAAAAAATAATATTCTTCCTTTTGAAAAAAAACTAAAAACTACACTGCAATCAGTTGTTTGCATATTGCTTATTCAAATGCATTACAAGTTATCAATGCATCAATAATGCCATTTGATCTATTTATTTTTGTGAAATTTAGTATCCCTTGGAATACATTTTAAAATAATATAAATGTGCTATTAATAAGGATAGACTGATGGCTCTGTATCAGTCTTCTTTCTAAATTGGATCCTTGTAAAATAATTCACCAGGAAATTGTTCTAGCAGATATAATACAGCATACAAGCACCATAAAATATTAAATACCAAAGAAAGCTTAGCTCATCTGCTAGACACAGGATACATGCTCTTGCTACATATAATTGTTGTGTGGCTAAAAATAAGTGTAACAATGTCAATAATAATGCGATACTACACTTAGTTTTACTTGATAAATTGTTTTGAGGTGGTTTGTAGCTGAGATAAGTGTGATAAGAAATTCAAGTTATTATTACAAATAATAATGATAATATTTACCGTGTTTATTATATATCAAATACAGTCCTAAGTATTTCAATTATTTATAGCCTTAAAATACCATGAATCATATAGTGTTTTCATTTCTACGTTGCAGTTGAAAAAACTGAGACCTGTGGAGGTTTAGTTGCCCTTGATCATGGAGATGGTAACAGGGTATTGCTGGATTTGAATACTTTTAATCACTCTGCTAAAATGTCCATTCTCTTAACTATACTATTTTATCTCAAATAGATATTCAACTTTGATATCTTTAAGTTTCTCTATCTGTTTAAAGGATGTCTCCTAAAAGAATTGTTAACACACTGTTAACATTTATATCAGCCATAAAAAAGAATGACATTAATGCCATTTGCAGCAACATGGATGGAACTAGAGAATCTCATACTGAGTGAAATGAGCCAGAAAGACAAAGACAAATACCATATGATATCACTTATAACTGGAATCTAATATCCAGCACAAATGAACATCTCCTCAGAAAAGAAAATCATAAACTTGGAGAAAAGACTTGTGGCTGCCTGATGGGGAGGGAGTGGGAGGGATCGGGAGCCTGGGCTTATCAGACACAACTTAGAATAGATTTACAAGGAGATCCTGCTGAATAGCATTGAGAACTTTGTCTAGATACTCATGTTGCAACAGAACAGAGAGTGGGGAAAAAAATGTAATTGTAATGTATACATGTAAGGATAACTTGATCCCCTTGCTGTACAGTGGGAAAATAAAAAAAATAAAAATAAATAAATAAAATAAAATAAAATTTACGTGTGTAAATGAGGATGGTCTAAATAAATTTTAAGTAAAAGGAAATACATACAAATAAACTGGATAAGACTCCTACTATCACTCATAGATTTGGATTTAATTTTTTGGTGTGCTTCATGATAGCATCAATGTTTTTATGGATTGACTTTCAAATTAAGCGTATGTTGTCAGTTTGAACTTTCAAAATGTACCAGGTTAAAATTCCACTTTGTTCATTTTCTCGTATTGGTTTAATATTTCACTTTTTAAAAGGTATTTTATTCTTAAAATTTTTTTGCATCTTTCATACTTAACACAGTGGAAACATGTAGGGCAACTAAAATAAGTGTTGAATGCAAGAATGAATGTCACACATTCTGGTTTACACTGTTGAATGAAAAATCAAGAGGACTCAATATCAAGTAATAAGAGTATTTCCAGGAGTTTCTGTCCTTTCTTCTAATGGAATTTGAATCTCATCATTTGACAAGATAATCCTTCCTCTTGAAGAATCTGTAGACCAGACTTGGGCATAATTTTCTACATCTGACACAGGTAGACTATACCTCAACCTCTCTGGAGTGTTCCCTGTATTTTGTTGCCCTAGATAGCAAAGTGACATTTACCTATAGTGTATTAGAAACAGAAACTTTTATTCTTTAACTATAATGATGCAGTGTCACTCATTAGGTCATTTTCATAGGCCATTGCACATCTCAGAACAATGCTTATTGGTGTTGAAGAGAAATGAACCTTCAAAAACCTTGATAAGTTCATTGCATACTCTAATCTTAAAAGAAGTGTGTTGCTCAAGGATATTATTTTGATACTTTCCCAAGCCCCATAAGTTTCCAGGAGGACAGATGCCAGTATTTCAGGTAATTAATGCTGTATTTTGTTACTATAATTCAGTTAGGTGGCTTTTATTCTATGCTTCCCATCTTTCCATCCTACCCTTCCCTTTTGCAGAAATCCTCTTTGAATTCAATGGAGACAAAAATTTATTAAACATTTAATTTATCAAAGAAAGATATTAATAACTATCCTATTATGTCCATAAACAAAATACTAGGAGATTTTCAACCAGCAGCTCAAATAATGAAATATTTGCACAAATACAGTATAATCACCATTCTGCATTTATTTCTGCAAATACCGAAGATCGAATCAATGTTTGGCTTTCTTCTTTATTTGTTTTCAAAACTTTGCCTTGAGTGAGGTAATATAGTATGCTATGGTTACAAAAGTTAATTATTTATCTCTCTTGATATGCTGTCTGTTTGGAAATTTCAATGAATTAATACATATGGTTTAAACACGCTTGCATTAATTTTAACACCATGCTCATTGTAAACAATTTCTAAAATGCAGAGTAGAAGGAAATCATCCAACTCCACCACCCAAAGATAAGCCTTATCTGTATTTTAGTATAAATTCTTCTAATCTTTATACCTATAAGTTTGGGGTCATTTAAAAAATTTGCATAGGGAGTTCCTGTCCTGGCTTAGTGCTTAACGAATCCGACTAGGAATCATGAGGTTTTGGGTTTGATCCCTGGCCTCACTCAGTGGGTTAAGGATCTGGTGTTGCCTTGAGCTATGGTGTAGGTCGCTGTGGCTATGGCTTAGGCCGGTGGCTACAGCTCTGATTTGACCCCTAACCTGGGAACCTCCATGTGCCATGGGTGTGTCCCTAGAAAATACAAAAAAAAAGGCATAAAAATTTTGCATAGAGGAGTTCCGTTGTGACTCAGCAGTGATGAACCTGACTAGTATCCATGAGGACTCAGCTTTGATCCCTGGCCTTGCTCAGTAGGTTAAGGATTCTGCATTGTGGTGAGGTGTGATGTAGGTGGCAGATGAGGCTCAGATCCCACATTGAAGTGTCTGTGGTGTAGGCCAGCAGCTACAGCTCCAATTCAACTACTAGCCTGGGAACTTCCATATGCCATAGGTGCAGCCCTAAAAAGACAAAAAAAAAATTTCATAGAGCTTTAGAACCTAAGATTTTTAAACCATTTTTATGTTAACCAGTATCCTTATATTTCTCAAAAAAAACCCATAATATTCAAACGTTGATTATAATTCTATTGCTTAGACTTCAGAGGAAAAGCATAGTACTCACAATGTATAAGTTTTCAAAGATAAAAGAAGTCAATTTTCATTCAGAAAAAAGTACAAGTTGGGTGTTCCTAGTCAGCAGAAGAGGGTTTTTTTGGTTGGTTGGTTTGTTGTTTTTTTTGTTTGTTTGTTTTTTGGGTTTTTTTTTTTTTTTTTGTATTTTTAGGGCCACATCCACAACATATGGAGGTTCCCAGGCTAGGGGTATAATAGGAGCAGTAGCCGCTGGCCTACGCCATAGCCACAGCAACATCAGATTTGAGCCACATCTGCAACTATACCACAGCTCATGGCAATGCCAGATCTTAACCCACTAAGCGAGGCCAGGGATCAAACCCACAACCTCATGGTTCCTAGTTGGATTCATTTCCACTGCACCACAATGGGAACTCCCAGCAGAAGAGTTTCTGTGTGGGATTTCAGGGATCTAGGCTCACACTGTCTTCTGGATCTGTCTGTCATCTTCAATACACAGCTTCCAAGGTTACCCTGGATACAGCCAACTGATCAGCCAAAAAGGGAAAATTATTATAGAAGAGAAAATGTTTATAAGCTGAGCAATCTTTAAGTAAAGCAAACTGTATGAATGTAAAGTGGATGCTGACACTGATGTAAGACAGCCCCCCCCCCCAACACACACACAGGTTTGGATTGAAAGAAACAAACATTTCCTGCCACATTCAATGGAAACTTAGTCACAGGGCCACATTTAACAAGAGAATGCTGAGAATGTAATTTAGCTTTGAGTTCAAGAAAAAGATGGAAAAAGACTTTGGTAAACAGCTAACTATCTTTCAGAACTGGTGAAATAAAGAATTTTCCTATATTTGTTATTTATTTAGATGCTTTATGTTGTTCATGATTTTTGTAACACATTTTCTAATGATATATTTATCTTTTAGTACAGATTGGTTTAGCAACAACTTATCTTGCGAATGTAAGTAGCAAATATTGAGAAGTGTAATACCATTTAATGTTCCTTTAGTGATTCACAAATAATACCTTCAAATGTTTAAATTACAATCCTGGGAACATTTTGCTTTAGCTTCATGCTCAGAAACTCATCTTTTTCTCAAGACCTGGTAATATTCACCTATATCCTTATTGTTATTTTACGGTTTCTTTTTTAAGATTTAAATTTTTAATCCACATGTAATACATTTTGATACAAACAGTACGAAATACAGGTATAATTATATTGCTTCCTCCCTATTTAACCATTTCTAAGCTTCCATTTGTTCCCCCACTGATTTAAATTTCTATTCAAACCTTTATATAGTCTCTAAGTCTGCATGAAATGGTACCAAAAATGACAAGGGAAAGCAGAGGTCAGATTTGGGTGACATTTCAGGTAGAAGACATGGGAATTGGTGATGAGAGCAGGATGAAAGAAAGCAAAGTGGAAGTTTGTGCGAGGTTTATAGCTTCTGAGATTGAATGAATAATGGGTGACATTATTAATCAGGTTTGATTATATAGGAAGAAAGTCATGTTTAAGCTAGAAGATAATTTACTTTGTTTAGAATATTGTCAAGATATCTTTTGAAATATGAAGTTGGAAATATAAAGTAGGCAGTTGGATATATATGTCTAGAACTCAGTATAGGATTTGAACTGGTGTTTGGATAGCCATCAGCTTGTGGAGGGTAGCTGAAGCCATGAGAAAAATTAAGATAATCTAGGTAGAGTGTATAAACGTGATCAGAGAATTCAGTAATGATTCTTGGAAAATGTCCAAACTTGAGGAATTGGCAGTTAGAAGTAACAAGCAAAGTTAATTGAAAAGTATAGTCAGAGGTTCCCATTGTGGCTCAGCAGAAATGAACCCAACTATGTTCCATGAGGATGCAGGCATGATCTCTGGCCCAGCGCAGTAGGTTAAGGATCTGGTATTGCTGCAAGCTGTGGTGTAATTTTCAGACATGGCTCAGATCTGGCATTGTTGTGGCTGTGGTGTAGGCTGACAGTTGTAGCTCCCCTAGTCTGAGAACTTTTGTATGCCACAGGTACAGCCTTAAAAAGAAAAAAAAAGAGAGAGAGAGAAATAGTAGAGTCAGAATGATTAAAAAAAAAAAAAGATGGTATCATATATGGAAAGCGAGGGAAAAATTTCTTGAAGGGAAAGGGAATTGACAGTGTTCAATGCCGCGGAAAGGCCAAGCTGAAAGAGGAATAAAAATAAGCCACTGACTTTTGACAATTAGCAGATACCAATGACCTTAAGAATAGTTCACATATAAGGAACATGCAGTATTCTAATCACCATTTTGATACTAATACCATTTCTTATATATCATGTGTCTTGTGTGTGCTGCCTGAAATGTATATTTGTAGCATATCTGTGAGTTTTATTACTACCAGCACTTTACAGATACTGAAAATCAGCTGCAAAGAGGTTAGAACAATTCCACAAGAGGTCATTCAGTTAGTGAATGCTGGGGCCAAACCAATTTCATTATTGAGAAAATCTTGCTTACATTCACAAACATCAGTCTCTATCCTTCTGATAGAAGTATGAGAAATAAACTCACCTTTTTTTTCTACCACAATCTTTCCAGCTTCAAAAATTATGTACTTTCCATTTCACCACATTATGTTTCTGGTAGACCATTTTTTCAAGATCTTCTGTCCTGGTTCTGACATGTGAAGGGTAGTAGTTTTTTTAAAAAAATGAAGCTCAAGGGAGGGTTTAAGATGAAGGAGATTTAAGCACATCAATAAATTGGGGAGAAAGAAGCAGTGGATCCAACTGAATACATTGGAATAAGGAGATTATTGATGGAAAATGCAGGATGCTTTGGGATACAGAACAAAAGCTGACATAATTTCAGATAAAAGATACATTCTTTTTCCTCCAAGTTCAGAGGATATGATTATATTATAGTTAACTTTAGAAATAGAGGGAAGTTGATGGTGTTCCCAACTGAGCACCTGTATTTTCTCCGGGATATTGTGGGTTTGCTACTATATATTGTGGGTGAGAGACATAAAGAGAGAAGTGAAGGGAGAAGGCTAAAGCTGTGAACTTCTGCCATGGGAAATATGATGAGGAGCTACCTAGGAATTAGCAAAAGGACTATTAAGCAGTAGGGGAAAATTAATTTAGTTTAGAAACCACCTATTTTGTAGTGGTTCCAATTTCCAGGAAAGTGGCAAACTGCCCAAATTGGTCCAAACTTCCATTCCTATCTAGACCCACTCCCCTTGCACTGTGACCTTGCAATTCTTCACATCAAAAGATGGAAAATATTTCTCCACTTTCCGAATCTTGACTGGCCGTGTGATTTATTCTGGTTAATAGGATGTGGTATAAATGACATTGGGTTGGTTCTCGGTTTAGGTTTCAAGAGACCTTGCAGGCTCCCTTTCTCCCTCTTGGAACCTTCCTGCCACCATATGAACAAAGCCAGGCTATTCTGATTGATGGTGAGAGACATGAAGCCGATTGCCCTCCACCCTCCATTATCCCAGCCCACGCCCAGAACCAGGACATCCTACTGACATTAAGCTGACCTCAGATTCATGAGAGTGCACGGCCAAGGACAAAGGCAGCTCTCAGCTGAGCCTGAACTAAATTGCCCACACTCAGTTTCATGAACTCAATAAAAGGCCATTGCTATAAGTCACTGAGTTGGGGGGGTGCTTTTTAATACAATAATCAACCATTCACCCAATAATGCAAGGGTGTGTGATTCCCCACCTCCCAAACACCTAGAAGTCTTACAGCAGGATTGGTGAATAAGTTGTTGAATTTATTCAGTCAGCATCTTGGACTCTAACAGAGGTAGGCAACAGGACCAAGCGATAAGAGAATGATAGGATTTCTAGAAATTGTTTGAAAAGTGATCGAATGTGGGGTTCAGACAGGCAGTGGATGGAAATGAAGCCATGAATTTGCTAATAGAATTGACTAAAATTAGGAGTGAGGGAAGGAGTTAAGGAACTAGAGTTATAAATATGGGCCTTGACTTTTCAGACATACCCTGAATACAAATGCTGGGGAAAGAAAACAAACTAACAAACAAATCTTCCTTCTAAGTCTAAACTGCCCATTATCTATTAACTATCACTTTAATTGCAAACAAGTGGTTAATTTAATGTGTATGTGTCTGGACACTGTAACAAGAATTCTAAAAATAAATGGATTTTTTTAAAAAAAAGATGCATTGCACTTGAAGAATTAGTGACACACTAAATGTATTCAAGTTTGCATAATATGATGAAATCCATTTGAATGCAATTTTTAGGGAACATTTTAATTAGTCCCAGTTTGCTTAGAAAATAACACATTATTTCTGCTTTATGAAAATAGGGAAGAAATAACATATTGTGCCATTTGATAGAATCCTTTGGTCATAACATGAAAAAGAAGTCAAAGGATTTGTAATTTGCTCTCCATAACTTCCGAAAACCCTACAACTTCTGAAATAAATTGAATTCAACAGACCTTACCTAAACACAGTTGGCTGTCAATAAGCATATTTGCATGTTTTATTTGCTGTATTTTCTCCAGAATTACTGAAAACCATGTACTGTACTTCCAAAAGGTAATTCCAAAGATGGAAGGAAATATAACTTCCAATAAATGCCCCACAGGATTCTCTCTGCTAATTACCACTTGTGCCATCTCTCTGAGCAGCTTGGCATGACCAAGATGCTGCAATGAGGATAAGGAAACATCCCTGGTGACTTAACATCCAATATACAAACCTCCATCCTATATATGCAGCAGAAAATTAATTTGGCAGACACAAAATTAATCCCCTAAGAACTGGCTGGTTTTCATATTATGAAGAAGCCAGATTGATTTCCTTATTAAAAAAAATCCTCCTTCTATCAGTAAGTACCCATCTAATTCTCTTTCTTTTAGAATAGACTAAAGGCCACTCTTTATGTCTCTAATTGTCTCAAGCTCTATCTTTATCTCTTTTTTCTTTATCTTCAGCTCAATCTCATGCTACTCAATCACCCTTTGGCCCAACTGCTCTACACAGATACACACACACACACACTGAGTGGTCTGTAGTACAAAAGATCATTGTCAGATGTGGCTCACAAGTGCCTGTCTGTTTGAACAAGAAAGCCCCCTTAGATCATGCATTTACCTGAAGAACTTTATAAAACATACAGATTCCTTGGCCCCACCCTCAGAGATATCTCTCCCATACATCTGGAATTAGATGCAGTGCTTATCTTTTAAGTTTTCCACATGATTTTCATGATCAGTCTGGATTGGGATTCACTTCTTGTTGGTATAAAGAGGCCACTCATGTCCTTTGCTACACTTTTGAAATACCAGCTCCCTCAGACATTTCGCTCCATATCTGACATCTACCTAAGGAAGAGTTCAAAAAGTAGGGACACAATACACTCCAATTCTTTGGGAAAATCTATCTTCTGAGTAAACAGCCCCACTCCCAGACATACCCTTGATAAAAGGAACAGAGATCCTACTTCATGTCACGTATGCAAACACTTCCTCATCTACTACATCCCTTCAATACAAAGTAGGAAAAGGAAAAAGGAATAAATGTTTCCTTAGCACCAAAATATTTGTTAAAAAAAAATTGGCTAGAAGCTTTTGTATAATCTCATTTGATTTTTCTAACAAGCCCTTTGAGAAACCCCAACATATGGAGGAGGAAAACAATGCCCAAAGAGGAGAAGGAATGTACTAACTGTGAAACAGCTAACAAGAAGTGGAAAAGAGAGCTAAAGAATGTTATCACTGACCTTGGTAGGCACAGGGTCTGAACTACCTACACATGCATGCACATACATACAGGATGCTAAAATGCCTTTCATCCCTCTCTCCCTACACAGCACATATTGTAGTGGAATAAACACTGAAATGAGAGTTCTGAAATCAGATTCGAAGCCCCAATTCTTCCCCTAATTAGTTGGTGTATCTTCGTGGACATTTGCACATTTTCAGGGCCTCATATATCTCATTGGTTAAATAAGGATGGAGTGTGATGTGATTTTAAATTATCTTGTCACCCTAAATATCTTCACTTCCTCTACTCCTCTCCATCACTGAAAGTTCAGTACTGATTGTATTGTATGCATTACCTGGCATTGTTAGAATATGTCCTTCCTAAACACAGAATAACTCAGACAGTGAATGTTCATCTCCCATTATACATTTGAAATGTTTTGTTTTACATCCTGTTGTCTCGCATACATGATTTAGTACTGGTCAAAAACTGTCAAACTCACCACCTCTAAAATATCTCAGTTCACTCATCTGTTTCAGTGTGCATTCTAACTCCAATGTCTGTTGCTTACTTTGTGTTTGTAATGCATATGGGGAAAAGTTATTGTAGAGTTTCTGTTTATAGAACCACACTTTGGAGAGATTTTTATTGTATTTTTTGCAAGACTGATTATGCTTCAAAACAGTGCATTGAGAGAAGGCTTTCTCCACATCAGAAGGTATAGTCCAAGCAGGAGTTTGAGAATCTGTCAAGGAAATACTATTATGAACACTGAAGTGAAATACACAGAAATATTTAGTCAGAAAGACCACTGGAAAAAGAGTCAAGGGACCTGAAGTTGAGTTCAGATTTAGTTACTACGTAGATGTTTAACCTTGGATAAGGTGTTTGGCTTTCTAAGCTTCAATTTCACCTCTGTAAATGATTCTCCAAAGACAATGAACTATTTGAACACAAAATATGTGCACTTGAACATCTCTGCAATGCTCTAGGTTTTCCCAGACTATTCATTATCCCTCTCTCCTTTCTATTCAAATCTCTAACATCGCTTATTTACTTCCTATTTCACTAAGAAAACAAAAATCAGAAGAAAACATCCACAAGCTTTCAACACACATCTCATCTACCTGGCTCGTGATAAGATACTCTGACTTCATTCCTGTTACAGTGAAAGATACAAAACCAAAATAAGAGCAACCATTCCATTTGTGCACTAAATCCTGAGTCCCTGGTACATACTCAAGGCTTCTAGTCTTGCTGAGACAAGAGGGAAGGGGGCAGGGCACAACCTTTAATAGAATGATATAGCCAAAAACTGATTAGAACCATCTAGGGTCAAGATGGCAGATGATTCAACCTTGAGCCTAAGTGGGCAGTAGTCCAATTCCTGGAAATCTCCCCTCTTCCCTCTTTCCTGAAATAGTTGGAATATTCCTCCCCGTCATTAGCTTATGAAATTACCCAGCTCATAAAACTCACCACCCCACATTTCAGGGGCCCTCTTGCTTCCTGCAATGGCCCAAACTCTGGCTGTGGAATGTGTATCTCCCCGAATAAAACTTGTTTTCACTTAGCTATGGCTTGCTCTTGAATCATTTCCTGTGTGAAGCCAAGTACCCTCATTTGGCGGCCCATCCCAGGGAATCAACCAATATCTGGAACTAGACCATCATCTTGCACCCTATTTTCCTGCAACACTACAACTATATTTTTCTCTCCTTTATCACGTATTTCTCCCCTCGACTGGATCATTCCTATGAACAAACTTGTTCTCATGTTCTAGGATCTGTCTTCTTTTTGTTGTTGTTGTTGTTGTTGTTGTTGCTGCTGCTGCTATTTCTTGGGCTGCTCCCGCGGCATATGGAGGTTCCCAGGCTAGGGGTTGAATCGGAGCTGCAGCCACCGGCCTACGCCAGAGCCACAGCAACGCGGGATCTGAGCCACGTCTGCAACCTACACCACAGCTCACGGCAACGCCGGATCGTTAACCCACTGAGCAAGGGCAGGGACCGAACCCTCAACCTCATGGTTCCTAGTCAGATTCGTTAACCACTGCGCCACGACGGGAACTCCGGTTCTGTCTTCTTAAATTAAAAAATAAAATAAAATAAAAACACCTTGGGCCCCACGTCTCTCTCCAGATACTTCCAAATTATCTTTACAGCAAAGCTTCTCCAAAGAGTGGTCTATATTTTCTTCCAGTTCCTTCTCAACTGACTCAATGATCACTTTTTGTCCTTCATTTATTCCACCTGTTACCAGCATTTGACAGAGTGGATCACTCCATCCTTTCCTTGGTTTTCAGATATCACACTGTCCTAATTTCTCTCCTATTGCAATGGTTGCTCCATCTCAGAGTTCAATACTCTGTATATAGAACTCTACTTCTATAATGCTAAACATCATCATTATGCTAACAGCTCCCAAATTTATATCTCTACTTCACACTTCTTTTATGGACACCACACTCATATATCTACTTGCCTACTCAGTAACTGAAAAGGCAATAGAATTCAGTGCTGCAGTAAATGGGCTTCCTAGGCAGCCCCCAGACAATGACTGAACATGACAGTGATACAAGAACTTATTGTTTCTGACCAGTTGACCAGTACAGGACTCCTCCATTTGTACTAGGGCTCCCAAGGGGGCTGGCTGCAGATTTCTCAGAGTTGTACCCCAGTCTCAGTCGACTTTCTACTGAAGGCATCCTAAGCTCAAACCTGTCAGCCAAATGTACTTTGCTAGAAAGTTCTCTTTTGTTCAAATGGAATCATAGGTTATTGTGAAACAATGCTTAATTATTCATCAAAAGTAACAAAAGATTTCAAAAACAAATATAAATCACTTAAAGGCAAAGAAGTTCACACAATCTGTTATCAAATGTAGCATTCCAAGAAAACTTTGTTCTCTTAACAGTGAGAGAAAACCAAACTTTAGTCTTGTATTAGCTTACTATTCAATCTTATCTTAATCAATCTTGACCATATACAGCCCCCCACTTTTTTGGCCACACCCACAGCAAATTCTCTCTTGAAAGGAGATTTGATTGGCCAATTTCACTGCCCCCACAAAGGTTACAACTTTGAGCTCAGAGACACCAACACTGGCAGAGAAGTGCCTCTTCCTCAGAGATCTGAGTTTCAACTGGGGGAGAATCCTCCCCTAAACTTTGAATGTATAGTCATTCAGCCTCTTCCCTTTTGTTCCACCACCCCAGGGTGAGAGCTATTCTTTTATTTGCTACTTCCATGACACCTCAGAAATCTCTTTTGACTATTTCAGTTAACTAGTTAAAATGATTAGTTAAAGACCTAGTTTAAAATTATTTTCAATTCTCTCTCTTCAAATAAGTGGTATTTTTCTCTCCTGATTGGACCCTGATTGATGCCAGTGTTGACTGAAAAAAATTGCACAACCTAAAAGTTGAGAATAATGTTTTATTTGATGGACAAAACTGAGGACTTAAGCTGAGAACAAAGCCTCTCAGATGACTCTTCGGGCAATATGGGTAGGTGGAACATCAAATGATTATTGTTAATTAAAGAAAATCAGATATCTTGACAAGGAATTTAGTGCTTTTCAATATACAGGAAGATGCAAGAGTCTGGGCTCACTGAAATTATTCTTTTGATATGTAGATCAGCTATCTGGGGCCAGTATCCTGCACTTTCTCATCCTGAGTCCCCTCAGGTACACCAGTGTAGGAGTGGCTGCAGTGGATGACTGCTAGATAGCAAGCATCCTGTTTCCATCCTGAGTTCCCTCAGGGCTCACAGTTGGGGAGGCTGTAAAGTGATGGCTTGATGGCTGCTGCATCCTTTGTTTACTGATATGGTAGGCTGTATTTTTCATTCATATCAGCACTATCTAATGATTTTCTCTTTCAGATAATGAGGATTAAACTTTCTTTCACCAACCCTACCCCTTATACATAAATGTATTTCTCCTTATTCTCTGACATTAGTTATATTCCACCACTATTATATCATAAATCTGTCTGATGTTTAAACTATGACTATGTTAAAGCTAGTCTCAATCTAACCTTACAGTCTATTATTTTGTTATGCTTCCTTCCCTGACCAAAGGGCTTTAGTTTTTGAATTAATGATTGTCTTCATTTCTATATATTATGCTTTTCTTAACCTCAACCAGCATCCCTCCTTGATTACATAAATATTCTCTCAATATTTTGATGTATATTTTGTATTTTATTATCACTGTCCTGAAGACTTCTCTCCCAGAGCCTTTTGATTGCCTCTGGGAATTCTGGTTGTCCCCTAGGCCTGCTGTATAACAGTTGTCTGAGGAATTCCTGTCACCAGTTCCCATCATAGTGGAGCTTCTTGTAGCCATCTTTTTGTGTGTTGGACTTCCTGTTTACAATGTTTACACCTGTTCTTTTTCTTTTTTTTTTTTTCTTTTTGGCTGGGCCCATGGCATGGAAAGTTCCCAGGCCAGGGATGGAACTCAAGCCACAGCAGTGACAACACCTGGATTCCTAATCTGTTGAGCCACTAGGGAATGCCTACTCCTGTTAAGCAAACCATCTCTTACACATAAGACAGCAGTTGATTAACATGCTCATTAATATCACAAATTTTACGACTAAAAGGAAGAGGAATTATGTAAAGATTTCAGTTGAAGTAATGTGAAAGTCAAGGCAGAAAATATTTGCTAACAAAACAAAAAATTAAGATATGACCTTTGGACCTCTATGTATATTCCATCTTCTTCAATGTCTGGGCCACAGGAGCCTGAATGATAGGAAGATTTTGCCAGATGCTCACCCACTAGAAAAGTAATTTCAAAGGAACTGAAATGCCCACTTGGATTATGCCCAGATTATATTCAGAGCAGTAATAACACTGCCATTAAATAAGAATGTTTTTAATTGTCTATCTTAATCTTCAGAAAATGTAAATAACCAGAAAGATGCACTTGTATGTATATGTTTCTATTTGGAAATTAAGATACTGACTATGATGATAGGACAAAAGTAAATGAAACAAGAAATGTTTACTATTTTAATAACAAATAATTTGGCCCAATTGATTTTGAAACTCACTTGAAAAAGAGTCTATCCCAGAGCCAAAGAAAAAGAAAACAGAGCAAGCAAAAAAGTTGGGGGTGGAGGAAGGACATGTGCAAATGCCAAGGAGAGAGGTATATCACAAGTTCAGTTCATTAAAATATGATGTCTTGTCATGCAAGACGAAGACAAAAGCAAACTAATTGTTTCAGATTGATTATAACAATGGTTTGATTGTTTTGGTTTCCTAGAGTAGGACCCAGAAGGAGCAAACAATCAGCTGCTTTGACCAGGAGGGAGGAATTATACTTTAAACCATTGGCCTGAATTTGTGTTATAATCATGCTGAAGTTATAATAAAGCTTAACAGTAATTCAATCAGAAAATCTTATTAGGACTTAAAAGCTAGCCTTTTAAAACTAAACATTCTCCCAAAATGGTTTAGACCAGCTGCACAACTTTCTGTTGTTATTTTTAAAGTTACCAAGAGGGGGCAATATCTCCAGGCCTCACTGTGGCTTCCCTTCCGTTCAAACAGCAGAGGAGTCAAGGTTTTTTCAGGTAACAGCTCTGGAGGTGGCTCAGATTTTTCCGCAGTACAAGCGAGTCTGCGCGGCCTAACAGCCCTCAGGCAGCCTCCACTGACATCCAAAACTTACATAACACTGTATTGCGTTATGACAGTAGTTCTCAACCTTGACTCTGCATTAGCGTCATCTGGGGTGCTTTAAAAAAAACAAATGATGCCTGCAGAATGTCTCAAGGTGGGGCCAGTATTGGAATACTTTAAAACTTTTCTCAGTGAGGTTGTCACGGATAAGAACACTGTGCAATCCAGTCTCAGGGTATTAGAAAACAGTAATGACTTTGGGAGAATTTCACATTTGTGTGACCTTTCCTTGTTTCATGGTCTATATGGCAGTTGTTTCAGGGGTTCTTAGGAGATAGAAGCTTGAATCATCTTTCTCTGACTATTTGTTTTACTCAGATTTTATTTTATTCCTTTTATTAAGAGTAAGCTGCCTAGATCAGTCCACCTTTTATTATGTTTATTCTTATCTGGAAACTTAAATATTTTTAAATAGGGCAACACCATTTTATTATTATCTTTAATACATTATTGCTAGGAAAACTTTAGCAGGGTTTACGTTGTTAACTGTCATTTCAGCTCAATGCCACAGATGTCACCTTAATGTAAGAAGAAGCAGAGATGCAAATCCTCATGTGAACAATGATCAAGTTAATAAGGGAGTATTTGCTCTAATTAACTCAGATCTCATCATTTCAATTTTAACTTCATGGACACCACAAAAATAAACTTTTTTGGAAATCAGAGTGAATCAAATCTTTGTGAATAATTCAAAATTGGCCTTCAAAGCCAGTAAAAACAAAATTCAAAGACCAGATTTCAACAGCTAGGAAAAGGAGAGACAGAGATAGAGAACTGAAGTTCTATCCTGTAGTTGGAGCAAAAATGACAGTCTGGTTTATCTAGGTTATCTATTGTAATACTACATGGTAGCAAGAGGCTTTGTGGTCAGACAAATATCATTTAAAATCCTGATTTTATAAATTGTTTATGGTGCAGTATAGGGAAAATACTTAACCTCTCTGTTTTCTCACGTCTAATAATGGGGATAATGACTACATCACAGAGTCATGTCAATGAAAAGGGGCAGTGAATGCAGAGAAAGTACCATGTTGATAGGATGGTCAATACAAGATATTTGTATTGGTATTAGAGACTCTTGTAGTAAATGACATTTCAGTTTGGAATTTTTTTTCCCAAGGATCTTGATTTTTTTTAAGTTTTGTTGAAGTAGAGTTGATTTACAAAGTTGTAATAATTTCTTCTGTACAACAAAGTGACTCAGTCATACGTATACACATATCCCAATAAGATTTCTTTCCCACATAGAATATCATGGAATACTGGGTAGTGTTCCCTGTGCTATACAGTAGGTCTCTGTTGGCCAATCATTACATATACCTCAATGTGCATATGCCAATCCCAAACCCTCAGTCCATCCCTCCTCCCAACCTGCCCCCTTTATTAACTGTACAAGTGCTGCCGCTGCAGTCTATTGCTAGCTCCCTATGCAAGTCAAGGGTAGTTAATATCTGATCACAAGGCTAACACTATCTGGTGTGTCCTGTTCAGCTGCTATTCACTTTCCCCCCTCAAGCCACCCTTCACCAAGGCTTAATCATGATGCATCAAGGAAACTACTACCGGAGGACTTAAAAAAAAAGGAAAGAAAGAGTGAAACAAAGTCATGTTGAAATGTTAATGGGGTCATGTTCTGCATTTGCACATCTCTTGGAATTCTTTAGCAAATGGATTTTCAATTAACATTTCACTGTCAGATTGGGGTGGGTCTGTCTTACAGTATACTTGTGACCCTTTCTCATCCAGAAGCAAGGAAAGCAACAGCACAATATAGGAAGTATAAGTTATATTCTATTGAAAAGTATATGTTTATCTTAATATTTACATTTACTAACAGGCATCTGGATAAACTCCTCATAAGCAGAGACCATGTTTAACTAATCCTTGCACATTAATTCATACTTGCATGTCTTGGTATCAGTTCAAGCCCAAGAACTATATAGCAAAGAAATGCAAATTAAAACAAGATTATCCATCCATCTAGTTGGCAAAGCCTGAAAGATATGAAAAAACCCAATTCTGGCTAAATTTAAACTTTTCTGGAATCATTAGTATGTTCAAGTAGACTTAAAAATGTCCATGCCCTTTAACATGGCAATTGCATTCATTAGACCTAAAGAGAGATGTAAAGAGTGTTCAAAGTTATAGTTTCAATATTCAAATAATGTTGCTTATAATACAGAAAAATAAACTAAGATTATGATGGGAGATTAGTTAATAGTGCACCCATAAGATGAAATACTATATAATGATGTCGAGGGAACTATTTCCTGGCTTTGAAAAGATATATTCACAATATACTAGGTGATAAAAGCAGACCACAAATAGTACAATTTCATTTTGTTTTCCTATTTCTATGTTTCTGCATTAATTTCTATAATATGTGTTACTTTTTATTCAATTAAAATTCATACATTTTGAAATACTCAGATAATTAGAAAACTACAGAAAGTAATGAAACAGTAATCCATATAAGCTATATCTGAAAAGATGTTAACATTTTGACAAATCTGTTTCATTGCTCTCTCAATAAAAATAAAAATGTGATACAGCCAAAATCCCTATTGTTTTCTATTTTCTGCTTCACAGAGATAAGCACTACCTTTAAAGTTCATGTTATCATTCCTGTTAATATATAATTTTCTACATATGCATAGATTATTATTTTATTTTAAATTTCACACAAATTATGTTATTGTCATAATTATCATCATCACCACCTTATCCAGGCTTTATCAAGCAGCTTTATGAATATCAACTTATTTCATTACACTGTACTATCCCACTCTATAATTTGTCTTGCAACTTGCTTTTTTCATTCTACATGTCTTTTATGCACATGAAAACAAACTATTAAAGTTTTTGTAATTAAATAATACTATTCTAAATCTCCTCATAAAAAATGCCTATATTTTTTACTACATTGATATGATTTCCAGGACTTCCACAGAGAGGAACTACCAAGTCAAAGAGCATGACTAATTGTGTAGCCTGTTACATGTTTCAGGACACTCACAACCTAATGATGTTCCAAGAAAAGGTTGTAGCGATGAGACTAGTTCTTTACAACTGAATCAAAATTGACTTGGATAAACTGTATTTATTTTGATGGTTTAATAGGTATGAAATGCTACCCCAATTGAATCTAATTTGCACTTTATTTAATTGCCCTTAAGGCTAAGATTTTCTCTTTTGGTTAATTTATCATTTGCTTTATATTTGTAGATTCTTTGTTCACTTCTTTGATTACATATTCAGTAGTATTTTAGATACAATCATAGTCATGTCTTCAACCCCAGTATTCTTTAGTCCAGAATTCAAAATATCCTGGAGTTCCCACCATAGCTCAGTGGTTAACGAACCCAACTAGTATCCATGAGAACACAGGTTTGATCCCTGGCTTTGCTCAATGGGTTAAGGATCCGGCATTGCCATGAGCTGTGGCGTAGGTTGCAGATGCGGCTCAGATCCCACATTGCTGTAGCTGTGGTGTAGTCCAGCAGCTACAGCTCCAATTCGACCCTTAGCCTGGGACCCTCCATATGCTGCAGGTGTGGCCCTAAAAAGACCAAAAAAAAATCCTTTTAATTTTTAATTGTATATATATATGTATATATAATATATATTATTAGATAATTACACATTTTAAGTATAGTTAATACCTATTCAATATATTACACATATAATATTTTATATACATATATTTAACCCAACATCAGCAAAATATCTAGATAATTAACACCTTATTCTTTTTCACTAAAATATATATCATTAAGTAGATAGAGACATAATGTTCTTCAGTTGCATGGTTTAATATTTTTGCTCTGGGGAAAGTTCTTCTATTGATGTTTGAGAGTGAAATATTCATACTGAAGTATGCAATGCACTTATTTATATTGCAATGAATTTTATATATAATATATATATTCACTGATGGACAAATCTTAAGGCAAGACACATTTCATGGTTTTAAGTTGAGAAACTAGGTTTGATTCATAATGGCTTTCTAATGCTAAATGGTAGGGATCTATTTAATAACCTAAAAACAAAAGCTAAATGAGAACTGCCCTTATCCTCCCATTTTCAATTTGACACCAATCTAACCCCTATTCTTAGTAAAGTTTCAAAGCCCACAGTCACATTTTTGCTGAATTTCTTATATTTTGTTTGTTTGTTTCTTTGTAAAACATCACCCCTCAACCATACCTGTATTTACCTGGTTGGATCAAGTCACCACATGCCACTTAAAGCCTTAAAAGTGGAGGATGGGTAAGCAGAGAGTTGGGAGGAAAATGAAAGGTAATGGAGGAAATATTGATCCATTTGATCATTTTCACAGAAGTAGACCGAAGATTGCTGAGTCTATATGAAATAATAAATTTCAAAAAATTCCATAAGATGTGAAGATATTTAAACAAGAGAATATTAATTCCTTGTTGACCTCATTTGAAGAAACCATACTTTAGACTCACAAAAACAGGGAAAAAAGAATGTTTTTACCCTAACCTGAGGCACTCTAGGATTTAACAGCCTTTCCCTTCGTTTTTATAGCCTTTAAAGAATACATACAAGGAATCTAATGTGCAAATTTGCTTTTAGACTTTACTATGATGTTATGTTCTAGTCAATTAAGATAATATTATAAAGAAATAAAATTTGGGTGTCTGCCACTAGCCTAAAGTAGCAAAATGTTTAATCCTATTTAGTCATCAACTATCATGTTAGATAATTTGTAATGATGAGGGATCTATCACTTGCTGTTATGTGGCAAGATTAACATTTATACCTGTGTGGCTAAAACTCTTGTATGTTAAAATAATTCATTTTGTGGAAAGGGATAGTTAAAGACTTTTATCCCAGAGATTTTTCATTGCTCCAAGAAACATTATAAACTATAGTCTCAATATGTATATTTTATATTTTTATTTAGAGAAATACTTCTTTATAACAGTTAGTAGGCTTCTGAACTTTAGAAATGTGATTTCTCATTCCTATTTCTCCAGTACATTTTTACAGACTAGTGAGTCTCAAATTATGAAATCTATGTTTTTTCAGTTGGCTGAAGTCACCATTTTACAGCTATTAAGAGAAGAGGTATTGCTTGCCTGGGAGTGAATCATAGTTCTACCTCCTTGCTCTGTGACTTTGATGAAGTTACTTAAGCACTCCTTGCCTCAGTACACTCGTGTGTAAAATGGAGTTAATAATATCTAATTTTTTAAATGAGGATTAAATGAGTTAAAGAGCATAAAATATTTTGAACAGAATGTTGCATAGAATAAATGATAAATGAGTATTATTACTAGATATTTTCATCACATCATAATCTTGGTTTCTCGCATTTCTTTAAAGAAATCCTCAATTCTCAATTTAAGAGTATCTAGAACAGAGTCATTTTAGATGTAGGTTTTCTATAGTTTCAATGGTTTTTGTTTTTGTATTTTCTTTTTTCCACTTTTTTGTTTGTTTCATTATTTGATTTACTTGTAGGTCGAAATGATCAACATGATCTGGAAGTTTGTAGTTTGCTTATTTTTATTTGAGCATTAAAATATGCATCAATTTTCTCCCAAGGGAACAGTGTTATCCACCACTCCACCAAATACATTTCATTTGATAACTTTCTCAGAAACCTATTTATTCATTATTATTTATTTATTTATTTCCAGCTTTATGGCAATATCATTGACCTATAACACTGTGTACGTTTAAGGTGTAAAATATGCTGATTTGATACCCTTATATATGGCAAAACAATGATCACCATAGCATTAACTAACACCTCCATCAGGTCACATCATTACCATGTCTTTTCTGTGGTTGAAAATATTTAAAATACACTCTTAACAATGTGGGAGCTAAGGACACCGACCCTCTGCACAGTGAAAAATCTGAGTAAAACAAATGGTCGACACTTTGTATATGGGGTTCCTCCATATACACAACCATTCCTTCATATCCATGATTCCTCTGTATCTGAGGTTCTACCTCTAGATTCAGCCAACCTCAGATCATGTAGTACTGTAATATTTACTATTGAAAAAAATCTACATGTAAGTAGAATGCTCACAGGAGAATGCTGTTATTAGTTCAATTTGTTAGCAAGAATGCTAGCTCCTAAATTACCATTTACATTGCTTATTTGTTCTTGAAAGCTTCTGGATTGTTTTATTGCTATGGCTATTTTCTTAACCATGAATTTGCCTTCTTTCCAACACCCATGATTTTGTCCTGGCATTTAGTTTTTCTGGGATTATTTTATTGACAGCTGTCAGATTTTAATCTATCTGTCAAAAACACAAGAAAATTTTAATCTTCATAGCAGAAGGTTCAGATATATGAGATGTTCAGAAAAAGCAGAGAAGTTCTTAACAACCTGTCTTCTTAACATATCTAAGCTTGATTCCCTTATACTTGGATTGTGAAGTTCCACTTAAGATTAAGGACAGGATAAAAACAAGCTGCCTACAAATAGCAGAAGAACATCTACAAAGTTTGATTTTTCTTTTGCTTCTTACTCAGCAAAGACTGCTCTCCTATTATTTATTACATCTGAGAATATCGAGAAAAATTTGGAGAAATAAGAAAAGTCTCTTTTACTTAACCTTTTTTGATCCCATATATCTCCTGTTTTTGAGACTCAACTAATCATAATAATGTTATTGGCTTTTTTTTTGTCTTTTGTCTTTTTTTAGGGCCCCAGCCACGGCATATGGAGGCTCCTAGGCTAGGGGTGGAATCAGAGCTACAGCTGCTGGCCTACGCCAGAGCCATAGCAACACCAGATCCAAGCCGCATCTGCAACCTACACCACAACTCACGGCAATGCCGGATCCTCAACCCACTGAGCGAGGCCAGGGATTGAACCCACAACCTCATGGTTCCTAGTTGGGTTCGTTTCTGCTTTGCCACGCTGGTAACTCCATTGACTCTTTATTATGCACATACAAGGAGGCAAGCACTATGCTAGACAGATGTTTTACATACTTTAAAAAATTATTCCCATTTTACAGAGGTCAAAACTGAGATTTTACACTTAAATAACTTGCCCAAAGTCATGTACCCTAGCAAGTAATAGAACCATAATTTAATCACTGGCTATGTTCTTTCTGTTTCACTGATTAATGGTGACATAGAGAAATTTGGAAAATATGACCTAGATCTCAGAGCAATGCATATGATTTGACATTTTTTCAGTTCTTCTCTCATGCACACAAAGACACAAATACATGCCTGCAGAAATACCTCTCTCCACCTAATCAAATTTTTAATTTTAAGCTTCAAGCCATTAATTACTTATTTTAAAAATATTGTTATACTATTGTAAGACAGACTATAGAGAAACTATGTGTGTGTGCATGCTTCCCACTCCTCTACCCACTTTCTGCCTCCCACCAGAAAACACAGAACACTAAACCCTTCATTTATTTTTCCTGGAATTTGTTTCGACTTGAGAAAACTAAAATAAAATATGGTTATACAACTTTTCAAAGGCCAAACAATTGTCAAACTGAATCTAAGAATAGTAATGCTGATGATATGCCCAGTAGCAAAGCTTTATATCCAAACCTTTACATCATCCACCTTTTTGGCTAACAGCATATGGTGTGTTTTTTCTTTTTTTCCTTAATATAGGAGGATGTCTACAGTATAGCTAGAATATAATAAAAATGGTAGTACAGACTTGAGCAAATATATAATGACATATTCATTATTATATATAATAGAGTATTTTCACTGCCCAAAAAATCCCCTGGGCTCTGCCTATTTATCTCTCCACTTCCCACCCTGGCAACCACTGATCTTTTTTATTGTCCCCATATTTTTTAATTTTCAAGGATGTCATATTTTTGGAATCCTACAGTACATAACTTTTTCAAATTGGCTTCTTTCACTTAGTAATATGTATTTAAGTTTCCCCCATGTCTTTTCATGGCTTGAATAGCTCATTTTTTTTAGAGCTGAACAATATTCTATTGTCTGGATGTACCACAGTTTATTGATTCATCTACTGAAGGGCATCTTGATTGCCCTCATAAACATACCCTAAGTTTACATTTATGAGTGAACCCTAAGACAAACTATGGACTTTGGGTGATTATGATGTCTCAAGGGAGGTTCATGCTTAGTGAAAAAAAAAGTACCATTCTGGTGAGTGATGTTGATAATGGAGGAGACTATGCATGTGTGAGGGTAGGAGCCATATGGGAAATTTTGTTGGAAACATAAAAACTGCTGTAAAAATAAAGTCTTTTGAAAAAGGTAATATTTTTGGGAAACGGATCTGCAATGGAGTTAATATTGAACAGGAAAATCATTTAAAATGTAAATAGTACATCTACTTAATCCATTCATCTGTAGATGGACATTTAGGTTGCTTCCATGTCTTGGCTATTGTGAATAGTGCTGCAATGAACATATGGGTGCACGTGTCTTTTTCAAGGAAAGTTTTGTCAGGATATGTGCACAAGAGTGGTATTGCTGGACCATATGGTAGTTCAATGTATAGTGTTCTAAGGTAGCTCCATACTGTTCTCCATAGTGGTTGTACCATCTTACATTCCCATCAACAGTGCAGGAGGGTTCCCTTTTCTCCTCACCCCCTCCAGCACTTTTTATTTGTGGACTTATTAATGATGGCCATTCTGACTAATGTGAGGTGGTACCTCATATTAGTTTTGATTTACATTTCTCTAATAATAAGTGATGAGCATTTTTTCATGTGCTTGTTGGCCATCTGTATATCTTCTTTGGAAAAATGGACTTTTGCCCATTTTTCCATTGGGTTGTTGGCTTTTTTGCTATTGAGTTGTATAAGTTGTATATTTCAGAGATTAAGCCCTTGTCACTTGTATCATTTGAAACTATTTTCTCTCAACCCATATGTTGTCATTTTTGCCGTTTTGTTTGAATGAATGGATTAAGAAAATATGGTATATATACACAATGGAATACTACTCAGCCATAAAAAAGAACAAAATAATGCCTATTGAAGCAACATGGATGGAACTAGAGACTCTCATACTAAGCGAAGTCAGAAAGAGAAAGACAAATACTATACGTTATCACTTATATCTGGAATCTAATATACATCACAAATGAAACTTCCCACAGAAAAGAAGCTCATGGACTTAACAAACAGACTTGTTGTTTCCATGGAGGAGGAGAAGGGAGTGGGATGGACTGGGAATCTGGGGTTAATAGATGCAAACTATCACCTTTGATAAGCAAAGTTGTCTAATGGATAAGCAATGGGATCCTGCTCTATAGCTCTGGGAACTATATCTAGCAACTTATGATGGGGCATGATGGAGGATAATGTGAGAAAAATAATGTATATATCAGTGTGTGACCAGGTCTCTTTGGTGTACAGTAGAAAATTGACAGAACACTGTAAACCAACTATAATGGAAAAAATAAAAATCATTTTTAAAAAGAAGAAATTCAAAGAAAAAAGAAAAGAAAAGAAGAAGCGCCAGGGAGGAGTGAGAGAACAGTAGCTTAAGAGATGGGGGAAAAATCCAAGATACAATGTTAAGTGAAAAAGAACAAGGTGAAACAGTATGTATTTTATGACACTATTTAAGAAAAAAAAATAAAATTCAAGAACTTAAATATAAAAAGTGCCTAAAACCCTTCTCAGCAGCAACAGACAATAACAGTGTGTAAAAATGATATTTTGAAATGACTTTTGGTATATTTTCCCTTACTGTTAGTAAAGTAGACTATTTTTCTGCAATCATTTACCCATCAATGTTAAGCCATGTTATTTACTGCCTCAGGGAAGACAAGGTAGATACAGCTTAGAATAATAAAAATCTCAATACTTATGTTTTGAGTATATAGTAAAATAAGAGTCTATAGGTAAATGACATGATTTGTGAGTGAAGAAAGATAAATTATAACAAGTGTTAGTGAAGTGATAGAGAAATGGACACTCACACATTGCTTGTGGGAATGTATGTTGCATAGCCTCTTTGGAAAACAGTTTGGCAGTTACTCAAAAAGCTAAACATAGGACTAACACATGGCCCATGAATTTCAGTTCTAGGTATATGCCCAAGAGAATTGAAAATATATGTTTACAACTTTCATAGGAATGATCACAGCAGTAGTATTCATTATAGCCAAAAATTGGGAATAGCCCAGATGTCCTTTACCTGATAAATTCATAAACACAATCTGACATATCCATTCAGTGAAATATTATTCATTTTTTAAAAGTGAGGTGATTACACATGCTAGAAAGAGGATGAAATTTGAAAACGCTATGCCAAGTGAAAGAAGTCATATAAAATAGCCCACATATTATGTTATAGTATTTTACAGAAAAACCATAAAGGCAAATTATTATATAGAGAAAGTAAATTGATGTTTTTCAAGGGATGGGGAAACAGAGGAATTGAAAGTGACTGCTAACAGGTATGGGGTTACTTTGTTGGTTGATGGGGATATTCTGGAATTAGATTGTGGTGATGGTTTGGCAATAATGTGAATATACTAAAATTCATTGAATTGTATACTTTATAATGGCAAGTTTTATTAATGTAGATCATATCTCTCCATATATCTTAAAAGAGAAAAAGAAAAAATATATATATGTATGTATGTGTATATATGTATGTGTGTGTGTGACTGGGTTATTTTGCTATACAGTAGAAAATTGACAGGAGTTCCTGTCATGGCTCAGTGGTTAGAGAATCTGACTAGGTTGCGGGTTCAATTCCTGGCCTTGCTCAGTGGTTTAGCGCTCCGACGTTGCCATGAGCTGTGGTGTAGGTCACAGACGTGGCTTGGATTCTGCATTGCTGTGGCTGTGGTGTAGGCCAGCAGCTACAGCTCCAATTGGACCCCTAGCCTGGGAACCTCCAAATGCCCTCGGTGCAGCCCTAAAAAAGGCAATAAAAATAAAAAAAGAAAATTTACAGAACACCATAAACCAACTAAAATGGACAAAATAAAAATCATTTAAAAAATAAATAAATAAAATGTAAATAGCTACATAAAATAACATTTTTAAAGTATTAATAAAAGGATAATTTCACAGAAGCAAAAGTAACATCAAGATGTGAAATATGGATTAAGGAAAAATATAAATTTAAGCAGAAAAAAATTAAATCTCTGAAACCAAAATGAGATCTATTTAATAACTAGTCAAGTGTGGCACATAGGGCAATTTATTCTCCCAACATTAATTTCAATTAGTCTATATCCAGGTATAATGATTGATCATGAGAGAGAGAGACAGAGCAACAGAGAGAGACTGTGTTTGCTCTCTCTGTTGCAAGGGCAGGAAAGCAGGAGAGAAGTGTTCAGGATGTAGAGATTATTCCAGAAGTTTAAAGGTAGTCAGTCGGTGAGTCATTTTGGACTAAACATGCACACTTCTGGTAAGATAAACAGATCCAGTAACAATGCCCAGCAGATCTCGTTAGTTATTTTGAAAGGGATTATATATTAGTTATCACCTCTATCTGCTTCCTGCAGAACACAGTCTGCTTGATAAAATCTGTATGACTCACAAGAGTATTTGAATCTTGGGTAAAATATGAAGAAATATATTTATGTATGGAAGTTAAGTTCTCTTCAATTCATATAAAAGGGCTTTCAGTTTATGGTTTTCATTATCATTATCACTGTAGGGTGTTACTGCAAACATTTCCATTGGTTTGTTGAATGACATAATAATATATCATGTGTTCTGATTTAAGAAAACTAGGGCATATAAAGTTATTACAAATGAGATTTAATTCTAAACAATAAATCATGTAAATGGATAGGTTTTCACAAAATGCAAGCCAAATTTTCTGAGAAATTAATGTTTCCAATGATGGGCTACCAGCCGTTTATAACTTTGATCCAGGCTGCAAACTGGGGAAAATATTTCTTTTACTGTAAGAAATCTGGGGCTATAGCTAAAGTAATCCCCACTCCTCAGTAGGCTGCCAAATCTGCACAGACTCATCACCATGCAGGGTTTATTTTCAGCACAGGAAAAGACTGATCCAACAACCCAGGCTGTCAGAAAAACAGCAGGGAAGGAACCATGATGGAAACATGTTTAAAATCATAAACAACCCCTATTCCCCATACATTTGACAATAAACTGTCCCCTGCAGGGAACAAGATTATTTGAAGTGTGGGCCTCCAAAAAAAAAAAAAAAAATGGGTAGCAATCATTCCCAGTTGTACTTCTAATGTTCTAAAACTGATTGTAGCTGACTACTTACTGGATAGAGAGTGAATTTGGCAGTTGCAATCAAAGTTGCCAAGCATTTTATAAGAATATTAAATAGAAAAATGTAAGTCATGAATTTTAAAACCAAGAGAAGCAAAGAAGGAAGGAAGGAAGGAAAGAAAGTAGGAAGCCAGGGACATATGAGCTGCTTTTTGCTTTATGTGATAAGAACAAGCTATCAAATATTGTAAAAGGAGAGGAATCGAAAAAATAAAACATAAAAATGATAAATAAACAATGAATCACCTCAATCTATCAGCCAAATCAATTGTGCATTACTTGTATACTAAGAAAAAAATCAATAAAATTCAGGGACATAGGAGGAACTGTTGGATGAAAAAGCATAGTAGGGAACTTTTCTTTGGGTTGCTTTGGCATGGTAAATGCTCTCTTTACTTATACTGTATGTTCAGTGTTGACCACTGCCCCCTAACTGTATATTATGGATCAACGAAAATAACAAAGATTTCCAAAGATACTTTATAAACACTCGACATATTTTTTTTATTTATTTATTCATTTTTTTTTGTCTTTTGTTGTTGTTATTGTTGTTGTTGCTATTTCTTGGGCCGCTCCCACGGCATATGGAGGTTCCCAGGCTAGGGGTCGAATCGGAGCTGTAGCCACCGGCCTACGCCAGAGCCACACAACGCGGGATCCGAGCTGCGTCTGCAACCTACACCACAGCTCACGGCAACGCCAGATCGTTAACCCGACTGAGCGAGGCCAGGGACCGAACCCGCAACCTCATGGTTCCTAGTCGGATTCGTTAACCACTGTGCCACGACGGGAACTCCTCGACATATGTTTAAAAAGATGACTCTACTCATTTTCAAAGAGAACCCCAAGGGATAGCTGAGGGGGAGGGTGTTAGCCAAAATCTTTTCTCCTATGATTTACCTTTGATAAAAGAGATAAGATGAAAACTAATAGTCAATTGTCAATTTTTCTATTGCTATAACTTTTCTGTCCTTTAATCCAGGTTTGCTTTGCTGATTTAACAATGTGGATATTCCTTAAACTAATATAAGCATGTGATATATAATATATTATATTGTATGTAATTATACAATATATCATATATAATACTATATATAACATATTATATATAGTATTATATATGGTATATAGTCAGTTCTACTACAACACTATAACATGGTGCATGTGTTCCCAAATCGCTGCACTATGTAATAAAAACTTCAAGGCTTATGGGAAAAATGTGGCTAGGAGGAAGTCTTTTTTTTTTTTTTTTTTGGCCACACCCATGGCATGTGGAAGTTCCCAGGCCAGGAATCAAACCCTCACCACAGCAGTGACAATGCCAGATCCTTAACCAGCCACCAGATAACTCCCAGAATGAAGTCTTTAAGTGTTCTTTGCCTGTTATTTTTCCCATGAGCCTTATAGATTTTACTTCATGATATGTATAGTGCAGTGACTTCTAAGAACACATATATATTGGAATAAATTCCTATTTTCTAAACAAGAATTATAGCAAAACCTCCTGGATATGTAAAGAATATATCCAACAAGGGAAAAGGCCCTCCTTTCCCCACCTCAGGATCTTAAACCTAGCATGCTCATTCATCCATTAATCTCTTTTTTGAAATAGTAACCGTCACAGTTTTGAATGGACATTATGGTTACATTTTTCTTACAGCCAGAATACCAGATGGCTAGTAAATAGATAGCATCTTTAAAGTAGAATAACTCAAATGTTTCTCTTCTGACTTATTACCGAGAGAGTCTATTGATACAGAAATGTATATACCTTAATCCAAATTGCTCCATAGGGACTCTGAAAAACAAGAAAACAGGAAGTCTAGAAAAATGTGAATTGTGAATGATCAGTTGTTTTTTATACAGCTTTTTGTTAATGTATATTTTACTCCATCAACTGAGCTTAAAATTTGTACATGGACCTTGCATCATACTAAGCATATTTAGAATGAAATTAGATTAAATCTAATACACTGATTTTAGAGAATCACAGGAGAAGAGAGGATGAAAGAAATGGAAGGAGTGTTAAGGCACAAGATGTGAGCGAGTGATAACATTAAATTTAAAAGCTTAAATTATTCAGGAGTTGATTACCATATCAACTTTCATAGTTTAAATGACAGGAGTTAATATACTTTGTTCAGTTATACCTTTGCAGCTGTATTTCCTAAAAGGAAGGCTAGTTACTTAGTAAAAGCTTTATGATGAAAGTTAAGATGCTAATCAATGATAAGAAGTAAAGCAACAGGAACCATCAGCTTTGGAAAACTGTCTGGCAGCTTGTAATAAAATAAACATATACCTATCTTATGAACCAGCAATTCTACTCCTAGATTTATATTTAAGAAAAGGGAAAACATATGTCTGAAAAAAAAAAAAAGCTTGTACAAGAATGTTTATAGCAGCTTTATTCATAATAGCTAAAAACTAAAGATAACCCAAATACCATTATTTGGGAAAACAGGTAAAAACTGCATTATATTTATAACACAGATTACTCATCAGCAATAACAATGAACAACTCAAAGCAACAAAGATGAATTTTGTAGATATTATGTTGAACAAAATAAGCCACACATGAGAGTACATATCATGATTCCACTGATATGAATTGAAGAACAGGTAAAACTAGTCTACAGAACAGTGGTTGCTGCTACATGACACTAAATTACTATGACCTAGAAATCTATTAGACAGTATAAGCATGTGATGTGAGGTTGAGAAAGGAGTCTAGCAACTCATGAGAAGTTGAAGGCCTCAAAAGTAGTCAGAAGTTGGGAATTTCCTTCATGGCTCAATGGTTAACGATCCCGACTAGGATCCATGAGGATGCAGATTTGATCCCTGGCCTTGCTCATTGGGTTAAGGATCCAGCATTGCTGGGAGCTGTGGTATAGATTGCAGATGCCGCTCAGATCCTGCATCACTGTGGCTGTGGTATAAGCCGGCAGCTACAGCTCTGATTAGACCCCTAGCCTGGGAACTTCCACATGCCGCAGGGGCAGCCCTGAAAAGCAAAAAAAAAAAAAAAAAAAAAAAAAAAAAAGTGAAAAAAGTAGTCAGAAGTGATCTTTTCTTTTTTTCTTTTTGGCTGCACCAATGGCATGCAGAAGTTCCCAGGCTAGGGATCAAACCCGTGCCACAGAAGTGACCTGAGCTGCTGCAGTGACAATGCCAAATGCTCAAAATGGGGAACTCAGAAGTGACATTTTCAGCAAAAACTTAAGCCATGTGGCAGGGGAGGGATTGCATCTGCAGGAGAAAAGAGAAATGGGAACCTTGAGATAAAGTAAAGATACTTGTTCTGTTCAGAAAAAAAAGTCTCTGCCTACTCTACTTGATTTCTGGATTTCGGGGTAATTAGGAAAGATTTTGAATAATAAACTACTTGTCTTGCAGTCTCAGATAAGGTCTTTAAAGAATAAGTTAAATGAGCCCTTTAGAGTGGGGCCCTGACCCAATAAAGCTGGTGTTTTTTTTATAAAACAAAGAGACACAAGGGTTGTGTGTGTACTGAGGAATTGAAGGGTGTGTGTATATGGAGAGGAATGTAAAGAGGTAGCAAGAATGGGCCATCTGTCAGTCAAGGAGAGACATCTTGGAGGAATCCAGGCTTCCTGGTACCTTGACCTTGAACTTCCAGCTTCTGTAAGTGTTTGAAAATAAAATTATTTTGTTTAAGCCTCCATGTCTGTGGCATTTTGTTGTAGCTGCCCTAGAAAACTAATGCAGGTAATACATACATATAAGATATACATAATGATTGAGTACAGCTCATCGTTTGAGACTGGAGATGAATAGATCCTTCAGTTGGGAGGCAAAATAAGAGGGCTTCTGAGAAAGAGAGCATTGTTTCTTCTGAAAACAGTTTAAATAACATTTAGAATATTGTGTAATTTCAAATAGAGATCTCATTTCTTTCACAATATTTTTTCCTCAGATGCCATCTCTTGCGAATTGATAAACAGCAAGTTTACAGGTAAAACAAACATTTCTACAAATGGTTCAATTTGACACAGATAGCAATTCTAACCAAAGTCTTGAGTCCCTTAACTAAATAAACAAATAAGAAAAGCCAGTTTGGAACAAATAGCTAATAAGCTTTTAAAGGGATGTGCTTGGGTTATGGGATGGAAATCCAGTGAAATTGGATTGTTATGATCATTATGCAACTACAGATGTGATCAATTCATTTAAGTAATAAAAAAAATTCTAAGAAAAAAAATAAAAATAAAATAAAGTCAATGCAAAGTTGCTATGCCAGACTCTGCAACTCTTTTGAATTGGGTAGAGAGAGAAAGAGAGGTTAAAGTGGGGACTTATTTATAATGTCCCCAGAAGTCCTATGTGTCTAGAAAACCAGTAGGCTGACCAGATATTGGAAGTTCCAGAGAGAATTCTAAATCATGTGTGTTCACTGCAAATCTAGACTCATTTTGGTTATTTCTGTCTGAAAGGTCAATCTACCACGGTTCTTTGTTTGCAGAAGGGACTAAGCATGAGCTTCATGGAAAGGAGAATATGTGGGCATGTTGAAACAGGAAGTTAGTCGCTCAAAACTATGATCCTTAACTCCTGGGAATAAAAACTCTCTGGCCACCCATCTTGTCTTCTTCGCAGGGAATCCAGTGGGAAAAAGGAACTGGCCCTGAGGGTACACAAATTTATCCAAAATAGTGGTTTTTGGACTGTGAGGAAGTGTAAGAGTACATAAGAGTTAGTGTTCTCTAGTTTACAGGGGCTTGGCGTTAGAGATTAGGGGATGTGGAGAGAAGTTTTAAGAAGAATAATAGAAAAAATTTGATCTTTGATAATATAAGAAAAACCTTAATTAACAGCATGGATTTACTAAGCACCTGCTGTGTGTCAGGCATCTTGCAAGGTGCTGCGTATACCAAGATCAAGAAGGTGTAGTTTCTGGAGTTCCCGTCGTGGCGCAGTGGTTAACGAATCCTACTAGGAACCATGAGGTTGCGGGTTCGACCCCTGCCCTTGCTCAGTGGGTTAACGATCCGGCGTTGCCGTGAGCTGTGGTGTAGGTTGCAGACGCGGCTTGGATCCCGCATTGCTGTGGCTCTGGTGTAGGCCGGCGGCTACAGCTCCGATTCAACCCCTAGCCTGGGAACCTCCATATGCTGCGGGAGCGGCCCAAAGAAAAAGAAGGTGTAGTTTCTGAGTTTATTCCTTGAAAGAGATCTAACATGACTTACCCCAAGAGAAATTGAATAAAGACATCATGAAGTACTGAGTCCCTTAATCTTTTCAGCTATCGTCCTACCCTTTGTGCACTTGAATAAAAATCTGATTTTAGCAGTAAACAGTAAAGGAAGTAAGAAGCCCTTGAACTTTCGGAGAGATTAAAAATATACATCCAAACTACACCGATAATACATTTCTAACACTGTACCCTGTTAATCCTAGCCACCTTTAGCATTTATTTATATTCACCCAGTAATCATCATCTACTGAGATTCAACTGTTTGATTAGGCACTGGGCTGGACACTGAGGATATGATCAAGAACTTAAAGGAGCTCATAGTCAAGGTTAAAAGCAAAAGTCAATGGCAGCATGCTAAACCAGGACATCATTTATACATACATAAAAAATTAGTAACCCTTAACCATTAGAATTTTAATTTCAATTTACCCATTTTATTATATCCTCTAAATAGATCTTGTTTGAGCTACATTCTAAGGAAATAGGTGATTCCTTTGAAAAGAAATACTTTGTAGCTAAAATCAGAACTGTTGATTGAACCAGCTATTGGATAATCAAATTGTTCACAACTATTCGTTTCCTCCCATGTAGCAGAGTCCTGCATTGCCATGCTCAATGTATAACTTGCAAGGCCTTCTTGTAGGTTAAGTGCACTTCCCAACCCAATAATCGGGGGTGGCCATGTGACTTGCTTTGGTCAATGCAGGTAGACATGATATACTCTATGCCCTAAAAGAGGTTTTTTGTTTTTGTTTTTGTTTTTTTGTTTTTTGCTTTTTAGGGCCCCAGGTGCAACATATGGAAATTTTCAGGTCAGGGGTTGAACTGGAGTTGCAGCTGACGGCCTACACCACAGCTACAACAACATAGGATCCAAGCCACTACACCAGAGCTCATGGCAACACCAGATCCTTAACCCACTGAGCAGAGTAGGGATTGAACCCACATCCTCATGTATACTAGTTGGGTTCGTCACCACTGAGCCAAACAGGAACTCCTAGAAGCGGTTTTAAATGTGATTATATGCTTGGTTCTGCCTCTTGCTACTGCCTCTTGCTACTGCCCTTGCCAGGGGAATGGAATGTAGAAGATAGGTGCTGCTCTTTTAGCTAAAGCCTGAGAATTAGAAACATATGCATTAGAACGAAGTAGAGCCACAGCTGACCTATAGCCAACATATAACATGAAGAAGAAATAAGCCCCTGCAACTTAAGGGCTGTTTATTATTACAGTAAAGCTGACTAATACTTGACTTTGACTTAAATTTCAATTGGCATAATCCATAGTCGTTTCACAAATTAATATGCTAAGGAAGAGTTAAAGAAGGAAGAAGGCTCACTCTTCTTTGAAAAGGATAATTAGACCAGAAAATTGAAATTTAAAATGGCTATGTGATCCATGCTAATCAAGGTCTTTGAATAATATTATTAATGGGAATAAGTAAATAGATGATGATTTTTGAGTTTTCAAAATTATACCAACTCATCTGTTTTCTTTAAAAGCTTAATATTTAGGTATTTTGTAATAAATGATGTAGGTCCAGTTTTAAATGTTTAATTTTGCTAATTTAAGATTTAATACAGGTTTTTTTTTAATAGCTTTATATCCATTATACAGAGCCCATAAGTATACTGATTACAGCAGCGTGTCTCACTGTATGGTTGAAAGACCACCTATATGGTAATCATTGACATGATTATTAAAAATGCAACCTCACAGCCACCCCTCCCCTCAGACTTGTGGAGTCAGATCTGGCAGAGAGTGGACAGAAAGTTTTTTTTTTAATTAATTAAAGTATAGTCGATTTACAATGCCACGCCAATTTCTGCTGTACAGGAAAGTGGCATACACACACACACACACACACACACACATATATATTCTTTTTCTTATGCTATCTTCCATTATCTTCTATCTCAAGAGATTATATATAGTTCCCTGTGCTGTACAATACGACTTCATTGCTTATCCATCCTAAATGTAATTGTTTGCATCTACTAACCCCAAACTCACAGTCCATCCCAATCTCTCCCCCTTCCCCTTAGCAGCTATAAGTTTGTTCTCTGTGAAAGAAAGTCCTTGAAACATTTTTTTTAATTTTTAAAAATTATTTTTATTTATTCATTTATTTTTATTATTTTATTGGAGTATAGTTGCTTTACAATATGTTAGTTTCAGGTGTACAGCAAAATTATTCAGTTATACATGCACATATACACATTCTTTGTCAGATTCTTTTCCCACTTAAGTTATTACAGAACACTGAGTAGAGTTCCATGTGCTGTACAATAGGTCCTTGTTGGTTATCTATTTTATATATAGTAGTATGTGTATGTTAATCCCAAACTCCTAATTAATCCCTCACCCCTCACATTTCCCCTTTGGTAACCCTAATTTTGTTTTTGAAATCTGTGAGTCTGTTTCTGTTTTGTAAATAAATTCATTTATATCATTTTAAGAAGCTCTCCAGTATTTCTGATGCAAACTTGAGCTTGAAAATACCTGTTTTAATTTTCCTTTTATTGTTCAGATCACTGTTAGTGAATTCATCTGCCTCAGGACTTCAACCTAAGTTCAATTTCAACTCTTCTGACCAGAAAACTTCTTGAGTTGAATTAGCATACATAATGTAATACATAAAATTTTGTCTATAAATAAAAATGTAGGTTTTTTAATTGTTATTAATAATTATGCCAGGGATGAAAAAGGAAGAGTTCTGGGAAGTTTTGATTGGTTTGTAGAAAAGCAAAACAACTTGAATTACTGAGATGTGCATGCAAAGTGTTTGTTTGTTTGTTTTACTTTTTAGGGCCACCCCTGGGGCATATGGTAGTTTCCAGGCTAGGGGTCAAAATTGATCTGTAGCTGCTGGCCTACGCCACACCCACAGCAATGCAGGATCCGAGCCACATCTGGGACTTAAACCACAGCTCATGGCAACGCCGGATCGTTAACCCACTGAGCAAGGTCAGGTATCGAACCTGCATCCTCATGGATGCCAGTCAGATTCGTTAAACACTGAGCCACAACAGGAATGCCCCATAAGGTCTTATTTGTTTTAATGACCCAGCAAAAGTACACTATGAGTCCTGCCAAATTAAGTCCTCATTCCCTGAAAGTGCCTCCTTGTTGATTTGTGAGATATTTCATTATTCATTTAACGATCAAATATAATTCACTCCTCAAATGCACTGCCCTCTTAAATTATAGTCAGGGACATAGGCCTGCAGAAATTTGAAACTAGAGGGGGTTTTAAAAATCTCCTAACTCAAGGGTCTCATGTAATAGATGAATAAACTGAGACTTGGAGAGATATGTGATAGCTTAACTATAGACTATCTACCAAATTATTTGCTACAATCTGAATAATACTGATATTTTATAGCTAGGCACTAGAAATAAAGGTCCAGGATCTCAGGACCACAGAATTCTATAAAGCTTCATTCCTCAGGATAAAACCAGGAATCTGAATTCATTCAACAAACAAGTATTAAGCTTCTACTCTGTGCCAGGGACTTTGTTAATCCCTTTGCAGGCAAAGATAAATAAAAGATAATTCCTGCCCTCTGAGAACCCATAATTGGTTGAAAAATACCAGTTATTATGCAGTGGCACATAGAAATGTGCCAGACACTATTCTAAAATATTTATATGTGGTAATTTATGTAATATCAATAACAACCTTACATGAAAGGGACTGTCAGTCCCTGTTTATAGATGGAGAAATTGAAGCACAGAGAGGTTATGAAATCTGCCTAAAATCTCACAGCTTACAAGAGGTTGTATTAGTTTGCTAGCACTACCATAACAAAATACCACAAACTAGGTGGCTTAGAACAACAAAAACGTATTACCTCACAATTCTGGAGGTTAGATTCTGAGAGCAAGGTATTAGCAGGGTTGGTTCCTTCTGAGAACTGGGAGGAAGAAATTGGTTCTGCACCTCTCTTCTAGTATCTGGTGGTTTTGTGTAATGAGTAATGAGTTTCCTTGTTTGTATTTGTGTATGTTTTTGACATATGATTGACCTACACCACTGTATTAGTTTCTGGTACATAACATAGTGGTTTGATATTTCCATACATTTCAAAATGATCAACATGAAAAATCTTGTTGTGCATTACCATACAAAGATATCACATAAGTATTGACTATATTCTCCCCACACTGCACATTTCATACTCATGACTTATTTTGTAACTGGAAGTTTGTAACTTTTACTATCTCTCACCTATCTTTCTCCCTCCACAGCCCTCCCTGAGGCAACCACCTGATTGTTCTCTTTATCTGTAACTCTGTGTTTAGTGATGTCTTTTCATTTGCTGCTGTGTTTTTTTTTTTTTTTTTGATACTACATATAAGTGAAATCTTACAGTATTTCCCTTTATCTTTTCTAGAGTAGGTACTGGCCCACAGGTGGGCAGGACTTGGTCCTAGGTTGGCTGGGATCTCAGGGAGCCCCTAAGGCAGCTAGACTAAACTCCTGGTGGGTGGGGCTGTGCCCTGCCCAGTTAGCCTCTTGGCCAGGGGCATCCCAGGACTGGTGCTGACCAACTGGTGGGTGGCACTGGGTCCCAGTACTAATAAACTAAAGAGAGTGTTCCAAAATGGTACTTGCCAACACCAGCCTCCTCATGATGGGATGAACTCCCCACAATGGTTGTTACCAGTGTCAATGTCACCATGGTGAGTCCCAATTGCCTCCTGCCTCTCTGGAAGACTCTCCAAGATTAGCACTTAGGTCTGACCCAGGTGCCTTTCAAATTACTGCCTCTGCCCTGGGTCCTAGAGTATGAGATTTTGTGTGTTCCCTTTAAGAGTAGAGTCTGTATTTCCCACAGCCCTCTGGGTCTCCTAAAATGAAATCCCACTGGCCTTTAAAGCCAAACATTCCAAGGGTTTGTCCTAGTCAGGATCCCTGGGCTGGGGATATTGACATGTGGCTTGGACCCTTGGCTCCTTTTGGAGAACCTCTGCGATAGTAATTATCCTCCCATTTGGGGGTTGCCTATGCAGTAGTACAGATCTTGATTATAATGTGTTTCTGTCCTTCCTACCCATTTCCTTGGGGTTCCTTCTTTATATCTTTAGTTGTAGATCATTTCTTCTGTTCTTTTGTTCATTATTACTGATAGTTACTCTGTAAATTGTTGTGCCCATGGGAGGGGGTAAGCTCAGGTCTTCCAGGTATGCCATCTTGGCCACTCCTATGACAAATGAATCAAAAGAAGTATTTTAATTGTGTGCTTATTATGTTATTTTTTTTGTTTGGTGTTGGTTTAGTTCCAGTTGGCAAGTCCAGATTATATAGCTGCAATACTGTCAAATTTATTTATAGGAATTGCAAACATAGGCAATAAAGGCTTAGGTTCGAGGCGATGTATTAAAATCAGGATTATTATCATGCATTGAAAAAACAAAAATCATTATATATTAATCAATACAAAATACCATTTACATGACATATTCCTTGAAACAAAAGTTCTCTTTCTTTGAGCCATTGCTGTTTCTAATCATGTTGCTATTTTAAATCTTATCTTTTAATACCCATATTCCTATCAAACCAAAAAAAATTCCATTCTTTCTCAGGACACTAGATTTCCACAATTCATTTCCAAAATGAATTGAAATAATGAGAAATTTGGAGTACAAAAAAGAAGTAAATTAGTTGGCAAAAATAGATTTTTGTCTTTTTTAAACTATAAACATGTTTCTGGACAGAAAATACGAGATATTTAATGCATTTCATTATGATACCTCTCTTCAGAGTTCCTGTCATAGCTCAGGGGTTAATGGACCTGGCTAGTGTCCATGAGGACACAGGTTGATCTCGGGCCTCGCTCAGTGGGTTAAGGATCTGGCATTGCCGTAAGCTGTTGTGTAGGTCACAGATGTAGCTTGGATCTGGCATTGCTTGGCTGTGGTGTAGGCTGGCAGCTATAGCTCCAATTAGACCCCTAACCTGGGAACCTCCATATGCCATGGGTATGGCCCTAAAAAGACGAAAAAAAAAAAAAAAAGATTCCACTCTTATAATTGGCAATTCATTCGAAAAAAAATTATATTTCTACCAAAGAAATAAAAATCTAAAAGCTGCATTCCAAGTATAAAAATAAAATCAGTTTATTTTTATTAAAATGTACACATACATAAACACACATGCATACATTCCACAGTGATGAAATATCAGATGCAATATCGAAAGGAAAAAGAAGTGGTCATTTAATAATGATTATGTAAAATGTGAAGAACCTCATTCCATTGTCAATTTTATTGTGTATCCCAAGGTTTGCATAATTACAGGATTTCCCCTTCTTCCTACACACACACACACACATACACATTTTTTCACCAAATTACTCTTAAAGCAACCCTGACAGGGCTCATCTAGGCAGAAATACCTAGAGATAAAAATTGCCGTAAACCAGAATGTATTTCATATTGTACATTTTGGTTTTACATTATCTATATGAATAGGAAGAGAGAAAATGACAAGAAGGAAAAATAATGAATTGAAACTTACAGGGACCATCTAAAGTCTCTTGCAGGAATTTTCAGTCAGCCAGTTTTAACTTAAAAAAATAACATTTTGAAACCACATATTTTTTGATAGCTATGATGTCAGGTAAAATACTGTAAAACGATCAAGAAAAAATTAATTAAACGTCATTAAATAAGGTACAGTTTCCTATACCAACCCTGAATTATGTCTTTACAAAGAATGAAAACATTGCATTTTGAAGTTGCATTTTAATCTAAGATAAAAATAGTGCTCAATGGTAAAATTGGCCTTAAAACTCATAATGCATTCATTCATTCATTGATCTATCAATTCATTCATCAGACACTTATAAAGCATCTACCGTATGCTTCTTGTGATAGACTGTGCATCTACAGAGATGAGTAAGCCAATTTCAAAACACAAGAGGTGACAAATCAAGAAAAGAAATAATTATAGTAAGATATATTATTTTAAAAAATTGTGAAAGGTTTATTCTTTCTAAAGCAAACAAACAATATTAATGAATTTTGAATACCATATTCTGATTTCAGAATTAAATTTTAAAGTAAAGACACAGGAATTTCCCTGGTGGTTCTAGCGGTTAGGATTCAGCACTTTGACTGCTGCAACCTGAGTTTGATCCCTAGTCTGGAAACTGAAATCCCACATCACGCCATTGCACACTGTGGCCAAAAAAGGTAAGATTAAAATAAAGACACAATGATGAAACATCAACTATAACACCACAATCCAGAGATAATCAAAGTTTATAGTCTGTGTATATATATGTTTCCTATCATTCAATGGGTATATATGCATATACATATGTATTACATATGTTCATATACATATATGTTTTATACAAATTGGAATTACACTGTACATAACTTTTCTTTTTAAATTATGTTGTAAATATTCTCCATGTCATTAAATGTTTTCTTAAAACATTTTTTTATAATGGTTGCATAGGATTTTACAATATGCATGTGTTATAAGCTATTCAGCTGTTCCCCTATGTTATACATGTAGGTTCTTTCCAACTTTCTGCTAGCATAAACAAGACAGGCAAATACTTGTCTGTTGCTTTGTGCACAGCTCTGATTATTCATGATAATTTTCTAGAGGTACAATTTAGAGAACAAAGCAATAAGGAAGATTTTTTTCATTTTTTATAGTAAATTATAATACTGATTTACAATATTATATTAGTTTCAGGTGTATGACATAGTGATTCAATACTTTTATAGATTATACTCTTTAATAATTAAAAATTATGTTTATATATCCCTATGCTGTGCAATATATCCTTGTTTCTTATTTATTTTACACATAGTAGCTTGTGTCTCTTAATCCAATATTTCTATCTCTCCCCTCACCCCTTGCCTCTCCACCTGGTAACCACTAGTATATTATCAGTATCTGTGAGTCTGCTTCTGTTTTGTTATATTCATTTTTTAATATTTTAGATTCCACATATAAGTCATAACATAGAGTAACTGTCTTTCTCTTGCTGACTTATTTCACTAAGCATAGGACTCTCTAGGTCCAGCCACAAAATAATACAAAATGCTATTTCTCCTGAAGCAGATTAACAAAGATTAAAAAGTGTTAATAATAACTAGTATTGATGATTGTATGGGAAAAATGAGCTCTCTCATACAAACATGGTAGAAGTACAAAAATAATGAAATATGTAAAATCATTTTGGCAATGTAAAGCAGAAGCCTTAGAACGTTTATTTTTAATCCAAAAAAAATCCCCTTTCAAGATGCTATCATAAGGAAATAATCTGACAAATATGCAGAGATATATACATAAAATGTTCATTCTAACACTGTTTATATAGCACATAACTTAAAATGACTTAATATCTATCCATTGGTATTAGATACATAAATTATGGCACATCCTTGCAATGCAATACTATGTAGCCATTAAAAATAATTAATTCATTTGATCACCCTTTCATCAAATATTTATTGAATGCCAGGCATATTACTAGTTTCTGGGGATATAGTAGTCTATATATTTATCCTCCTAAAGCTACTATCTATATATAAAGTAAAGGAAACAGAAAACAGACAAATAAAATAACTGCAACCTATAATAAGAACTTGATGGAAATAAACAAGAGGCTGGGAGAGGTTATCAGAAGGTCTTAGATCCATATTTATTTATCTGCAGACACATTCCAATCATTCAATTGCATGGGATATTCAAATTTGTTTCAAGACATGTTTAATATGTGCTATAATCAATCAAGCTCCTATGAGCTCTCTAGCAGAATACACATCCCAGCCAAAAAGTGTCTTTCCAGGAGAACAGACTTGTGGTTGCCAAGGGAGAGGGAATTGGGGGAAGGATGGAATAGGACATTGGAATTAACAGGTGTAAGTTGTTATACACAGAGGGGATAAACACAGCAAATTATAGCACAGAAAACTATATCTAATGTCCTATGTTAAACCATAATGGAAGAGAGTATTTTAAAAGAATGTGTGTGTGTGTATATATATATAGCTGAATCACCTTGCTATACAGTAGAAATTAATACAACATTGTAAGTCAACTACCCCTCCATAAGTAAAATATTTTTTTAAAGTGTCTTTCCAAAAGGGTGATGATTTCAGAATCTCTATCCTATAATCAACAGAGATATCACTACCAAACCCTGCCTGAATATTCAGACCATATGAATTCTTCTCTAGCACAGCTCTCTCTGGACTATGACATAGACCACCTGCTCAGGTCTGATGATCAACCTGTTCTTTGGTCTCTGAAGGAAATCAATGTCTCTCACTCTACATTGATCTCCAATGACTTGCAAGGCATCTCCTTCTAGTATCTTAAAACATACAAAATTACTGATATTTATCCACTTGTTTATTTTTTATTTTTTATTATTATTTTATTACTCAAATGAATTTATCACATCTGTAGTTGTATAATGATCATAACAATCTGATTTCACAGGATTTCCATCCCACAGCCCAAGCACATCTGCCCAGACTTTCTCCTCCGGAGACCATAAGTTTTTCAATGTCTGTGTGTCAGCATCTGTTCTGCAAAGAAGTTCAGTCTGTACTTCTTTTCAGATTCCATATGTCAGTGAAAACATTTGATGTTGGTGTCTCATTGTATGGCTGACTTCACTTAGCATGATAATTTCTAAGTCCATCCAGGTTGCTAAAAATGCTATTTTTCTCATTTTTAAAGTTTTATTGAAGTATAGTTTATTTACAATGTTGTGATAATTTCTGCTGTACAACAAAGTGATTCAGTTATACATATACACACATCTTTTCTTTTTCAGATTCTTTTCCCATATAAGTTATCACAGAATATTAGGTAGAGTTCCCTGTACTATACAGCAGATCCCCACTGGTCAGTCATTCCATATACAATAGTGTGCATATACCAATCCCAAATCCCCAGTCCATCCCTTCCTCCCATTTTTGACCAAACAAAATGACAATTTCACATGTTCAGCTTCCTTTTAAAAAAATAATTCCTCCATGTCAAAATCCTAGGGGGGGGCACCAAGACAAATGTCTTGCCCCTCTGCTGCCCACATTGCAGATGCTTCAAATGACACATGAACTGATATTAGTAATGGACTCCCCTTACAACCTTAATGGTTCAACTGCATATTTTCTTTAGAATAGCATGCTAGAATTTTATACTTTATTTCCATCATATCACTTATCTATATGACCATCCTACAAGAGAAGCCGATGGCAGGAAGGAATATTCAGTTGACTATTATTCAAGAAAGCTCTATTACTTTCAGTCATTTTTAGGGAAATACTAAAAATCTTTAATCATGTGAACTTAAAAGATATTTGCATGACCTCTGCATCAACTAGAAAATGAAGAAAGTAGTCATCAAATTTATTGTACAAATTACAATATTTATAGAGACTTCAGTATAGCTTAGCCACTATCGTGACAAACTTTGGAGTCTGATAAGTTCAAGTACACAAAAACATTTCTGAGTCAGTGTCCTCACTTATAAGTAGGGGAAATAATTGGACCTGCTTCATAGAATTATTAGATAAATATATGATAAAATATATGTAAAATTTACTTAAAACAGGCAGGCACATAATAAATGCTCAATTAAAAGTAGTTTTCTAGCCTCTTAAAAAACATTTTTTATTCCTTAACTTAATTCCCTAATCAAAAGATAGAACCTGAACATCAGAATTGCAAAACAGGCAGCACTTTGCAATTTGGGGTGGGAAAAGCAAAGCAGAGAAAATGCTTTGCTCTAAATTCTCCATGAAGGGGCCCAGTGATTCAGCATTTTGCCAACACTTCTACTTGCCTTTCAATTTCAATGAAAGTGATTTATACAGCCAACTGAAGTAGACAGTACATGGGTAAGGCAGAAAAGAACTCCCCCCACCCTCAATTTCATTCAAGGAACATTATTTTCTCTGTGCAAAGAACAAATATTTAGCATTATTCTTAGTAAACCATACATCACAGTTTATAAAGTGATCTTATAAGATTAAAAAAATGCACACACACACCCCAGTTTGGTACTGAAAATAATAGAGTGGATATAGCTACAAACAAAGCCACTTCACTTGGGCTTAGCACAGCCTAAGTAACTTTTCCTGGCCAGCACTTAAATAGCTGCTGAAGGTCAGGGACCAGAGATTCAGGCTTGAGTCATCCTCAGCTAAGGTGAAGCAATGTTCAGAGGCTGTCTACAACAGTTCAGCAGCCAAATAAGGGTGAACCAACATAGCAAACAAAAGACAAAACTTGATGTTTTCTGGGTAAGATTCCAAGATGTTAGTCTCTAAGCCAGGTCAGCAAACTCTCTGAACCCTGCAAAGTTTTTCCTTGAAAAGACTCCCAAGTATTTGTTCTGAAGTTTTAAGGGCAGGCATAGCCAGGGGCACCTACAAATGATAAGGACTCATCATTCAAGGTGTGCCAAAGGCCTCCTCTGACCACTTTGGACACCAGAATGTTAACTGCAATTATCATTTTACAAACTCTTTTATCAACTTCTTCATTAAAAACAAGAATTGCCTAAGTCCAGATCCTGTCAAGATTCTTTTCTTTTCTCAACTAATTCTGAAATCACTCCCCCATGCAGACAGCAAGTCTGTAAAGCCCAGTTAAAAAAAAAAAAAAAAATTCTTGGAATTTGGCACTTCTAAGGCATATGACATTGGGCAAGTTGCTTTGGTATAAAAATCTGTAAATATGGAGTTCCCATAATGGCTCAGGGGTTAACAAACCCAATTAGGATCCATGAGGACATGGGTTTGATCCTTGGCCTTGCTCAATGGGTTAAGGATACGACATTGCTGTAAGATGTGGTATAGGTCGCAGATGCGGCTTTTCTGGCTTTGTGTGGCAGTGGCATAGGCTGGCAGCTACAGCTCGATTCAACCCCTAGCCTGAGAAGCCTCTGTATGCCCTAGGTGTGGCCCTAAAAAGACAAAAAGATAAAAATAAAAATAAAAAAATAAAAATATGTAAATGTAATAACATACCTACTTCATTGAGTTATTGTGGCAATTAATAGGTAACTTGATAAAGTGCTTAGCCTATGTAAATATTGGCTCTTTTATGATTTTTAAATTATGTTTTACTTGACCATAACCAGATCCCCTCTTCTGCTACCCAGTTCTGCATCACTCCTTGTTTTTGGCTGAATCCTACTACAGTACAGGTCTGTTACAATCAGCAGATAACTCTATCTTTATGCACAATGGCTCAAAGGTTAGGGTCTTCATTAACTCTTTCTATGACTCTGGCCATTTATGTCCCCATTAGCTGGTGCATAGATACCTATATCACTGGAATTAAGATAGCAATGTGGCTCTCCTCCAATCAGCACTGTGGAAAAAAATCCTACTGCTGCCCAGAAAAACCTTTTCTCTCTCTCATCTCTAGGCTAAATGGAAAGAGTTTTATAGTTTGCCCTGTCTTTGGTTGCATGCCACCCAAAAACATTCATCCATTACTAAATTAAAAATGACTTCATGGGGCTCACTTCAGCAGCATATACACTATAATTGGAATAATTCAGAGAAGATTAACATGGCCTCTGCACAGGGATGACATACCAATTCATGAAGCATTTCAAAATTTTAAGACAGGCACTTTCATATATTGTGCTGAAAATGAAAATGATAAAACCTTTATAACAGTGAATCCTACAATTGCTTCCAAAATTGCAAATGTATTTACCCCTAGATCCAGCAATCCCAAGTCTAGAAATCCATCCTTCGCATATACTTTCACACATATGAAATGTATTTACCATGCAGACAGAAAAAAATGAGGATATATAAGAAAAAGGCATGAGAATATATATTCACATTTGCTTGTGTTTGCTTAAAGAAACAGGACAAACTAATAAGAATAATTTCCTATAGCAGAGATAGAAAATTATAGCCAGAAAGCCTGCTGCCTCTTTTTATAAATAAAATTTCATTGGCACACAGCCATACCATTTGTTTCTGTATTGTCTATGGCTGCTTTTGCACTGCAATGGCAGAATTGAATAATAGCAACAGAATCCACAAGGCCTGCAAGCCTGAAATATTTATTAATTGGGCCTTCACAGAAAAAGTTTGTCAGCTCCTGATTAGGGTAGGGGGAATGGGTAGGAACAGGGATGGAAGCAAGGATTCTCAATGTACACACTTTTTTATATGGCTTTGGCTTGTGAACTTCTAAATGAACATATTGCCTCTTTATAAAAATAAAATAAAAACAATATCAATGAGATCTTGTTTGAATCTTCTAGGTAGGAAACAGATAGCAATAAATCTAGAGCATGGCTTTGTTTCTGTGTTTGGGCTTCCAGCAGCCTTATTTATTTCTTAACAAATATTATGAAATTTAAAAATAATTGAGTTATAAAATTTATTTAAAATGAAAAATTACTGTGCTGCACTCTCAAAAATCACCTACATATACTGTGGCCTGAAGTGTCTTTAAGTGCCGGGCACTGTGCTAGCCAGGTAGTGAGAATTACATTTGCTGATACTATGATTAGAAACTATGAATCTAATATACATTGAGTTTTTATTATGCATCATATGCTATTTTAGTGCCTTAGATACATCACCTCATTTAATCCTCACAATATCCCAAATTTATAACTCCAGCCCAGTCTTCTTTCCTGAACTCCAGACACATATGGTCAAATGCCTACTCAACTTCTCCACTTAGATGTCTAATAAACATCTCAAACTCAATTTCCCCCAAATCTCACTGTTGATATTTCTCCCCACACATGCACATGTTCCAACCACAGCTGTCTCCCTCTCTTAGGACAGCAATTCTCTCCTTCAAATTGTTCAGGGTGAAAAGTTCAGGGTCTTCCTTTAACCTGTTTCTTTCTCTTACATGTCATATCTTATACCTATTAAATTATCTAGGATCTGGCAACATTTCACCATATCTACTATTGCCACCCTGTTTTGCTATTCTGGGCCACCATCATTTCACCCCCAGCATTATTTTTCTCCTCTTATCCAATTTACAATCTAATAGCAGCCAGATTTATCCCTTTATTTTTTTATAATTATTTTTATTTTTTCCGTTATGGGTGGTTTACAGTGTTCTGTCAATTTTCTAATGCACAGCAAGGTGACCCAGTTACACACACAAGTACATACATAATAGAATACTACTCAGCCATAAAAAAGAACAAAATAATGTCATCTTCAGCTACATGGATGGAAATAAAAACTCTCATACTAAGTGAAGTAAGTCAGAAAGAGAGAGACAAATACCATATGATATCACTTAAATCTGGAATCTAATATATGGCACAAAGTAACCTTTCCACAGAAAAGAAAATCATGGACATGGAGAACACATTTGTGGTTGCCAAGGGGCAAATTTATCCTTTTAAATGTAAGGTTTATTATGTCAATCCTAAGTACCCTATAATATCTCCCTTTTTCATTTTGAGTAGAGGCCATTATCCAAGCTTTTATTCATTTGAGGCTTATCCTGACCCCTGACCATCTTCTTTAAAAGAAAAATTCTATCCTGACAACTCCTACCCCAGCACTCCCCATCCCTTTACCCTTGTCAACATAAAAAAGGCACAACCTGAAAACTGAGATTTAAATTTTCTTTGGGGCAAAATTAGGACTTAAGCCCTGGAGACAGCATCTCAGGTAGCTCACCCCAAGGAAGTGAGGGAGGAGCTAGGATATATAGGAGTTTTTGCAACAAAGGTCAGGGAGCAGGAATAAAAGAGGTCTCACTTACTGAAATCTTTCCTTTGATATGCACCCTCACTATCAGGGCCAGTATCACAGCCTGCAGGACGCACTGGCTCTCACTCTTGGAGACATTCTTTATCCTTAACTACAGACTGGGCTGAAATACCACCCAAGGAGGAAAGGGGGAATATTAGGATATAATAAAGGGGGAGGTTTATGCAGCATACACACATTTTACAAAAGTTTGTTGCTGGTATCTTTAAGGTTACTACCAGTCACAAGGAGCAGAAATCACAATGAAGGATTTTAGTATTTTTTTTAGATATAAAAAGATGCAAGAATTGGGCACATAAAATCTCCTAAAAATATCTGACTATCTAAAGTCCTGTTCTTCCAGTTTTCCTAGAGCACAGGGTGCCTCACTCTTGATCTCCACCCTGAGCTCCACTCAGGGGGTGCTGTAGGTTGTAGCTGCAGTGGCTCATGTTTTACTCCATGTAGAGGCTAATGGCAAGTGCCAAACTCCAGTTCACACTCTGTTCTAGAATTTAATTTTCCATATCATTTTCATCTTTTAACCCTATATCATTTACTTATGTATGTCATATTTATTATCTGTCCATTTGGTAGAAGATGGACTCTCAAATATTTGGTGAATTAAAAAACAATTTCTTGGGATTTTGGTATTATTTCTCCTTCCATGACATAGAAGAGGAAAGGAAACTCAGGCAGGTTAACTGATTTGCTCAGATCGTTAATAAGGGACAGGGCAAGGAATTAAACCCAAGTACCTCAGAACCTAAAGTTCATAGTATTAACTGCCCCACAGCTTCATGCAATTTATAGTGCAAACCATGCTAACCTGTGTGTATATTGCTCAGGCACAAGCGTGGTTGCAAAGCAGGATCAGCAATTGTCATGGAACTTGAATATAGCTCTCCAGAGAATAAAACAAGCAAGTGGGAAAAGCACATGGGTGATAAAATGGCGCCATTCTCGTTGACAGTTTCTGATATTGCTTTACCTGGATAATGGGGAAAAGGCATACTTGAAGAATTTTACCATCAACCTACATTTCTTCACTTACTCTGCACAATCATGTTAATGATACTTAAGTCAAGTCAAATAAAACATTTCAAACTTCCTGGGTTAGAGTCATTTCATGAGTAAATATCCATTAACGTTTCATGCCAAGTCATGGTAGTAGTGTTTAGGCAGAGTCCTTTGGGTGGAAGAGCCCGAGGAAATGGAAGCCTTCATTAAAATTTGAATTAAGACTAATACTTCACTCTGCCCTTTCCAGTGGGCTTCAACCTCTAATGCAGCCTAAGGCACAGAGAGTGTACTGAAAGAATTCACAAAGTTTCTATAGAATTACTATGAACTACTAATTCTGTTCTCTTACAAATGCCTACTAAATGTTTTATTTTGCTTAGTGAAAGAATTTAGAGGATGGTGACACTCAGAATATGCTTATAGTGCAGCTTCTCCTTGGATAGGGGTTTGGTGGGCTCTGGGAGAACTTGCCCTTCCCAATTCCATGTAATTTGCCATTTTCTGTTCAATATCCAGTGGAAGTAAACTAGGCCAAAGTCTTTGAAACTGGATCCTAGGTCCACTAAGGAGCTTTCTAAATTCTGCATAATATTTCACAGGTGAGTTTAAGACTGCAGACCCTTTTGTAATAGGGCTGATTTTCAAAAATAACTTTTTGTGATTGCTGATTCTGTATCCAATCATTCCCTCATCTCAAAATTATAGTATAGTCAATAGAATATCTGTGCCTTGGAAAACTGATTCTAGAGCCAGAATGCCCAGATTCAAATCCTGACTCAGTCATTTAATATGAGTTCTTAGGCTCCTTAGGTAACCTCATTAACCTGTTCACTCATTGGTAAAATGGGCTATTGACCACTGAGAATTCTATTAAGAATTCAATGGGATTAAATTGTTGTAAATATATGCAAATATTTAGTACACAAAATGTTTAGTATAATAATAACATGTAGCACTCTTATTTTTATATGCTCCCAAGCATAAGATTCTGTAAAAAAGAAAAAAAAAAGCAGTACAGTACAGTGAGAGGAAACATGGAATCAGCAGGCCTGTTTCTGAAATCCCAGCTTTGCCATGAACCACTGTGCAACTTAAGCGACTTAATTTCCTTCCAGCAAATTTTTTTCATCATGAAATAAAAGGATTGAATTACATTGTCTCTAAAATTTCTTCCACTTATAACATCAAATGATGTTCTATAATAATATTCTATAATAAGGACCAATTCAGAAAAAAAATTATAATATTGTTCTCAATTCTAGGCCGAAAATACCTTACTTCATAAGGAATTCTGTGAAAAGAGGAATTTCATTATAAAACACATAAGATCTATTCCCTAATTTTACCCTCTTACAATTTGCCGTCTTATTACAGATTCCACTTCTCCCCTTGAAATGGCTCATTTTTTACAAACCAGCATGTATTTTGTTTCATGACAATTCACTTCATAAGAGGTTATATTATCAAAGTTTACCACTCATACTTCAACACATTTTTCTCTTCAATATGAAGGTTATTTCACCTCAGAAAAGTACAAATATTTGAATTAGACAGTAAATGAATGATGTCATATTGTTTCATGGGGATAAAGAATTTCCCATATACTGAGTACTTGGGAAGAAACCAAAATTGTATTGAGGTACTACTCATTTCACTTAGTGAAATTAACATGAAAGACTGTCCTTCTATGTAGATATAAATGTCCAAAGTGTTCAGAACTGGTCAGCTTTAAGAATGAAAAGCTCTGTGTTATTTAGCTTTGTTGTGGAAACAAATGACCCAAGAATCTCAGTGGTTTGTAATGACAATTTATTCCTCAATTATTTCTCATTAGCTACAGGTTGGCAGCAGAACTGTGGTGCTCCACATGACTTCTTCCCAGCATCTGGGCTGAGGAGCATCCCCCAATCTGGATCTACTACTCACATGACAGGGAAAAGGCAAAAGAGGTTATAATAAAACCACATGATGTCTCTTAGCTTTTCCTTAGGACTGGCATACTGTGAGTTATGCTCCTATACGTTTAGCCAAAGAAAACCATATGGCCAAATCTGATGTTAACAGGGCAAGGGAGTAAAATTCCTCCACAGAAAGGTATTTCAAGTCACATGGCCATGAGCAGGGATACAAACTCCTCTTACAAGGAAGGGGCCAGGGAGTAAGTAAGAATAATGGTACTACCCCCATATACTTTCTGAGTCAGAAATATTTAATTTTCTTTCTTCTACACGTAAAATATACTCATAAATTGGGTTCATGTCTTCTCTTTGCCAGCTTGTTAAACCCCATGAGGACAAGGTCATGTCTTTCTAACTAAAGTGCTCTCGGCACTGTGCTGGAAATATAGTAGCTACTCAAAAATATTTTTAATTAACAACAGAAGGAATAAACTAAAGCCTGAATGAAAGGCATATTTCCTTTTTGTTTAGAAGGGTCAGGGAAAGTATTCATGAATTGATGACAGTCTCCATAAAGCTAAAGCAAGGTTCAGAAGTGGATTTAATGACCTGGGCCTATGAAAGGCACTAGGTTTTTCTTTGAGCTGACATGGCTGTTCTATAGAACTGGGGAGAGATCTGTTTGATTAAAATGAAGTTTATTGGAGTTCAAATTGAGGCTCAGAGGAGTAAGAACCCAAGTAGTATCCATGAGGATGGGGATTTAATCCCTGGCCTTGCTCAATGGATTAAGGATTCCATGTTGCTATGCCTGTGGCCTAGGCCAGCAGCTGAAGCTCCAATTTGACTTGTAGCCCAGGAACTTTCATATGATGCAGGAATGGCCCTAAAAAAGGGGGTGGGGAGGAAGTTTATGGTTCATAGTAATATTTAGAATTGATTAATGATGAATTCCCCTCATCAGAAAAGTAACATCCCTAAATTCTTTCCTGCATTGCAAGTAAATTTCAATGTAGCTAGCTGATATATCCTGGACAAACTCAGAAGGCAGAAAACTTGCAAGGCCAATGTCCCCCTCATTAAACTTCAGTACTCACCCACTAACAAAGAAATCTTTGAAATTAATACATGAGAGTTTTATATTTGAGGGCTTGATGCTCTTTGGGAAAAAAAGAGGATTTTCTCCATAAGAAGAAAACAAACTGCCATTATTTCAAGAGAAGCACTATCTTTGTGATACCTTGATTTTTAAGGCATGTTCCTCCCACTTTTTTTTGAGCTTTTGAATATGTATGAATCATCAATATATCCAAGGAGGCAGGAATCATGATCTCCTCCGTACTGATGATAATGCCAAGGGAGACAAAATGACTTGCTGATGGCAGAGTGAATCAGCAAGTCAGCAGCTGAGTCATAAGCAAAGCCCTGGTTTCCTAATTAGCAGCCTGGCAGTCTTACTGCCCAAGCATCTGGCTTCATCTCACGTCCCCTGGCACTGCTGGGGCAGCTCAGATAAGTGATATTATTCTGCATTGTTGCCACTCTGGTGGGTCCCTTCTGCCTCAATGTATTTGCAGATGATAATTACATATCAGTTATCATGAAAACTAGCAAAAGAGAGGGTGGGGATGAAGTCACGCAGATGCATATTCATATAATCATTTGCCATGTCATTATATTTCCTCTGAGCACACGAGCTCTGAGGGCTGCGCATAGCCAGAAAACATACGCGGCATATGCCATGTAGCCTGAAAAGCCAATTTGTGAGGGCAAGGGAGACAGAGAGCCTGAAAATATTAGTTCATTTCCTGCCATTCTGCCCAGTTTTTTTTTTTAAACTTTTCTCTCTGTTTATAAATTAGGACTATTGAAACACAAAGAAAGTTGCTGTTGGCCATTTTGACCAAGCCAAGAAATGCACTTCTTCTATTAGTATACTATAATAATCAGTTCATTCCCATATCACACCTCGGCTATTTAATCCTCAATGAGAGAAGGAAATTTTGTAGTGGAAACTAGGAAACTCTTTTCACATTCTTATTACAGAGCAGGAAAATTGAGTGCTATGTTTCCTCTATCATAAATTTCTCCCTCTCTATAGGTTCTTTCCTGCCAATAATTAAAGATGCATTATTTCAAAGGAAGGAAGGGTCAATCTTGATCCCACTTCCTACTCCAACTATGCCTAATGTTTCCCTTCCATTTCATAGCAAATGTCCTCAAAAATGTGAGCTATACCAACCATTTCTTGTTTATTTTCATTTTATCTTGAGCCCATTTCAAGCAGACTTTGCTATGATCTGTTCATTAAATTGTATGTGTCACGGTTACTAATAAGCTCCATATTGCTAAATTCAATGTGTGATTAATACTCAGTGCTCGTTCATCTTAACTGACCTCTCTGCAGCATTTGACATAGTTGGTGGTCTCTCTCCCTTTAAATACTGTTTTTTTTTTTTTTTCTAGTTCCAGGATATCTTACATTTTTAGCTATCTTCACACCTCACTATCTACTTGTTCTTAGTCTCCTTTGCTTACTTTTCCTTATCACCCAGATCTTAAAATACTGACCTGATAAAGGGTTCAGTACTTGGTCCTCTTCTCCTCTCTAAATCCATGTCTTTAAAAAATATTTCACATTGAGTAACTTCCCAATGAGTTACCTCCAGTCCATATATCTCCTCAGAAATTCAAGCTAATACAGTCAGCTGTGTAGTCTACGTCTCTACCTGGAGGTTTAATAGACAATCTCAAACTTAACCTCTTCAAAGCCAATGTCCTGATAAAGTCCCCTAAGCCTGTTACTCAGAAGTCTTCCACATTGCAGTTAATTGCAACAATATTCTTCCAGTTCCTTAGACCAGATCCGTAGAGTCATTTTTCTTCTTACTTCTTTCACACACTAAATCCAAATCCATCAGCAAGCAAATCCTTTTAGATCTACCTTCAAAATACAGTATATCCAGAATCTCACAATCTTTTATCACCTCCACACTGTCAGTACTCTGGTCCTTCATTTTTGCTGTAGTATTCTAACTGATCTTCCTGCTTCCATGCTTGTTTTCTTTCTTTCTCAGCATAGCACTGAGAATAACCCTGTCAAAGCTAAAGTCAGCTCATGTCATAGCTCTGCTTCAGAGTCTTCCAGTGAAAAGGGGGACATTTTTAAAACAATTTGAAAGGCTTCTAATATAATGCCAAGTAAAAGACAAAGCAGGGAGTTCCTACTGTGGTACAATGGGTTAAGAATTGACTCTATGGCTGTGAGGCTTGGATCCTCAGCCTGGCACAGGGGGTTAAGGATCCTGCAATGCAGCAACTGTGGTGTTCATTGCAGCTGGGCTTGGATTCAGTTCCCAGCCTGGGAACTTACATATGCTGCAGGTATGGGTAAAAAAGAAAATAAAAAGCCAAAGTAAATTGATACAGCATCTAGGCTCCTGTTACCTATCAGATATCATCTCCTACTACTCTTCCCCACTGCTCACTCTACTCTCCCCAAAAGTGTGCATCATGTATGGATCTGCCTAATGGCTTTTCATTTATTATTTTCTCTACAGAGGAAACTCTTCATCCAAATATCTACATAATTCACTCCCATACTTCATCCATATCTTTAGTCAGCCATTCACTTCTCACAGTGAAATATTATTCAGCTATAAAAAGAAAGCATGAAATATCACCATTTGCAGCAACGTGGATGGATCTAGAGAATGTCATACTAATTGAAGTCAGTCAAAGACAAAATTATGATATCACTTGTATGTGAAATCTAAAAAAAATAATAAAAATTAATCTGTATATACAAAATGGAAAAAGACTCACAGACATAGAAAACAAATTTATGGCTACCAAAAGGGATGGGGAGGAAGGGAGGGATAAATTAAGTGTATGGGATTAACAGACAGAAACTGTTATACATAAAGTTGATAAGCAAGAAGGATTAACTGTATAGCACAGGGAACTATATTAAGTATCTTATAATAAACTATAATGGAAAATAATCTGAATATATATGTGTGTGCATGTGTGTTTATGTGTGTGTGTGTATAAATAAATTACTTGGCTGTACACCTGAAATTAAAAATATTATGTCAATTGTACTTTAATTAAAAAAATAATTTCTCATTGAGGCCTTCTCTGGCCACTTGATATAAAATTTTCAAATTTCCAATCCAAAGGCAATAGTGGAACTATGTCTGGTAACTTGTGATGGAGCATGATAATGTGAGGAAAAAAATGCATGCACATATGTGTGACTAGGTCACCTTGCTGTGCAGTAGAAAACTGACAGAACACTGTATATCAGCTATGATGGAAAAAATAAAAATCATTATAAAAAGATAAATATTGAAGAGAATAAAAAATTAAAATTTCCATTTTCTCTTTGTATTTATTACCACCTAGAATATTATATATTTTTAGTTTATGTTATTTTCTATTTTCCCCACTAGTCTCAGAGAGATAGACATATTGTTTTTGTTTCATTTACTGCTGACACATAAAACTTTATTCACATTAATGAACAAGTGACTAGATGAATGAATGAATTTTGGTGTAATAACAAACTAATATTTTCTGCTGGTAGAAATTAGCTCCTGTTGAATAATTAATCATCCCAGAAATGGAGTAATTTAAAACAACTATTTATTTAGCTAATGATTTTATGAATCAATGATTTTGTCTCAACTCAAACTAGATAGTTCTTCTGGTATTGGCTGGGCTAACTAAAGCAATTTTAGTCAGCAGCAAGTCAACTAAGGAGGTTTCCTTCTTAGATCTGGCACACTGTCAGCAAGGAAAAAAATGGCAATGAGGCCATCTGCCTGTCATTATTGAGAAAGTCATTCCAAACTATTCTTCTGGGACCTGGTCAGGGTTCTGAGAACAGAAGTGCACAAGGTCTCTTCAGACCTAAGTGGGGAACAGCACAATATTATTTCAGCCACATTCTATTGATCAAAGAAAGTAAAGAATAGCCTGGATTTAATGGGTGGGCAAATAAAATCCTCTAAATGGAATGAGTTACAAAGGAACTTAGCAAAGGGGCATGGACACAGGGTTAGGAGAGTGATTTCAGCCATTTTCAAACAATCTAAACCTGCAGGCTTCCAAGGGAAGATCAGAAATCCTGTCCAGAGAGCTTTCTGGAATAGAAACAGATGGCTAACTCTCCTGAGTTGTTCAGCCTAAAACAAGAATTAATAATCTCAATATCCATGAATCTTTAAATGCAATCAACCTTTCTCTTTAAGTAATCTATCTTCCAGTTTTTATGTCATTTAGGACTCAAGATCAATATTGGGAAACAATATAGTAGAAGACAATTAGAACTGTGATTTTTAACACTGAGTATTCCACTTTTAAAGTCATCTCTTCCTGTACACTTATGTGGGAAACAATTCTCCATGGGTCCCTCATGTTTCTACAAGGCTTCTGAACACTACCAGTTTTTATTTTGGGCCATATTTTCAAGAATGTTTATAAATCAAATGGCTTTGGAAGATAAAGATACTGACTCCTTGTAGAGCAAAGAGCAAGTTTGTTTACTCTCCAGTGTAATAAAGATAATATCTCCTTCTGGGGCAAAGTTCAGTTAAGTTTGTTTACAGCTCATTGTAAAAGATTCTGGTTTCCCTGAACTCAGTGTTTTTCAGCTATGACATAAACCCACTACATGTGCAGAATTCACCTAGGACCACTTCATACCACAACTTGAGGGCAAGAGGAACTGACAGGAATGTGAAGACCATACTGGCTACTGTGCTGTGAAAAATAAAATCCTTTAAATCTGACGCAGTGATCTTTTTGCTTTCTGCCAGCATCTATGAAATGTAGCAAGCTAACTGGTCAGCTTGCAAGTATGGCAAAATCTCTGAAACTTCACAGTTCTTAATTTCTAAAAAATAATATTTATCCTTAAAATAATTCTACATTTAAACCATATGAGCACACACCAGGTTGTTTACAAATACAGTGAACATAAAAACATCATCACTTTTCTTTGAGTTTCTACGGTAGAATCAATTGTAGTTTGGCTACTTAGGGAACAAATATCTTACCTGAAAATAAACTGTTCTAGATTTTTTTGCAGGTAGTTTACTCTATAAAATGATGTGCACTTTTAAAAATCACAAAGTTACACAAAAGTGAAAAACTTTTGTTTAAAAAATTCAATTTTTAGAGTTCTCATCCTGGCTCAGTGGTTAACGAATCCAACTAGGAACCATGAAGTTGCGGGTTCAATCCCTGGCCTCGCTCAATGGGTTAAGGATCTGGCATTGCCCTGAGCTGTGGTGTAGGTCGCAGATGCAGCTTGGATCCCTTGTTGCTGTGGCTCTGGCGTAGACGAGCGGCTGCAGCTCCTATTCGACCCCTAGCCTGGGAATCTAGGAGCGGCCCATGAAATGGCAAAAAGATTAAAAAAAATGCCATTTTTCTGACTTAAAGACTTAAACATAAGACAAGACACCATAAAATTACTAGAAGAAATAGAAGCAAAACATTCTGCGACATCAACCATATAAATGTTTTCTTAGGTCAGTCACCCAAGACAATAAAAATTTTAAAATTAAAAAAAATGGAACCTAATCAAACTTACAAGTTTTGGGCAGCAAAGGAAACCTTAAAAAAAAAGACAACCTACAGAATGGGAGAAAATAGTTGGAAATGATGCAACCAAAAATGTCTTAATCTCCAAAATATACAAACAAGTCTTACAACTTTTAACTCAGTAACAAAAAAGCAATCAACCCAACTGAAAAATGGGTAGAAGACCTAAATAGACACTTCTCCAAAGAAGACATACAGATGGCCAGTAGGCACATGAAAAAAAAAATGCTCATCGCTAATTATTAAAGAATTACAAATCAAAACTACAATGAGGTACTGCCTCACATCAGTCAGAATTCCCATGTTTAATAAGACTACAAATAACAAATGCTGGAGAGGGTGTGGATAAAAGGGAATCCTCCTACACTTTTAATGGGAATGTAAATTAGTACAAACACTATGGAAAACAGTATGGAGGTTCCTCAGAAAACTAAATATAGAACTACTATATAATCCAGTAATCTCACACCTGGGCAGATGTCCAGACAAAACTATAATTCAAAAAGATACATCCACCCATATGCTCATAGCAGCACTAGGTCACAATAGCCAAGACATGGAAACAACCTAAATTAACAACAGGTAGATTAAGAAGATGTGGTATATAAACACAATGCAATACTACTTAGCCATAAAAAAAGAACAAAATAATGCCATTTGCGGTAACATGGATGGAACTAGAGATTCTCATACTAAGTGAACTAAATCAGAAAAAAAAAGACAAACACCTTATGATAGCACTTGAATGTGGAATGTAAAATTTGGCACAAATAAAGCTATCTACAGAACAGAAACAGACTCACAGACATAGAGAACAGACTTGTGGTTGTGAAGGGGTGGTGGAGTAGGATGGACTGGGAGTTTGTGGTTAGTAGATACAAGTTATTATATTTAGAAAGGATAAGAAATGAGGTCCTACTGTACGGCACAGGAAACTATATCCAATCTCTTGGACTAGTCCATGATGGAAACAAATATAAGAAAGGGAATGTATGTATATGTATGACTGGGTCAATTTGCCATGCAGCAGAAATTGGCACAACATAGTAAACCAAATATACTTTAATAAAAAATAAAAATTAAAATATTATCTCAATGTTACTATTCATACACATATTTTCACTTCAGCAGACACATACTAATATGATACAAAGAAGATTAGCAAGTTCTGTATTCAAGGATGATATGAAAATTAATGAAATATTTCATATTTGTGGGAATAAAAGAAATAATAGAATATTGTGATAATATAAATAAATATATAAAATAATACATAATATAAAATACAAATATATTACATAATATAAAATAAAGAGTTAAATGAAAAAGGAAGATTAAACAGTTGGGTTAAATATAAAACCAATAGTAAGATAGTAGATAAAAACTAAATATATCAAAAATTGCTTTAAATGCAACTGATAGCCTAAATAAAAGACTAAAATTGTCAAAATGGATTAAAAATTATGTTTTTTAAGTGGAAATCAAGGGGCCCTTATATTAAATATAAGGATTCATTTGCTCAAAAGTAAAAAAGCTGGTGTGAAAGACATACCATGTAAGCAGTAATCAAAATAAAACTGTTATAGCTATAATAATATGATGAAAAATATGTTGTGACAAGAAACATTACTGGAGAAACAATTGGCCTTGCATAATAATAAAAAGCCAGTCCAAAATCCCACCTGAGAGACATTCCGCAAATACCTCCTGACCAGTAGTCCTCAGAACTTTCAAGTTCATCAAAAACAAAAATACAAAGTTCCCTGGTGGAGGAGGCAGAGCAAGATGGCGGAAGAATAAGAGGTCGTGCACACCTTCTCCCACAAACACATCAAAAAAACACATCTACATGTAAAACTACTCACACAGAACATCAGCTGAATGCTGGCAGAAGAACTTAAACCTCCAAAAAGGGCAAAAAACTCTTGATATAACTGGGTAGAACAAAAGAAAAAAAGAGAGAGAAAAGGTATCAGGATAGGACTAGCATTCCCAAGAGGGAGCTGTGAAGGAGAAAAGGAACCCATCTCCTGGGAAGCCACCTAACTGACGAAAGATTGGCTGAGTTGGCAGGACCTCAAAGTCACCAAGAAAAGCATAGCAGCTGGACTGAGAACAGCAAAGCAGAGTGAGAGCCGCACAGATCATTTGAACCACCAGCCTAAACACCATAGCCTGAGACACTCAGGCAGGGGCTGGGCACTGAGACTCAGGCTCTGAAGGTCAGTCCCGGAGAGGGAACTGGGAATGGCATGAGGGGCTAAGGAGCAGTGTGCCACAGGCTAAGGAGGGGAACACCATGGCAGAGGGAACCCAGGAGAAGGTCCAGACCTGCAGGAGAGGCAAGGTGCCATTGTTGGAGAGGGCAGAGGAGGAGGGGCGGACCATCATAGGAAACTCCCTGGGCTGGAGCATGTGCATGCCCACAGACTTAGAGGGCTGGGTGGCTCTGTGGAGGCTATGGGCAGTAAGAAGCCCCTTGCTCATTTAAGGGAGATTAGGTGCTTCTTGTGCAGGCTACTGGTGGCCAGGCACATTTTGTGTGGGCTGAGGGCATAAGGGGGCTAAGTGCGATGTGGTGCCTCTTAAACTATCCACAGGTAGCAGGGACAGACTGCAGCAGCCATCTCAGAGGCCAGAGAGAGCCTTGGCTTGCCATCACTGGGGGCCTGTGAGTGGGCTCCACCAGCGACCCCAGTCACCTCAGGGGCTGCCAAAAAAGAGGGGATTGCAACCAAGCACCATACACTGTTGTTCTCACTCCCCTGGAAACACACCCATTTTGGAGCTGCCAATGCTCTGGGTGACCCCCAGACACTAGGTCACTGTTCCTTCCTAAGACCCTACAACTAGGAACAAATGGTGCATCACCTCCTGAATGGGCTAAGTGGGACAGGTTGCTTCTTGTGTGATCTGCATCTGGCAGGGGCAAACCACCGCAGTTATCCCTGATTCCAGAGGTGGGCAGGGTGACTGCCATTGGAGGTATCTGAACGAAAATCACTTGCAGCCCCATCATCTAAAGAGCACCACAGAGGAGGGCATTGTGACAGAACACCACCTGTTGGTGCTCTCCTATCCCCGGGAACACACCCACCCTGCTGTTGCCACTGCCAAATGTTCTGGGCAGTACCCACACACCTGATCTCTGTCACTTCCCAGGATCCCACAACTAGGAGCACCCTTTACAACACCTCATACATGGGCTAAATGAGATGAGTTTCTTCATGCACAGTCTAAAGATGGTCTAAAGGTGGTGGGGGCAAACCACTGCAGTTATCACTGACTCTAGAGACAGTCATGGCCTGCTCCCAATAGGGGTCCCTGAACAGGCACCACCTGAAATTCCAATCACCTCAGAGGAAGGCATTGCAATCAAACACAAGTTGTGGTTGCTCTCACTCCCCTGGGAACTCACACACCATGCCATTGCTATTGCCAAATGCTCTGGTCAAATTGAAGATTTGCCTAGAGCTTATTACTACTTCCCAGGGCCCTGCAGCTAGGAGTAGTCTGTGCCACCTTCCTGCAGGTCCTTGCTGCTACTGAGAACCCAATGACCAGACACTGAGTGCTGGCACTACCCATTGCCTCCATCTTCCTGAAAACACACCAAGCATCCTGGAAACAACAGTCTGCTCACACCAACGAAACAGACAACAAATACTCAAAATCCTGCACCAAAAATAAATAGTAACCCCCCCAAAAAATACAAAGGGGTATTCTTGCATAGAAGTAGCTTTACAGGACTACAGTTTGGCTTACCCAAACTCACAGAAAAAGAAATAAATGAGCAAGATGAAGAAGCTCAGAAACCATTCCCAGTTAAAGGAAGAGGAGAATTCACCTAAAGCAGACAACAATGAAACAGACCTCTGCAGTCTGACAGACATTGAGTTCAAAAGGGAGGTATTGAAAATACTAGAGGAATTAAGAGGGGACATGAACAGTAATGCAGATTCCTTTAGAAAGGAACTAGAAAATATAAGGAGGAGCAAAGAAAAACTGGAAAATTCATTTGCAGAGATACAAACTGAGCTAAAGGCACTAAAGAGCAGAATGAATAATGCAGAGGAACGATTTAGTGACATGGAAGATAAAATAAGGAAAATACACAATCAGGACAGCAGACAGAAAATTAAATGAAAAAATATCAAAGCAATACAAGAGACCTATAGGATAATCTAAAGCAGGCCAATCTATGCATAATAGGAATTCCAGAAGGAAAAGAAGAAGAAAAGGGGACTGAAAATATATTTGAACATATTATGGCTGAAAACTTCCCAAGTCTAAAGCATACTGATACCAAGATACAGGAAGCACAGAGGACCCCAAACAAACTGAACCAAACAGGCCCACACCAAGACATATTATACAAAAAAAATGGCAAAATTTAAAGATAAAGAGATGACTCTAAAGGCAGCAAGGAAAAAGCAAAGCATTAATTATAAGGGAACCCCCATAAGGCTATCAGCTGGTTTCCCTACAGAAGCACTACAGGCCAGAAGGGAGTTTCAAGGTATATTTAAAGTGCTGAAAGGAAAAAAAAAATGTAACCTAGAATACTCTATCCCACAAGAACAGTGTGTAAATTAGAAGGGGAAATAAATAAATTCCCCAACAACAACAAAAAAAAGCTAAAAGAGTACAGTAATACTAAACCCATTCTAAAAGAAATACTGAAAGGGCTTCACTAAATTAAAAAAAAAGAGAGAGAGAGAAGGAAGAATTAGGATGGAGGAAACCACAATTGGAAAGCAGTCACTTAAATAATCCAGCATACGGATCTAAACATGAAGATGTTAAAAAAAAAATCAAAATCATACAATGTGGGGAAGGAAAGCAAGAAAATGTAGATTCTATTTTTTATTTTAATGATGTGTCTGAGCCTATATGACTAATAGGCAAAAGCAAGCAGATATAAGAAGGGCTTAAAAAAAATCAAAACCAAACATTACAGTCACAAAAACTAAAAAGAAAAGTACTCAAGCATAAAGCAAATGGAAGCCATCCAACCCCCCCAAAAAAAGAAGAGAAGAGAAACATAGAATCAACTGGAAAACAAGGTTTATAATGGCAACAAATATGTATCCATCAATAATCACCTTAAATGTCAATGGCCTAAATGCTCCAATCAAAAGACACAGAGTGGCTGAGTGGATAAAAAAGCAAAAACCCTCAATCTGCTGTCTATAAGAAACTCACTTTAGAGCAAAGGACACATGTCGTGAGGGGATGGAAAAGATATTTCATGCCAATGGACAAGATGGGAAAGCAGGAGTTGCAATACTCATATCAGACAAAATAGACTTTCAAATGAAGGCCATAAAGACAGACAAAGAAGGACACTATTTAAGGGTTAAAGGATCCATTCAAGAAGAGGATATTACAACTGTCAACATATATGCCCCAAATAGAAGCACCAAGACACCTAGAACTAATACCAACAGATATAAAAGGAGAAACTGATGGGAATACAATCATAGTAGGAGATGTTAACACCCCCCACACAAAAAATGAACAGAACCATTAGACAAAAAATGACTAAGGCAACAGAGATCCTAAATGACACAATAGAAAAGTTAGACTTAATTGATATTTTCAGCACATTACATCCAAAAAAATTAGAATATACATTCTTTTCAAGTGCCCCTGGAACATTCTCAAGAATTGATCGCATACTGGGGCACAAAGCTAATCACAAAAAAATTAAGAATAAAGCAGTTATTTTAAGTATCTTCCCTAACCACAATGACATGAAACTACAAATCAACCAGAGGAAAAGAAATGAGAAAAAACTTAGGACATGGAGACTAAAAAATATGCTACTAAAAAACCCATGGGTCAATGAGGAAATCAAGAAATAAATTAAAAAATACCTTGAGAAAAATGATAATTAGGACACAACAACTCAAAATCTATGGGACACTGCAAAAGCAGTGCTCAGAGGGAAGTTTATAGCAATACAGGCTTTCCTCAAAAAATAAGAAAGATCTCAAATTGAGATCTTAACCGACCACCTAAATGAATTAGAAGAAGAACCAACAAAACCTAAATTCAGCAGAAGGAAGGGAATCATAAAGATCGAAGAGGGCATCAATAAAATACACATTCAAAAAAAAAATTGAAGAAATCAATAAAACCAAGAGCTGGTTTTTTGAAAAGGTAAACAAAATTGACAAACCTCTGGATAGACTGAATAAAAAGAGGAGAGAAAAAACCCAAATAAACAAAATAAGAAATTAGAAGGGAAACAAGATGGCAGAAGAGTAGGAGGACACGCTCACCCTCTCCCACAAACACAACAAAAAAAACACATCTACAGGATAAATGACTCGCACAGAACAGCAACCAATCACTGGCAGAAGAACCTAAACTCCAATAACAGCAAGAGGGATCCCACACCCTGAAAAGTCACCTACTCAGGGGAAAGATCAAACGAACTGGAGGAATCTCCAGATGCAGAGAAGAGTGTAGCAGTAAGTTGAGGTTCTGAAAAGCAGATCAAGAACCGAGCGGACCATCTGAACTATGGGCACAGTCACCAAAAAATTGAGACGCCTGGGTGGAGGCTGGGCACCGAGACCTCGGCTCTGGAGGTTACTCCCTGGGAAAAGGCTGGGGGGGCGGGGTGGAGCGGAGACTGCTTGGAAGGTCTAGAAACCAGTCTGTCAAGTTTGATGGGGCAGAGACTGCCTGGGAGACTAGAAAACAAAGTTGTCACAGAGGAAGAGAGCAATACTCTAGGGGTGGGGAAGTGGAAAGCCACATCAGAGGGAACCTGGGAAAAGAGCCTGGTCTGTGCCCATGCTGGGGAGGGGAGAGAAGAAGGGGTGGGTCCCCATAGAATACTCCCCACGCCACAGCAAGCTTACAGGCCTGCTAGCTAGCAGAAAGCTGTGCGTCCCAGTGCATCCCCTCCCCCCACCCCCACCACCCCATACCCACTCGTGGGACCAGGGGCTGCCTGCCATCTGGGAGGGCTGGCCTCAACAATTGCTTGAAGCCTACCACCACAGGGCTGTCCCTGCACAGGCCTGCTTGTTCTTTGGAGGGGCTATACCCCCGCATAGCAGCACCAAACACAACCAGCCCCTGAGAAAAGGCCTGCAGCCCAGAAAAGCTAGAACAAGCCTGGCCGTGAAAAGATCTGCCTAATTGTCTGACGGTCTTTCTGAGTTGGGCTGCCCTGGGGAGGACCCTCTTGGGTTGGCAGTGGCCCAGCTAGCTGCTCCAGCCCTCAGGGGGAGCCGCACTCTTGCAGAACAGCTGCAAAGGAATGCCAGCTCTCTGCAGGACCCCCTGAAGCCTGGAAAAGCTACAACAAGCTTGGCCAGACTGTGAAAAGATCTGCCTACATTCTCAGGCCAGCCTTCTCAGTTGGGCTGCCCTAGGGAAGAGCCTCTTAGGTTCTCAGTGACCCAGATAGCTGCTCCAGCCCCCAGGGGGTGCTGCACTCCTGAGGAACAGCTGCCCAACACCTCCAACCTCCTGCAAGAACCCCACAGCCTAAAAACACCAGAACAAGCTCTGCATGACCAAGTGAAATCTGCTACCATCGTGGTGTGGACCTCCCAGTCCTGTCTGCCCTCAGGAAGTCCTCCTTTGCTTCCAAGAGACCCTGTCAGCCCCATCAACACTCCAGAAAAGCCACACTGCCTCAAAAAAGACTGACCAACAACGCCAGACCTCAGGAAATATTCCAAGGCAGTGACTAGGCAAACACTGCCCGATAACGGAGAGTACAACTCCCTCAGGAGAAGGAAAACAACAAGCAAGATGAAGAAGCTGAGAAACCACCCCCAGTCAAACCAACAGGAGAACTCACCTAAAACAGTCAACAATGAAACAGATCTCGGCAGTCTGACAGACCTGGAGTTCAAAAGAGAAATAGTGAAAATACTGAAGGAATTCAGAGAAGATAGGAACAGTAATGCAGACACCCTCAGAAAGGAACTAGAAAATATAAGGAGGAGCCAAGAAAAACTAGAACATTCATTTGCAGAGATGCAAACTGAACTAAGGGCAGTAAAAACCAGACTGAATAATGCAGAAGAACGAATCAGTGATATGGAAGATAGAATAACGGAAATCACCCAGTCAGGTCAGCAGACAGAAAACCAAATGAAAAAACATGAAAGCAGTATAAGAGACCTATGGGATAATATAAAGTGGGCCAATCTACGCATAATAGGAATTCTAGAAGGAGTAGGAAAAGATAAGGGAATGCAAAATATATTTGAAGAAATTATTGCTGGAAACTTCCCAAATCTAAAGGATACTGGGTTCAAGATACAAGAAGCACAGAGGGCCCCAAACAAACTGAACCCAAATAGACCCACAGCAAGACACATCATAATAAAAATGGCAAAAGTTAGTGATAAAGAGAGGATCCTAAAGGCAGCAAGACAAAAGCAGAATGTTACCTACAAGGGAACCCCCATAAGAATATCAGCTGATTTCTCTACAGAAACACTACAGGCCAGGAGGGAATGGCAAGAGATATTTAAAGTGCTAAAAGGAAAAATATGCAACCTAGAATACTCTATCCAGCAAGAATATCATTTCAAATAGAAGGGGAAATAAAAATTTTTTCCAACAAACAAAAACTAAAAGAATATAGCAACACAAAACCCAGGCTGAAAGAAATACTGAAAAGGCTTCTCTAAACCAACAAGAAAGGATGGAAAAGGAAGAAAAAAGAAAATTAAAAAAAATAAGAAGAGGAAGAACTAGGACTGAGGAAACCACAATCAGAGCAGTCACTCAAATAAGCCAGCATACAGATTTAATCATGAACAGGCATCAAACAAAATGAAATTAAAAAGAAAAAAATTAAAAAGAGTCATCAAAATCATAAAATGTGGGCAAGGGATGTTAGGAAATAAATAACCCTTTTTGTTTGTTTATTTGTTTGTATGTTTCTCTTCTTAAATTTAATTTAGTAATGAAGTGTTTGAACTTACAGGACCATCAGGCTGAAACACACAATTATAGGAAGGGGTTAGCATACTTAAAAAACAGGGCAACCACAAGCCAAAACCAAATATTGCATTCTCTAAAAATGAAAAAAAAAAACCCTCAAGCAGAAAATAAATGGAGACAATCCAACCAAAAAAAAGAAAAGAAAGGAAGAATGGAGAACCATAGAACCAACTGGAACACGAGGTTTAAAATGACAATAAATAATCATCTATCAATTATCCCCTTAAATGTCAATGGACTGAATGCTCCAATCAAAAGACAGAGAGTGGCTGAGTGGATAAAAAGGCATAAACTTTCAATCTGCTGCCTACAAGAAACTCACCTTAGGACAAAGGATACATATAAATTGAAAGTGAAAGGGTGGGGAAAAATATTTCACGCCAATAGACATGACAGGAAAGCAGGAGTCGCAACACTCATATCAGACAAAATAGACTTTAAAACAAAAGACATAAAGAAAGACAAAGAAGGACACTACTTAATGATGAAGGGATCCATCCAAGGAGAGGATGTTACTATCGTCAACATGTATGCCCCAAATACAGGAGCACCCAGATACATACAACAAATATTAACAGACATAAAGGGAAAAATTGATGGGAATACAATCATAGTAGGAGATCTTAATACCCCCCTCACATCAATGGACAGATCCTCTAGACAGAACACCAATAAAGCAACAGAGACCCTAAAGGAAACAATAGAAAAGTTAGACTTCATTGATATCTTCAGGACACTACATCCAAAAAAAGCAGAATACACATTCTTCTCAAATGCTCATGGAACATTCTCAAGAATCGACCACATATTGGGACACAAAGCTAATCTCAATAAATTTAGGAGCATAGAAATTATCTCAAGTACCTTCTCTGACCACAGTGCCATGAAATTAGAAATCAACCATGGGAAAAGGAAAGAGAAAAAACCTACTGCATGGAGACTAAACAACATGCTACTACAAAACCAATGGGTCAATGAGGAAATCAAGAAGGAACTTAAAAACTACATTGAAACAAATGATAATGAAGACACAACCTCTCAAAATCTATGGGATGCTGTGAAAGCAGTGCTCAGAGGGAAATTTACAGCGATACAGGCCTTTCTCAAAAAAAGAAAGATCCCAAATGGACAACTTAAACCTCCACCTAAATGAATTAGAAAAAGAAGAACAAAAAAGACCTAAAGTCAGCAGAAGAAAGGAAATTATAAAGATCAAAGAAGAAATCAATAAAATAGGGACTCAAGAAACCATAGAGAAAATTAATAAAACCAAGAGATGGTTCCTTGAAAAGGTGAACAAAATTGACAAACCCCTGGCCATACTCACTAGAAAGAAGAGAGAAATAACCAAAATAACCAAAATTATAAATGAAAAAGGAGAAATCACAACGGATACTGCAGAAATACAAAAAACCATAAGAGAATACCATGAACAACTATATGGCAAAAGTTTGACAATCTGTAAGAAATGGACAATTTTCTAGAATCTTACAGCCTGCCAAAACTGAATCAAGTAGAAACAGACCAACTGAACAGACCCATCACTAGAAATGAAATTGAAGAGGTCATAAAATCACTCCCTACAAATAAAAGTCCAGGACCAGATGGCTTCACAGGTGAATTCTATCAAACATCTAAAGAGGAACTGGTGCCCATCCTCCTTAAACTCTTTCAAAAGGTTGAAGAAGAAGGAATACTCCCAAAGACATTCTATGATGCCACCATCACCCTCATTCCAAAACCGGACAGAGATACCACCAAAAAAAGAAAACTATTGCCCAATATCATTGATGAATATAGATGCAAAAATTCTCAACAAAATCTTAGCCAACTGAATCCAACAACCTATCCAAAAAATTATACACCATGACCAGGTAGGGTTCATCCCAGGTTCACAAGGATGGTTCAACATACGCAAATCAATCAACATCATACACCACATTAACAAAAAAAAAAGTCAAAAATCATATGATCATCTCAATAGACGCAGAAAAAGCATTTGACAAAGTCCAACATCCATTCATGACCAAAACCCTCGCCAAAGTGGGTATAGAGGGAATATTCCTGAACATAATCAAAGCCATTTATGAGAAACCCACAGCAAATATAATCCTCAATGGGGAAAAACTGAATGTCTTCTCACTCCAATCTGGAACAAGACAGGGATGCCCACTCTCACCACTGCTCTTCGACATAGTCCTGGAAGTCCTAGCCACAGCAATTAGACAAACAAAAGAAATAAGAGGCACCCATAGAGGAAGAGAAGAGATCAAACTGTCACTGTATGCAGATGACATGATACTATACATAGAAAACCCTAAGGACTCAACCCCAAAACTACTTGAACTGAACAATAAATTCAGCACAGTAGCAGGCTATAAGATTAACATTCAGAAGTCAGTTGCATTTCTGTATACCAGCAATGAACTATTAGAAAAGGAATTCAAAAATACGATACCTTTTAAAATTGCACCTCACAAAATCAAATACCTTGGAATACACCTGACCAAGGAGGTAAAGGACCTCTATGCCGAGAACTATAAAACTTTCATCAAAGAAATCAAAGAAGATGTAAAGAAATGGAAAGATATTCCATGTTCCTGGATTGGGAAAATCAATATTGGAAAAATGGCCACACTACCCAAAGCAATCAACAGATTCAACGCAATCCCTATCAAATTACCCAGGACATTTTTCACAGAACTAGAACAAACAATCCAAACATTTATATGGAACCACAAAAGACCCAGTATCGCCAAAGCAATCCTTAGAAACAAAAACCGAGCAGGAGGCATCACTCTCCCAGACTTCAAGAAATCCTACAAAGCCACAGTCATCAAAACAGTGTGGTACTGGTACCAAAACAGACAGACAGACCAATGGAACAGAAGAGAGAACCCACTAATAAACCCTGACACCTATGGTCCATTAATCTTTGACAAGGGAGGCAAGACCATCAAATGGGAACAAGAAAGTCTATTCAGCAAGCACTGCTGGGAAACCTGGATAGCTGCATGCAAAGCAATGAAACTAGAACATACCCTTACACCATGCACAAAAATACACTCAAAATGGCTGAAAGACTTAAATATACAACAGGACACCATCAAACGCCTAGAAGAAAACATAGGCAAAACACTCTCTGACATCAACCTCATGAATATTTCCTCAGGTCAGTCTCCCAAAGCAACAGAAATTAGAGCAAACATAAACCCATGGGACCTAATCAAACTGAAAAGCTTTTGCACAGCAAAGGAAACCAAAAAGAAACCAAAAAGACAACTTTCAGAGTGGGAGAAAATAGTTTCAAATGATGCAACCGACAAGGGCTTAATCTCCAGAATGTATAAACAACTTATACAACCCAAGAGCAAAAAAGCCAACCACCCAATGGAAAAATGGGCAAAAGACCTGAATAGACATTTCTCCAAAGAAGATATACAGATGGCCAACAAACACATGAGAAAATGCTCAACATCGCTGGTTATAAGAGAAATGCAAATCCAAACTACCATGAGATACCACCTCACACCAGTCAGAATGGCCCTCATTAATAAATCCACACATAACAAGTGCTGGAGGGGCTGTGGAGAAAAGGGAACCCTCCTGCACTGTTGGTGGGAATGTGAACTGGTACAGCCACTATGGAGAACAGTTTGGAGATACCTTAGAAATCTATCCATAGAATTTCCATATGACCCTGCAATCCCCCTCTTGGGCATCTATCCAGACAAAACTCTACTTACAAGAGACACGTGCACCCGCATGTTCATTGCAGCACTATTCACAATAGCCAAGACATGGAAACAACCCAAATGTCCATCAACAGATGATTGGATTCAGAAGAGGTGGTATATATACAAAATGGAATACTACTCAGCCATCAAAAAGAATGACATCATGCCATTTGCAGCAACATGGATGGAGCTAGAGAATCTCATCCTGAGTGAAATGAGCCAGAAGGACAAAGACAAATACCATATGATATCACTTATAACTGGAATCTGATATCCAGCACAAATGAACATCTCCTCAGAAAAGAAAATCAATGACTTGGAGAAGAGACTTGTGGCTGCCTGATGGGAGGGGGAGGGAGTGGGAAGGATCAGGAGCTTGGGGTTATCAGACACAGCGTAGAGTAGATTTACAAGGAGATCCTGCTGAGTAGCATTGAGAACTTTGTCTAAATACTCATGTTGCAACAGAACAAAGGGTGGGGAAAAATGTAATTGCAATGTATACATATACGGATAACTTCATCCCCTTGCTGTACAGTGGGAAAATAAAAAATAAAAAATAATAAAAAAACAGAAATTATAAGGGAGAAATCACAACAGATACTGCAGACATACAAAAACCATGAGAGAATACTATGAACAATTATATGCCAACAAACTTGACTATCTGGAAGAAGTGGACAACTTTCTAGAGTCTTGCAACCTGCCAAAACTGAATCAAGAAACAGACCAACTGAACAGACTGATCACTAGAAATGAAATTGAAAATGTCCTAAAAACACTCCCTGAAAATAAAAGTCCAGGACCAGATGGCTTCACAGGTGACTTCTAACAAACATACAAAGAGAAACTTACACCCATCCTCCTTTAACTTCTTCAAAAGGTTAAAGAAGAAGGAACACTCCCAAAGACATTCTATGACACCACCATCACCCTCATTCCAAAACCAGACAAAGATACCACCAAAAAAAGAAAACTATCGCCCAATATCATTGATGAATATAGATGCAAAAATTCTCAACAAAATTTTAGCCAACTCAATTCAACAACATATCAAAAAGATCATACACTACAACCAGGTGGGATTCATCCTAGGTGCACAAGGATGGTTCAACATATGCAAATCAATCAACATCATACCCCACATTAACGAAAGAAAAGTCAAAAATCATATGATCATCTCAATAGATGAAGAGAAAGCATTTGACAAAATCCAACATCCATTTATGATAAAAACTCTCACAAAAGTGGGTATAGAGGGAACATTCCTTAACATTATCAAAGCCATTTATGACAAACCCACAGCAAATACAATACTCAATGGAGAAAAGCTGAAAGCCTTCCCACTCAAATCTGGAACAAGACAGGGATGCCCACTCTCACCACTGCTATTCAACATAGTCCTGGAAGTCCTAGCCACAGCAATCAGACAAACAAAAGAAGTAAAAGGCATCCAATTGGAGGAGAAGAGATAAAACTTTCACTATATGTAGATGACATGATACTACACATAGAAAACCCTAAGGACTCAACCCAAAATCTACCTGAACTGATCCACAAATTCAGCAATGTAGCAGGATATAAGATTGACATTCAGAAATCAGTCGCATTTCTGTACACCAACAATGAAATATTAGAAAAGGAATACAAAACCACAATAACTTATAAAATTGCACCTCAAAAAATAAAATACCTGGGAGTACACCTGACCAAGGAGGCAAAGGACCTATATGCAGAGAACTATAAAACTTTTATCAAGGAAATTAAAGAGGATGCAAAGTAATGGAAAGATATTCCATGCTCCTGGGTTGGAAAAATTAATATTGGAAAAATGGCCATCCTACCCAAAGCAATCGACAGATTCAATGCAATCCCTATCAAATGACCCAGGACATTTTTCACAGAACTAGAACAAACAATCCAAACATTTATATGGAACCACAAGAGACCCAGAATCGCCAAAGCAATCCTGAGAAACAAAAACCAAGCAGGAGGCATCACTCTCCCAGACTTCAAGAAATCCTACAAAGCCACAGTCATCAAAACAGTGTGGTACTGGTACCAAAACAGACAGACAGACCAATGGAACAGAATAGAGAATACGGAAATAAACCCTGACACCTATGGTCCTTTAATCTTTGACAAGGGAGGCAAGAACATAAAATGGGAAAAAGACAGTCTTTTCAGCAAGCATTGCTGGAAAACCTGGACAGCTGCATGCAAATCAATGAAACTAGAACACACCCTCACATCATGCAGGAGAATACTCAAAATGGCTGAAACACTTAAATATAAGTCAAGCACCATCAAACTCCTGGAAGAGAACATAGGCAAAACATTGTCTGACATCAACCTTACAAATGTTTTCTCAGGTCAGTTTCCCAAAGCAACAGAAATAAAAGCAAAAGTAAACCAATGGGACCTCATCAAACTGACAAGCTTTTGCACAGCAAAGGAAACCAAAAAGAAACCAAAAAGACAACTTACAGAATAGGAGAAAATCATTTCAAATGATGCAACAGACAAGGGCTTAACCACAAAAATATACAAACAACTCATACAAGTCAACAGCAAAAAAGCCAACAACCCAGTGGGAAAATGGGCAAAGGACCTGAATAGACATTTCTCCAAGGAAGATATACAGATGGCCACCAGGCACATGAAAAATTGTTCAACATTCCTGATGGTTAGAGAAATGCAAATCAAAACTACCATGAGATACCACCTCACAGCCGTCAGAATGACCATCATCAATAAGTCCACAAATAACTAATGTTTCTTTTCTATTGTTTTTGAAAGCCACTCTTCCTTCCCTAATTCTCCTTACTCTGACTACTGTTTACAGGACCATCATTCTCCATGTTACCTAGAGTAATTCATGATTCCTTGCTCCATGTATATACTGCACAGTCAAGAAATCAGCATGTCTCTCCTATTTTACCTATTCAATAGCTCTTATTTGCATTCTCTTCCCATTAAAATCCAGAGTCACCAGAAAGTTATAATTCAGTTATCTCTTGTCTGAAATACTGCAACCATGTCACAACAGGTCTACCTGCTGTGTCTCTTCCCTTCTAATTCTCATGTCACAATGGTGCCAAAATCTTCCCAAAGGAGAGCTGTCAATCTCCCTTTTCAGCCCTATATACTCTACATCAGGGTATCTCAAAATGTGGTCCATGAACAATATACATCAAAAACCACATTGCTAGTCTCCACTATGGTACAGAATCTTTTTGTGTGAAGCCTGAGGATCTGAATTTAACAAGCTTTCCAGGTAATTCAGATGAAGCATTTTTAATGTTTGAAACCCTATTCCTTTCAATAGAAATTGGCCTGTTTCTTTTATCGAATAATTGGTAGTGCAATTGTATAAAACTGTCAGAAATTCTTAAGCTGCTACTAAGAAGATGGGTAGAGGGTATTGATGAAACAAGCTTAACAAGAAAGATGGAAAACCTTTGGCTTTGTTGGCAATAGATTCTGAAGTAAAAACCATTTATCAAGATTAAAATGAAAGAGCTGGAAGGGGCCAAGAGGAGAGGAAGGTCTCAGGCAAGTAAACTATTCTGGTAACTTTGCATTTGCATACTGTTCTTCCCCCTCTTTCTTTTTTTCTTCTTTCTCTTTCTTTCTTTCTCTCTCTTTCTTTCTTTCTTTCTTTCTTTCTTTCTTTCTTTCTTTCTTTCTTTCTTTCTTTCTTTCTTTCTTTCTTTCTTTCTTTCTTTCTTTCTTTCTTCTTTCCTTCCTTCCTTCCTTCCTTCCTTCCTTCCTTCCCTCCTTCTGTCTTTCTGTCTTTCTTGTCTTTTTAGGGCCACACTTGTGGCATATGGAGGTTCCCAAGCTAGAGGTCTAATCAGAGCTACAGCAACGTCAAATCCGAGCTGCATCTGGCAAAGCCAGATCCTTAACCCATTCGGTGAGGCCAGGGATCAAACCTACAATATCATAGTTCCTAATTGGATTCATTTCTGACAGGAACTCCATCTTTCTATTCTTTCTAATTCAAGTAAGCCATTAGGGGAGATGTCGATTATATAAACGCAACTGACCTTAAAGGGGCCAGTCAGAAATATGTTAATTTTAAGACATTGATACAGATTAATTAAATTTGGCAAGCTTGGTGAGAAAAAGGAAGACAGATTTTTCTTGAGCATGAATAAGGTAACAGCCTGCCCTCCCATCAGAATTGAGATCAATGCGAGTTAGTAACTACTCATCTCATTTTTCTAAGTGGCTTTTTATCCCTTCAGGTTCTGTAAAAATAGCTTTTGGTGGTGAGATGACACATGTGTTAGATGATTACATTTCTCATTAGCTAAAGATTTTTTTCAAAAGAAATATACTCAAAAATGTATATGAGAAATACATATGAACTATGTACCTATCTCTTAGGTATATTTTAGGACACTATAAGTGACCAAGAATAAAATATATGCAGTTGAGTTGTATATCACCTGCAAATGAAAGTAAGCACACAGAATATAAATCATCTGCCCCAATGTTGGGCTATCCCTTGAAATTAATAAGTTATATACCATCTATCCCTGCCCAACTTACTGTCCACCAATTGCTCGGTCAGTATTGCTACCTGGATCTCTAATAGTCTTCTGAAACACAATCTCCAAAATAAATTTTAAATCTCTGCCCTCCGTTCCTCCAACTGAAATTTGCTAGTCTCCCAGTCTTCACCATCTTAGTAAATAACACCAGTTGCTCAGGCTTAAAACCTTAAAATTTTCCTTGATTTATTTTTCTCTTTCCCCATACTTATCAGCATGTCCTGCTAGCTCTACCTTCAAACTTATCCTGATTCTGATCATTTCTCACAACCTTTACTATTACTACCCTGGATTCAATCATTATCAGCTCTTGCCTATAATAAGCAGTATCTCTGTTTGTACTCTTGTCTCCTATGATTTATTTTTTTCACAGTACCTAGGTTAGCCACGGAAGCTAGAGCCTCAGTTATATCATGTCGCTCCCTGCTTTAAAACCTCCAAAGATTTATCACCACGTATAGAATGACACCCCAGGTTCTTGTCATGGCTGACAAGTCCCTGGCTACCTACCTCCCTGACCTTATGTCTCTCCACTCTTCCCCAATATTCACTTACACATCTACACCTGTTTTCTTTGTTGTTCCTGGAACATTTCAGCAAGATCCTCCTTCAGGATTTTCATACTTGTTCTTCTCTATGTTTGGAAAACTCTACCCTGAGCCACCCATGGCTAGCTACTTCAACTCACCTAGGTCTCAGCTCAAAGAGGCCTTCCCTGACTATTCTATCTAGAATAGCATTTCTGTCCCTCTCTTTCACCCTCCCTTACTTAATATCCTTCATAGCACTTGTTATACCATATATTTACTTATTCTTTGCTCTCCACCAAAATTAAGTTCAATGAAGACAGGGATTTCATCCATTATGTTCACTCCTATGACCCCATCACCTACAATAGAACCTAGCATACAGTATATACCCCAAAATACTTTATGAAAAAATAAGTTAGGATAATGCAAGCTAGTTGTTAGAAGAAAATAATATATTTATTGTAAATAAACAAATAAATTAATTAATAATCAAGTATAAAATATTGCTGCTATCATTTCCTTGGTAAATAATTTTGAGTAACAGAAAAATTCTGCCATTTAAATTTTCATGTGTTTATTACTTACTTCTTTATCTATATTTTGAGAAAAAAACCATGTCTTATACTTTTTCGTATTTACATTTCTGGGTGCCTTGAATACAGGAGATACTACTTAAACTGTTTTTTCCTGAATCCTATCACGTTATTGATTTTGAAATACTCCATACTGATTAAATATTTCTTTATTGGACTGGGCACAAGTGGGAATGAAGCACTACATTAGTATATATATAACTTTTAGGTTACGTCCAATTTGCAGAAATTTTAAACTGAATGTACTGACAAGGAAATATAGTAATGGTTAATTAATGGGTATTAAGGATCCTTATTAAACTTTTATGTTCTTAGGGTGTTTGTATTCTCCTATATGAATAAAAATGTGTCAGTCTATCATGTACAGATACACATGGAGAGGGGATAGGACAGGAGCATTGCATCCAATTCACTGGAGACAGTATTTATTATATATCTTTTCCCCAAATTCAGCAGTTAGTCATGAGATTTCATAGGCAGGAGAGATGGGTAGGAAAGGTTCAGTCTACTTTAATTCTTAGAGTCATTGACTACACTATTCAAACCACTGAATTATTTGTATTTTAAACTTTCAGTGTTAACACAAAGAGAACAAGATTTCAAAGTTTTGCACTTATTATACTGTTGGTACTGCCCTGATTGTGCAGCAATATTAGGCTGGTAACCATAAAAAGGATCAAAATTGGAACTGATAAATAGAATCCTAAGAAATGTTTTGAGCAGATGAGGTCTGATCTGAATTCTGATTGCCACCTGCTGTATGATTTAGCTGAATACAAGACCAAAAATCTCTAAAGATAATATCTGACTATAATTTTGATAACCATCATCTGGATATTCTATGTAAATATAGTTAAGTGAATATTTCCTTGGCAGTTTCAATCCTGACAAATAAAATAAGTAGTTTGAGTGTTAAGTTTCAGGTAGCTCATTACAGCCCTATTGGCAACCTGAAAAAAATATGTACATATAATTTCCTACGTCTCATATTCATGATATAATATATAAAGCAACTCATGCCATAAGCACTGTGGATGTTCACTCATTAGCAGCTTCTTTGATTTTTTTTAACATAAAACAGTAAAATAACCATTGCCAAAACTCAAAAGTTATTATTGGCATACTCTGTACAGAAAAGCATTGCTTCTAGTATAGAAACAAGCTATTACATTACAGTAGTAATTAAAAGATGTGGTACTGACACAGAAATTAATAAATAGACTCAGACTCATAGTACTGATTTCGGAGTACCAAAACATACCTTCATAATAAATGAAAACCAATATATTGGTTCAAATCAGTGGGGAAATTAATTTAAGTTAGTGCTAGTGTTATTGCCTTATAACAGAGAAGAACAGATTGAGATCCATACATTTTACCATATGTAAAATCAACACCAGATGGTGAAAGACTACACTGTGAAAGGCAAAATTTGGAAATTATTAGTGTAGATTAAGTGAATATTTTTAATATCAGCATGGAAAATAATTTCTTAAATGAGATGTAACATTTAGGGATATTTGATTGATTTAACTTGATCAAAATTAAATAATTGGGTTCAATGAAAAACACCATAAAACAAATTTAATAGGCAGGTGAAAAGACTAGGAAAATATGTTACTCAAATATTTAGTAAACAAAAACATAATAAAGAGGACTTGCCTAACTTCACAAATAAAGAAATGAAACTTAAAACAATGAGAAAGTACTCTATATCCATCATATAACAACAGTAAAAATTCAGGTACTATCAAGTGTTGGTGAAAATGTGGATGATATTCATGCAATGATGGTGGGGGGATAAATTAATGCAGTTGTTTTGGGGAACAATTTGTAAGCATTTAGGGAAATTAAGTTTGCATATAACATTCCTGGATATATCTTTAAGATAAAGTCTTCTGTAAAGGTAAGTAGAGAGAAGTATCTGTGAGGATGTTCATCATAGTACTGTTTATAATAACAGAGTTAGCAACAACTAAATTATTAAATAACAATTAATATATTTTTTAAATTTTCTTTTTCTGCTCATTTCTCACAAACAATCCTGAGTAATATCCTCTTAATCTTCTTGACACTCTCCTTCTTATATACTGCTTTCATAAGCAGCCTCACATGTCTACCCATGTCTTGGACAAAAATCTTCAATAGAAGTTAGGCTGAATCAAATGTTTTGCCAAACCTTTATCTTTCAAACTGAAAAAGGCACTCAGCCATAGGCATAGAAATATGCTTATGCATGTTCTAAGAGTGTTTTTTTCTTTTTTTTTTTTTTAGGGCCTCACCTGTGGCATATGGAAGTTCCCAGGCTAGGGGTCGAATCTGAGCTACAGCTGCCAGCCTGTGCCACAGCCACAGCAATGCTAGATCCAAGCCACATCTGTGACCTGTACCACAGCTCACAGCAATGCTGGATCCCCAACCCACTGAGCAAGGCCAGGGATCAAACCCGCATCCTCATGGATACTACTTGGATTTGTTTACACTGAGGCATGATGGGAACTCCATAGGAGTGTTTGACAACAACATAACTCTGTCATAATACATAACTACCAGTCCTGCTAAATCAAGAAAAATGGCAGACACTCTATCTGGAAAGTAAGGACTCTTTTTTGCTTTTTGTTTTCATGTGTTGCTAAATGATCACTGAAAAGACGGAAAAGCATCTTCAGAGAGGCTGCCACAATTGGGCTGCTTAACAAACCATCCCCCAAATAAGTATATATATAATTTACAGCTGCACCTTCAGCTTATATGGAAATTCCCAGGCTATGGGTTAAATTGGAGGCACATCTGAGGCCTACACCAAAGCTCATGGCAATGCCAGATCCTTAACCCACTGAGAGAGGCCAGGGATCGAACCTGCATCCTCACAGACATTGTCAGATTCTTAACCAGCTGGGCCACAATGGGAACACAAACTTTGTATTTTAAAACAAAACTAATATACTCCCATGGATCTGCAGGTTATCTTAGGTGGCTTTTTCTTCAGGCTATAGTGGCTAAGACAATCCTGCTCTCATTGAGCTGTCCGTATCTGTGGATCAGCTAGGAATTAGCTGATCTAAGCTGGAATTGGCTGGGCTCAGCAATGTAGGTCTTCTTTAATATGCAGTTTACCGAGTCCATTGTGCAACTCTGACCCAAGTGCCCCTCATTTTCCTTGGATCAGTAAGTTAGGTGGACATGTTATTTTCATGGTGTTGGAGAAATATATGCCAGTGTACTGCATTTTCAAACACATTCCAAACTCTTTTCTTGCATCATGCACTCTAACATGAAAGCAAGTCACAAGGCCAAACACAAAGTCAAGGCACAGGGAAACACACTGCAGCCATAATAAAGTAATGGGCAAGATGTAGAGACAGGGGCCAAAGAATCGGACCCAAAAATTCAATCTACCACAGCATCTACTATCTGGCAAGCCATAAGGTGATTTAAAAATAGGCAGTAATACATAGTGGCTACCAATCCTGGAATAACATAGATCAAGTACATTACGCAAATGATCTAATTTAACTCTTGTAAGCATCCTGCAAGGTAGATATCATATTCATTTCATGTTGGGGCTTGAATCCAGGTCTGTCTGACACCAAAACCCACACATGTTTTTCACTATAAATGTTGCCTTTACAATACACAAAACTGTAATAGAATATAAAACACATATAATTGCTTGGAAGTATTATGAAATGCAGGGAGTACTGGTATTGCAGGGTATTTACTGGTTGGATTTATCTGTACTGAATGAATAAAATAGACACTTGGTTCCAAACCTTACTATGCATCAAAATCACCTGCAGTGGTATTTTTCTTTCTCATTTCTTCTTTTAAAATAGAATCCCCTGATCCCACTAGAAACATACTGAATTACAATATTTAAGGTGGAGCCAAGAATTTATTTACAAGAAGCTTCCATTAATCATGATGCAGCCCACTGAGCACTATAATTTAAGAACGGTTGCAATTGTATTTTAAAAATCATAATTACAAGTAGGTAATTATGTTCATATCTGTACCTCTACTGCTTCCATGCCAACCCTGGAAATAATCCAAATAAGTAGCTAAAAATGAGATATACCCAAACAGGTCATTTCTCAAAAAGGTCCAGAGAATTAGATTGGAAAGATGTGTTAAAGATTTAAGACTTGATCATCAGATGAGAATGGGACCAAGGTCAAAGAAGCAATCTGAAAGAAAATATCAAACACAAAGAGACAGACTGGAATGTGGGATAGAGTGATACTGTGGATAAGGAAGAAAAAGGATGAAAATTACAAGAAAATAAATACCACAAAGATAATATTAGCTAATATTTTATTGAGTATTTGTCATGTTTGCAAGCATTACCTCATTATACTCCTCATAACAATCCTATGAGGTTGCTAATTTTATCTTTAATTTAAAAATAGAAAAACAGAAACTCATGAAGCTTCCATAGTAAGATCACAAAACTAGTAAAAAGCTGATATTTGAAATCAGGCCTCTCTGTCTCTAAAGCTTGTGCACTTTAACAGATGGTCAAGGTCATTTAAAGGAAGGAAAGAAGGTAATATACATTCAGAAGATGTGAGAGAAATAAAAAGCAATGGTTCAAATAGATGTTTCACTCAAATGTGATGGATAAATTTTTCTTATAGCTATGTGACTCCTGCAAACATTAACTTTGTACTGGTATACTTTATAGTCATATTGAAATATAAATATTACCTTTGCCTCACTTCAAGATTATCTCATATGCTTAAACGGTTTCTTGAAGAATCATTTCTGAAAATAGCACTCAGTCTCTCTTATGACCTTACCTGCAGTGATTTATTCATGCATGCATTCAGTTGCTCATTTATTTATGCATTCCTAATAAGATATGACCAAAAAATCTATGATCACTTATTACGAACCAGACATTAAGATGCCAAATTTTTCTTAGCAGTATATCAGATGGTAAAACAAAGATAACACTAGTACCCTCTAAACTTTTCCAGATCTAGCAGGGCACACATTACTGAAGGAGATTTTGAAATGTGGCCCCTCAAAATACTGACTATCACAGGCAAGAATAAAAGATGTTATAACACTAAAAATTGTAATATGATATCCAGTATGGAAATCATATTATAAAATATTTATATGTATATAATAAGATCATCAAAGTCAGGAAAATGGAAGCTAGAAGCAGAAAAATAGTTTGACTTATGGAGGTATTTTAAATTCATCATTTCCTAAAATGTATTTGTATTTGTCTTATTTAATTTACTTCCTCAAAGTTTGCCACAAATGCCAACTTTCTTTGTTTTTCTCTTCTTATAATAAAGTACCATCTTAAGATATTTTAATGGCTTTACAGTTTTCATTTTTAAGAAGCATAATGGAAATAGGTTCTGAACAACTTTTTAAATGCAATCTTGTTCATTATATGCGGAAAACTATGTGGGTTATTTCTATAATTTCTTCAGTAAAGGAAAGTAAGTTTAAACTAAATGGTGAATAACAGTCCCATGACTCAAATCTTAAATAATTTAAACCATGTCAGTGCATGTGTGCGTGTGTCTTCTTGAAATTTAATATTTATTAAAATGTCTTTCTCTGGCCAATACTTAATATGTAAATGTGAGCTTATTTTAGCTAAATAACATCTGATTTAAATAATCAAACAAAAACAACTTTGGAGTTCCCTTGTGGTGTTCATAAGGTGGGTTAAGGATCCTGCCTTGTCACTGCAGCAGCTTGGGCTGTGGCATGGGTTCAATCACTGTCCCAGGAATTTCCACATACATGGCCAAAACAAAAAACAAACAAACAAAAAAAAACTTTAAAAGATAGCCAGCAAAAATATGTGTGCTAAATCATGTTTTCTGCTATCTTCTTCTGGAGTTGCTCATGCTTTTGGAGAATTCTATGATCATGCAAGCCAGTTATAGTGGTATGATCTAGGGTATTTTGTGTCCCAATTGAGTGTAGAGAAATAAAGAGGTTCTATTAGAGGCCAGTCCAAAATAATGCCACTCCTGGAGAAATGTCCTTTTGTTGTTTTGAATTTGTTTTTCCTGAATACCAATGTAATAGTCCACCATAGAAAACTGGTGCTTTTCCCTTCAGAAATAATACAATCGTTGGGACATCCGTTGTTATGAATGTTAGAGCTGCTATGGTAATAAACACATATTTTTCAACTCATCTTTATTATGTGAAGAATAAAGAGCATGAAAGAGCAGGTTCCCAAATGTCAGTGATTTTCTGTTTTCTCACTCAAAACCTTTTTTAGTATTTTTTTTAAGCTTCATCATTCTGAAGCCACAACAATGAAACTAGTTACTAAACACTATTTGGTGGTCAAAAAATTTTTGCTACAATTATTTCATGGTAGCATCTTCACAATTTCAGTTATAGTCTTTAAAATACAAGACTAGGTGATTCCATTTCAGTGATTTTCAGCAGTAAGAATGTCATAAACATCTGACATCATGATATTTACTCCAAGCATTTCCAACTGACATTTACTAATAAAGGCATCTCATATATGAAAAGTTTTAAATAGTCAAGACTAGGTTAAATACAGGAGAAAGAATAAGAATCTTTAGTACAGCACCTGACTTATGACTAATAAAATGTTTTTTTTATTGATGTTGATTGTTAAGGATGGTGATGTTTGTTTTGGCAACTGACTCCCACTTTTCCTTACTGAGAATATATGAAGGTCTTGTTGCCAAGGGGAAAGGGAGTGGAAGTGTGATGCATGGGGAGTTTCAGGTTGGTAGATGCCAACAGTTGCATACAGAAAGGATAAGCAATAAAGTCCCACTGTACAGCACAGTGGAGTGTGTCCAATCTCTTGGGATAGAACATAATGGAAGATAGTATGAGAAAAAGAATATATATAAGGATGTTTATATATATGTGATTGGGTCACTATTCTGTACAGCAGAAATTGACACAATGCTGTAAATCAACTACACTTTTTTCTATGATTTTTATTTTTTCAATTATAGTTGATTTACCATGAAACTATACCTTAATAATTTTTTTAATATGGAAAATGTAAACACAAAAACAATTGGTAAGTGGCTAAAATTCAAAATATAATTTAGTCATTATGAAAATGCATATCAAAACCACATTGAACTTGGAGTTTGTGTTGTGGCGTAGTGGAAATGAATCTGATTAGTAACCATGAAGTTGCAGGTTTGATCCCTGGCCTCGCTCATTAGGTTAAGGATCTGGCATTGCCTTGAGCTGAGATGAAGGTTACAGATGCAGCTTGGGGCCTGCGATGCTGTGGTTGTGGCATAGGCCAGCAGATATAGCTCCGATTCACTCCCTAGTCTGAGAACCTCCATATGCCACAAGTATGGCCCTAAAAAGCAAACAAACAAACAAACAAAAACCACATTGATCTTGTATCAGAATATAAAGAAAACTCTTAAAACTCAGCAACAAGGAAACAAAGAACCCAATAAAAATTGACAAAATTTAGACACCTCACCAAAGAAGATATACAGGTGGCAAATAAATACATGAAAAGATGTTCCATGTCATGTATCATTAAAGAATTGAAAATTAAAAAAATGTGGTACCTATTAGTGTGGCTAAAATCCAAACCCCTGACAAATACTGGAAAGAATGTTGAAGGCCAGGAACACACATTTATTGCTGATGAGAAGGAAAAATGAAAAGACAAAAGATAGTTCAGCAGTTTCTTACTAAATTAAATACACTCTTACAATACTATCCAGCAATCTCATTCCTGAATATTTCCCCAAATGAGTTGAAAAGTTATGTGCACAGAAAAATCTGCCAACGGATGTATTAGCAGCTTTATTTATAACTGCCCAAACTTGGAAACAACAAAGAGGTCCATTTTAGGTGCATGGGTAAATGACAGTGGTATATCTATACAGTGGAATATCACTCAATGATTTAAAAAAATAAATAAATGGGCTATCAAGCCACAAAAAGACACAGGAAAACAGTCAAAGCATATCACTAGGTGAAAGGAGCCAATTTTAAAATGCTATATACTATATGATTCCAACTCTATGACAGTTATGGAAAAGGCAAAGCCATGCACACAGTAAAAAGATCAGTGGTTGGAGTTCCCATTGTGGCACAGTGGAAATGAATCCAACAAGGAACCATGAGGTTGCATGTTCAATCCCTGGCTTCACTCAGTGGGTTAAGGATCTGGCATTGCCATGAGCTGTGGTGTGGGTGGCAGACACAGCTCGGATCCTGCATTGCTGTGGCCATGGAGTAAGCCAGCAGCTGTAGCTCCAATTGTATCCCTATCCTGGGAACCTCCATATGCCGCAGGTGTGGCCACAAAAAAAAAAAAAAATCAGTGGTTGCCAGAGGTTCGGAAGGAGTGAGGGGTGACAAGGTGGAGCACTGGGTTGTTTTAGAGTAGTGAAACTCTTCTGTATGGCAAAGTAATGGGGAACACTTGTCCTTATACATTCGTCAAACACACAGATTGTACAATGCAAAAGGGTGAACCCTAATGCGAATTAAGGATTTTAATTTTTTTTACTTTTTTATAGTTTATTTACCATGTTGTGCTAATTGTGGAATATAAAATATGGCAGAAATGAACATATCTACAAAACAGAAACAGACTCACAGCCATAGAGAACAGACTTGTGGTTATTTAGGAGCAGGGAGGAAGTGGGATGGAGTGGGAGTTTGGGCTTAGTAGAAGCAAACTGTTACATTCAGAATGGATAAGTAATGAAGACCTATTGTATAGCACAGAGAACTATATCTAATTTCTTGGGATAGACCATGATGAAAAATAATATAAGAAAGGGAATATATATATATATATATATATATATATATGACTGTGTTTTCATTAATAATAATAATGTATCATTATTGGTTGCATCAATAATGATATGAAATTGGTAACAATTTAGAACATTAATATAAGATAAATAATAGGGAAAATCAGAGGAGGTATGTGAGAAATTTTCTGTGCATTCCAAGTTTTCTGTCAACCTGAGACTCCTCTAAAAATTAAGTAAATCAATTTTTAAGAGGTAGGATAAAGAGAATATATGAATGAAAAACAAGAAGTCTTCTTCATATCATACTTTCAAGCTATATGATCTTGGTCAATTACTGCTTTCCATGAGCTTGTGTCATCTTATCCTCAAAATAAGAGACTAATCCAACTGATATCTAAGTTCCCCTTAAATCATGAAATCACCTCGCTATAAGAAATAAAATCAAATGTAAAGTAGAATTAAAAGTCTCAATAGCCTCATGAAAGTAAAAGGATTAAGTGTAAAACTACACGCACAAAAGCCAAAAAAACCCAAGCCCTGAAATGATCACAAAATTGAAATACAAACATTCTGAAATAGAGAATAATGATTAATAAATTACGCGACTTTGTTTAAAAAAAGAATAAGTAGCCGAGGATTAGAAATGAAGTGGACATTGAGGAGTTCCCTTGTGGCGCAGTGAGTTAAGGATCTGGCATTATCATTGCAGTGGCTGGCGGTTTTGCTTAGGAGCAGTTTCGATCATTGGCCCAGGAATTTCTACATGCTGCAGGTGTGGCCAAAAAAAAAAGAAAGAAAAAAAAAGAAAGAAAAATAAATGAAGTGCACATTGGCTCTAATTTTTGTTCAACTACTAATTGCCTGTGGCATCTTGGGAAAGTCACTTAGTCTCTAAGAAACCAAATTTACCATCTCTAAAACAAGGATAAAAATGCTTGCCCTATCTATTTCAGGATCAACTGAACTTATAATTGATAAGTCTTAACATGCCAAAAAAATGGAAAATATTAAATTGTCTTTATCAATTCTTTAAATACTTTTTCACATTTAGTGTGGATGTGTTGGCCATATATTGATTGGGCTATGTGTCAATTTTATGTGTTCCTGGATATTACAATATTATGTTACATTACATTATGCTACGTTACATCATACTATGATATATTATTTTATATTACAAAGAAAGTATAGCTGTATTGGGAAAAATCTGAATCAAATATTGGAAATAAAAGATATAAAATACTTCCCAGAGTGTTTTATTCTATTCTATTTTGGATTGTTTAAATATATATCTTTCTTGAATGTAGAGACAGTAAGAGTATACACATGAAATAACAAGGTAAATATATAAAATGTTAAACAAAAAACCTAAATAGAAACACAATTTGATATTTGAATCTAGCATCATAATGGGAAGGTTCCCTACAAAAGAGTAGAGAAAGAATGCATAACATAGTACATGCATATAAGACTACACTAGAATAAAAATACCTAAAAATTAAAACATGTTAAAACCCAAATAGCAGATTAGTGTAAATTGTGTGCAATAAATTTAAAAAGTAAATGTACTTAATAAAGTGCTCTTATAGATTATTAACATTACAGTCATATGGTTTCTAAAAAATTAGGAAAGGGCACAAATAGGCAAATCACTAAAAAAGAAACAAAAATTATCAATAAATATTTTAGAGCATTCGGTCTCCACAAAGATTATAAAAATGCTTATTATAACAATCATGACCATAAATTCAATCTTTTGTATTACATAATTGTCATAATAGTAACCATACAGAAAATGAGAAAATACATTTTAAAATTTAACATCTAAGGGTTGTGAGAGTGCAAGGAAACAGGCTTACTCCTATACTGATGATAGAGTATAAATTAGTAGAACTTCCAGGAATTTATTTTGACATCTGCCTCAATTAAAACTGGGCATGAAATTTTACCTCATAATTCTACTTCTGGCAATTTCTTGGAGACAAATTTCCAAAATAGTCAGAGCTCTACATAGCTTTATATAGATAAATATGTACACATTAATATTGCTTAGAGTATCAACTAATTAACAATATTTTTAAAATAGAAAAACAGTCTGGATCAAGATGGCAAAGTAGGAAAATCCTGAGCTCTCTTCTTCCCAAAGGCACACCAAAATTACAACTACTTATAAGGAAACTATCTCTGAGAGCAATCTGAAAAGTAGCAGAAAATGTTTTCCACGAATAAAGAAATAAAAAGGAGCAATGGAGTTCCTGCTGTGGCACAGTAGGGTAAGGACCCAACTGCAGCAGCTTACACACACACACACACACACACACACGCACGGGAATACTACTCAGCCATAAAAAAGAATGAAACCCTGCCATTTGAAACGATATGGATGGATCCAGAGAGTATTATGCTAAGTGAAATAATCAGACACAGAAAGAAAAAGGATATTTGATTTTACTTGTAGAATCTAAAAAACAAAACAAACAAACATAACAAAACAGACACTGTAATAGGTACAGAGGGGAGGGTGATGGGAAAATGGAAGAGAAAAGGTAAAAGGGATTAAGAGGTACAAAATTCCAGTCATAGAATAAATAAATCACAGGGATATAACATTCAACACAGAGAGTATAGTCAATGATATGCTAATAGCTTTATATGGTCATAGATGGTTACTAAACTTATCATGGAGATCATTTCATTTTGTATATAAATATTGAATCACTGTGTTGTACACTCAAAATCAAAATCATATGCCAACTATATTTCAGTAAAAAAGAAAAAACTCATAATATTTTCTACTATTAAAGACAAGTTGTATTCTATTCACATATGCATAGTCAAAAGAATGTATAAAATCTACATCAAATTGTTAATATTGTTTATATCCAGATGGTGGAATCCTAAGTTATTTTTATTTTCCTCTTAATGTTTTTGTTATTTCTTAATTTTCTACAAATGTTCTTGTAATATTTCTATAATCTGAAAATGGTAACTTAACAAAAGGGCTTTAGAAATTTATGTGAGACCTGTATGAACTTTTAGATGAATACTATATTTCTCAATGTTGTCTGCTTTTACTTCACAGATTTTGAGTGTTTTTTGTGTGTCCAGCATCATGGTAAACACTTAGGAACACAATGTATAGGAAATATTTTCCCTATCTCCTTCATTCCATCCCTCCTCCTCTTCTTTCCTTTCTTTCTTCCTCTTTTTTTTTTTTACTTTCTTCCTAACTATATTCCAGACAATCTGCAAGGTACTAGACATACAAAAGAGAATAATAACCTTAAATTTTCTGTTCTTTTGTAACTCATGGTTCAGAAATGTAACAAAAACATAAATTTATATTTATAGTACAATATTCAGGTGGTATGTGAAAGCATTGTAGAGTGACATTGTTCAAATAATGAGAACTAAAGATTCTCATACTAAGTGAAGTCAGAAAGAGAAAGACAAATATGAAATGATATCACCTATATCTGGAATCTAATATATGGCAAAAATGAACCTATTTACAGAAAATTAACAAATTCATTGACATGGAGAACAGACTTGTGGTTGCCAAGAGGGAGGGAAAGGAAGTAGGATGGACTGGGAGTTTGGGGTTAGTAGATGCTAACTATTGCATTTGGAGTGGATAAGTAATGAGGTCCTGCTGTATAGCATAGGGAACTATATCCACTCACTTTTTTTTTTTTGTCTTTTTGCCATTTCTTGGGCCGCTCCCGTGGCATATGGAGATTCCCAGGCTAGGGGTCTAATCGGAGCTGTAGCCGCCAGCCTACACCAGAGCCACAGCAACGCGGGATCAGAGCCGCGTCTGCAACCTACACCACAGCTCACGGCAACGCCGGATCGTTAACCCACTGAGCAAGGGCAGGGACCGAACCCGCAACCTCATGGTTCCTAGTCGGATTCATTAACCACTGCGCCACGATGGGAACTCCTATCCAGTCACTTGTGATGGAACATATTGGAGGATTATGTGAGAAAAAGGATGTGTGTATGTATATATATCTGGGTCACTTTCATATGAATATAAGAGAAATTGACAGAACATTGTAAATCAACTATAACAATTTTTTTTTTAAAAAAGTGATGAGTAAAGGATGCAGAGAGAAAACCCAAGGACATACATAAATAATTGAGTGCATCTATTGCACACCAGGTTATGCACTAAATGCTTTACATGTATTTAACATAAGCCCTCAAAAACAGAACTCTCCTAGTTTTTCCCATCTCAATAGATGGTACGATCACCCACTGACTGAAGCCATACTAAAATATTTCCTTTAATTCTTGTTTCCTTATACCTCTCTCTTCCTGCTTCACATCCAAACCACTAGCAATCCTATCAACTTGACTTCTAAAATATAACCCAAATCCACTCCCTTCTTTTCACTGCCATCAATACTGCTCTAGTCTAAGATGTCATCATCTTTCACCTGTATAGCTATGATATATGTTCTCCTTCATTCCAATCTCCTTGATTCCAACCTCCTTGATTCCACCCTTCCTCCAATTCATTCTCCATATAGTAGCCAGAGTCATCTCTTAAAATGCAAAATAGATCATGTTCTTTCCTGCATGAAATCTCTGTAACGATTTTCCATTACACCCCATGACCTGTCCTCAACCTACCTCTTCAACCTCAGCTTCTTCCATCCATGCTTTAGTTCACTCATCTCCAATCATATTGGCCTTATTACTCTTCCTTGGATAGTTTCTATCCACCTTAAGGCCCTTGCAGTTGCAGTTACTTCTTCATGAAATGCTTTGCCTAATGATTTCCTTTTTATCACATGAGGGTTTATTATTATTAAGGCCCAACTCAAATTCCACATTCTTGTAAGGCTTTCTCTGGCCTCCAACCCAAATATAAATTATTCAATCCCACCTCAGTTACTCTCTAGAATATTAGAAGTTTTACTTCTTTCTACTCCTTATTTCAATCTGAATTTATCTTATATATTTGCTTACTTATTTTGTTGCCTCACACTAGAATATAAGTTACTTGAAGAAACAGAAAGGTCATTATCTTCCTTACTAACCACTTTATATTCTTTTCTTAAAAAAACTTTTATTTATTTTTTCTACTGTATAGCATGGTAACACAGTTACAAATATATGTCTACATTATTTTTTCTCACATTACATGTTCCATCATAAGTGACTAGACATAGTCCCCAGTGCTACATGGCAGGATCTCATTGCTAATCCATTCCAAAGGCAATAGTCTGCATCTATTAACCCCAAGCTCCCAGTGGCTCCTACTCCCTCCCCTTCCTCCTTGCAACCACAGTCTATTCCCCAAGTCCATGATTTTCTTTTCTGTGGAAAGGTTCCTTTGGCCCATCTATTAGATTTCAGATATAAGTGATATCCTATTGCATTTGTCTTTCTCTTTCTGACTTACTTCACTCAACATGAGAATCTCTAGTTCCATCCATGTGGCTGCAAATAGAATTATTTTGTTGTTTTTATGGCTGAGTAGTATTCCATTGTGTATATATACCACATCTTCCTCATCCAATCATCTGTTGATGGACATTTGGGTTGTTTCCATGTCTTGGCTATTGTGAATAGTGCTGCAATGAACATGAGGGTGCATGTGTCTTTTTTCAGGAAAGTTTTCTCTGGATATATGCCCAAGAGTGGGATTGCTGGGTCATATGGTAGTTCTATGTATAGATTTCTGAGGTATCTCCATACTGTTCTCCATAGTGGCTATACCAGCTTACATTCCCACCAACAGTGCAGGAGGGTTCCCTTTTCTCCACACCCTCTCCAACATTTGTTATTTGTGGACATATTAATGATGACCATTCTGACTGGTGTGAGGTGGTATCTCGTGGTTGTTTTGATTTGCATTTCTCTAACAATCCATAATGTTGAGCATTTTTTCTTGTGCCTGGTGGCCATCTGAATATCTTCCTTAGAGAAATGTCTGTTCAGGTCCTTTGTCCATTTTTCCATTGGATTGTTAGCTTTTTTGCTGTCGAGTTGTATAAGTTGCTTGTATATTTTAGAGACTAAGCCCTTGCCAGTTGCATCATTTGAAATGATTTTCTCCCATTCTGTAAGTTGTCTTTTTGTTTTCTTTTTGGTTTCCTTTGCTGTGCAAAAGCTTGTCAGTTTGATTAGATCCCATTGGTTTATTTTTTGCTTTTATGCCTGTTGCTTTGGGAGATTGACCTGAGTAAATATTCTTGAGGTTGATGTCAGAGAATGTTTTGCCTATGTTCTCTTCCAGGAGTTCGATGGTATCTTGTCTTACATTTAAGTCTTTCAGCCTTTTTGAGTTTATTTTTGTGCATGGTGTGAGGGTGTGCTCTAGTTTTATTAGTTTTGCGTGATCCAGTACAATAAAATTACCCATGACATTTTTCACAGAAGTAGAACAAACAAGCCAAAAATTTATATGGCACCACAGAAGACCCAGAATTGCCAAAGCGATTCTGAGGAACAAGATCCAAGCAAGAGGCATAACTCTCCCAGACATCAGGCAATATTACAAAGCCATAGTCATCAAGACAGTGTGGTACTGGTACCAAAACAGACAGACCGACCAATGGAACAGAACAGAGAACCCAGAAATAGACCCAGACACCTATGGTCAATTAATCTTTGACAAAGAAGGCAAGAACATAAAATGGGAAAAAGACAGTCTTTTCAGCAAGCATTGCTGGGAAACCTGGACAGTGGTATGCATATCAATGACACTTTATGTTCTGTACCCAGAACAATGTATGGCACATAAGTGAGTATTGAATAAATATTTGTTAAATTAATTAATAGATAAACATCCTCTTAATAAACTTTAGAGGTGAATACCATTTTGCAGATGAAAAAAATATTTAGGGAGATTAAGTAACTTGTCCAAATTTATCAAACTTTTAGGTGGCAGATCCAAGATATTTACTCAGATTTCTCTTTATATTAATGTCAAAAGGTTTGGAGGAACAGGAGCCATCAAGAAAGATGGATAAATAATTCACAAAGCAGGAAAAGGATCAGGAAAGAGTGGTTTAATGAAAACCCAAGAGGAGAACTAGAAGAGTTTCAAAAAGAAGTTATTAATAATGTGGAATGTCACAGAAAAGTGAAGAAAGGGAAAGAACAATAATACTTAATGTTTGAGACAAGAACTATGTCAAGTTTAATCTTCACATAAACTCTATGAGGTAGGTACCATTATTATCACCAACTTACAAAAATCAGCTAGGTTGCCAAAGATCATAAAACTACTGCATGGCGGAATATATTAAGTCCTGGTGTCACTTCATTTGCCAGTTAAATGATCATCGGTGAATTTACTATCAAGCGCAGTTTCATAGGAACAACAGCCAGACTGCAGTGGGTTAAGGAATAGAGGGTTAAAAAAATAAGTGCAGGAGTTCCCGTCGTGGCGCAGTGGTTAACAAATCCGACTAGGAACCATGAGGTTGCGGGTTCGATCCCTGCCCTTGCTCAGTGGGTTAAGGATCCAGCATTGCCGTGAGCTGTGGTGTAGGTCGCAGACGTGGCTCGGATCCTGCGTTGCTGTGGCTCTGGTGTAGGCTGGCGGCTACAGCTCCGACTAGACCCCTAGCCTGGGAACCTCCATATGCCGCGGGAACGGCCCAAAAAATGGCAAAAAGACAAATAAATAAATAAATAAATAAATAAATAAGTGCAGACAGCAGATTGTATACCACTCTTACTAATTCATTGGTTTGAGGAGAAGGTAAGGTAACTGGAAATTGACATAGGTTCAAAGATTTTTTTTTCCAATATGGAAGAACATAGAGCATGCTGTGTTTAAATCCAATCTGGCCTTAAAATTCTTAATCTCATGTTTATTGTTATTGCTTTCACAGTTCATACATTTTGTTTTTCATCTTCATAAGTTTTAAAAATCATAGTCAGTATTTTCTGTTTATCATTAAAAACCCAATCTAAGGAATCCAAGATATCATGGATTCACCACACTAAACATTCACATATTTTCATACTAAGTACAGTAGGGGCTCTGCAGGCAAGGCAATAAAGGAAATCACTCCATCTACCTTGAATGACCATCCTATGCAAAGGTATTATAAAAAGATATCTTATCCTCTTCTTTCTTAGAGAAGCCTAGTCATTGCTTTTTTTTTCTCCCTAAGGGCACTGTAACATATGGAATTGAAGTAAAATCAAAATAAACCAAACATGTAAGGAAATAATTAGTTGAACTAAGCCATAGAATATTATCAAAAATGCTCACCAAGATGCTCTTTGTTTTGGTTATCTGCAATTTATTGGGAAAACATTCAAACATGATTTTTATGTGGAAAAATAAGCAATCTGAGGTTTACTTCTTTCCTTATGGCCAGGGTCCATCAACTGTACCTTGTCCCAGGTTTCCAAATCACATCTTGGGAGGGTAGTAGAGTGGGGATAGAGCTTTTGGCAGACAAAGGAAAGGATAAAGAAAGCAGCATCGCAGAAAAGCAAGAGTGGTTTGGTAGGTTGCTTCAGGGAAATAGGAGATTAAGACCTTTAAATCTCATAACCTAAAAGCAAGGTCCTAGAGGAGATAGAGTGTGATGTTAATAGGGAGAAAATAGGGACTGACTTAGTCACCATATTCTTTAAGCTCTCAGCTCAGTGGAGAGAAATAATTTGTGACATTCAGGTTTTCCTCTAGGTTGTTCCAACCAGCTTACCAGGAATGTAAAGTAGGAAAGAGGACTATTTATTTTCATTCATGAATAGCACAGAAAGAACAATGAGTACATTGATCTTGATTTTTTTTTTCTGAAGTAGAGCATTGCATGTGTGGAGAATCTACAGAATCTTCCAATTGGTCAAATTCCATTTTAATATTGAAAAGAAAATTTATAATGAAGATCTGACCTTTAAAGTTTTCACAAATTATGCTTTTTCATTCTCTATTTAAGCACCAAAAAGCCATATCTCTATCTGGTAAGAAAACTATAAACAGACATAGGGAGTCTGTGATATTCTAAAAAGGATTCTGGCTCTGGAAAATGTATAAATATACATCTGATACAAAAATATATGCAATACTGTAAAAATATAATCCACCACAGAAAAAGCTTAAAACTTCAGTTCTTTAACAATGCCTTAAAAAATCAAAATCTATAACTATCCACCTGATTCTGGAAATTAGATTGCCACATCACTCCAAGAAGTTTATATAATATAAATAAAACATTATAAAATTCCAAGTGTAAATTGAAAAGTTTTGAAGAAATAGCTGAATTAAAGAGTTAAAGAATGTCAGCAGTCTGGATTTCCCATTGTGGCTCAGCAGGTTAAGGACCTGACTACTCTCCATGAGGATGCAGGTTTGATCTCTGACCTCACTCGGTGGGTTAGGTATCTGGCACTGCCTCACTCAATGAGTTAAGTACTTGGCACTGCCACAAGTTGCAGTGTAAGTTACAGATGCGGCTTGGATCTTGTGTTGCTGTGGTGTAGGCTGGCAGCTACAGCTCCGATTCCACCCCTAGCCTGGGCACTTCCATATGCCACAGGTGCAGCCCTAAAAAGAAAGAAAAGTAGTTCCCATTGTGGCTCAGTGGTAACAAACCCTACTGGTATCCATGAGGACATGGGTTTGATCCCTGGCCTTGCCCAGTGGGTAGGGATCCTGCACAGCTGTGGCTGTGGCATAGGCCGGCAGCTGCAGCTCTGATTCAACCCCTGGGAACTTCCATATGCCACAAATGTGGCCATAAAGAGCAAAATAAATATATGATACTTAGATATATTGATAGATGATAGATAGATAGATAGATAGATAGATAGATAGATAGATAGATAGAAAAAAAAAGGAATGTCAGCACTCTAATTGTTACTATATGTATCATTATTAAAGGTGATCTAGGATCTGCCACACCTTACATACTCAGGGAGATACATACTCATTTAAAGTGATTGCTACTCCAGAGTAAAACATGTATTGAAAAGGAATTAGGGAGTTCCCATCATGTCTCAGTGGTTAACAAATCCTACTAGGAACCATGAGCTTGTGGGTTCAATCCCTGGCCTCGCTCAGTAGGTTAAAGATCTGGCATTGCCTTAAGCTGTGGTGTAGGTCACAGACGCAGCTTGGATCTGGCATTGCTGTCGCTGTGGCATAGGCTGGCAGCTCCAGCTCCAATTAGGCACCTAGCCTGGGAACCTCTGTATGCCATGGGTGTGGCTCTAGAAAAGGCAAAAACACACACACACACAAAAAAAAAAAAAGAAAAGAAAAGGAATTAACAGGTAGCTGTGGATATATGCATTCCTTTTTAACATGGGGTTTTCTTTAGCAAAATAAAATATCTATTTAAAAGTTTGTTTCTGCCATGTTGAGATAGGTGTGTTTGTTCCTAATTCTAGTTGGCACTAATGGTCTCAACCAACCTCAGGCTCATACCTGGTCTTCTCCTTCACCTCTTCATGGCTTAAGTATATATGGGCTAAAATGAAAGAAACAGGAAGCTTAAAGCTAAGTATTTCTGAGGTCTGTCAATGACCACAGTCTAAGACTGTCTGTGACCAAGTTTACAACTCTGCTTGCCTCCAAGGGCTGGAAATTCAGGGTTTGGCCAGGAGCACAATGAAGCTAACTAGCCCTCTTGGGGACTGAATCCTCAACTTCTACTTCATTAAAACAAAACTCAAACCAAGTGAACTAAGCAACCCCTATAAAATGTTCAGTCTCGGTGAACAAATTCATTTTAAATTTGGAAAATGTTAGCACTCATAGTATGAAATTCATAGATGAGCTTAAATCAAAGCTGTTCAGAATCAACCAAGAGAGAATCTCAAAGGAGTCTGAAAGGTTAGAAATACAGTCAGGAAATTACTAAAATTCGTACTGAACCAAGGCCAGATAACGGCATATATCTGTAGCAAATACTCTCAGACAGAGACAATTATGACACGGGAAGATTCTGGAGAATAGCAAATTCCAAGGAGACCAAGAGGCAGGTGTTTTTACAGCTAATATGTAGAGATATTGTAAGGGCTTGGGGCAGGTTCTATATTTGGAGGTGAGCATAAGGACAGTACATTGGTCTGAGGGATTGAAAGTTTCAAATGAAAGCAGATTTCAGATTAAAGAAAAAAATCATACTATATTGTCAAATAGACACAAACTCATCTACATCCTTCATGCATTGGACCTCACATTGCACCTCTGGAGATCCCCACACTCCCATTTGTGAATTAATGGCTTTGAGAAGTATTCAGCAAACTGAATAAATGAAGAAAAGCATGCCCTTCATTTTTTCATTCCATTTTCTAGCCTGAATCACCATTTCATAATTGCCAATAAGCATAATTCATTCTATCAATTTAATACTTCTCATGCTGCTGAAATATAACACTGATTCTAGAGAAATACTAATAAAATATGAACCTACTAGGTTAGCCAGATGTAAATGTATATTAATGGGTAATTTTTCCTTAGAGAGACAAAATTGCCAAGGAAGATATTTTTCTATTGAAGTATCTTCAATTGTATTGTTCAATACTGACAATATACATTTTCTATACAGGTTTTCAAGATTATTTTGTTTGAATGCAATGACTTGGTATCCAGAGTATATGACAAAATAAATGCAAAACTTTTAATAGTAAAAGAGTATTTTTCTTTCCACCACTTCCTGTGGTAAATATCCTACTTAATTTTGTAATTCTATACAATTTGATGTGAATTGTATAATATGTGGAGCAATTACCAAACTTTCCAGATATATCTTCAAAGAATATATACTTAAAAATAACAGATATTTCATCTTATCAAGTAGCAGGAAGAGAATAAAGGCACAGTGTAGAGAAATATTCAAAATTAAATGCAATATACATACCAAAGGGATTCTAAGATTGATTTGCACTCAGAGGTGTTCATTTCCTACTGACTTAAATAGGTTGTACACAAACCCATATATCTATTCCACATAGTCATATTTACTACAAAGAATATGGCAAATATGCAGTGCTCATCTAGAGGAAAATAAACAACCTCACAGGGGTTCTAATTTACAAGTTCACTTCTTGATATTCTTAAGAATCACCAAGTGAATTTCCACCTCAAAATTTCCCCTGTGATAAAATACAGTTATATTTACCGACACACTTAATGTTCCATCAGCTTACTCATCCTGGTAAGAAGTATGCTGATAGGAAACAGATTGGTATCAATTCTTATAAATGCCAGGAAAATGAAGTAATCCCCCAAAGTCATTTCAATAAATATTTATTTAGAGCCTGGTATAGTAAAAACGTTGCTCTATAAGAAGAAAATGAAAACAGTTCTTTTAAGAGGACTCTGAAAGTGGAGTGCTTGAGTTCAAATCCTGACACTGGTGCTTACTAGGTGACCAAATGGTGAAACAAAATCTCTTTCAGCTTCAATTTCATCATTTTTAAAATGGTGATAAAAATAGGGCCTACCTAAGAGAAATGTGAAATTAAATAAAATAATCCGTGTAAAGCTCTCAGTTCAGTACTTGGCATATACTAATTGCTCAATAAATGTTATCTATTCTTGGGAGCTCCCATTGTGGCGCAGTGGTAACAGACCTGACTAGTATCCAAGAAGATGCAGGTTTAATCCCTGGCCCTGCTTAGTGGGTAAAGGCTCCTGCATTGCTGTGGCTGTGGCATTAGGCCAGCAGCATAACTCCAATTTGAGCCCTACTCTGGAAACTTCCATATGCCACAGATGTGCCCCCCTCAAAAAGTTATCTATTCTTATTGTTATTCTATTTAGTATAACCCAGATGGAAGATAAAATATGATCAGTGCTGCCAAAATTGTACAAAGTTCTAGAGGATTCAAAGGAGAAATTATTGAAACCAGTTGTAAGATGTTTTTCGTATTTCATATATGAAATTCATATTCCAATTCCCTATCAACTACAGGAATGAAGAAGTGTCTGAAAATGTTTATGGATGGCCATTTATAGGTAGAGGGAACAAGAGTGATTAGCATTTGTAAGCGAAATATACATAGTATAAATTGGAAATAGTAAATGTTCCATTTTGGTTGGATTCCTGGATAGAAATGAGAGTAGGAAAAATAAGACAGAAGAGGTAAAATGGGTCAATATTGTGCGGTGACTTAAATTTAAATGACAAGGCATCTATGCTTAATTTGGTAGAGAAGAGTGCTGTGTAAGGGAGTCCCATGATTAATACAGCAATTGGCAAGGTAGATTTTTTAAAAGTAGATCATTTAAGAGACTATTGCAATGACCTATTAAAGAAAGAATACAAATACCTGACCAAAAAAACTGGTAGTGGGAAAGAAAAACACAAGAAACTTAAAAATGGACTTTGTTAAAGTAAACCCTGCAGAGACTTGGTTGGCAATTTTACAAGGCAGACATGAGGCAAAGAGAGAAGGGAGAGAAATCCAAAACTGCCTCCTTTGTGGTCGGTGACTCTATTCAAGGCTGTTTTCAGTATTGTCTCAATCAAGTTCTGTGGAACACTACATGGAAATAGAAACGAGGATCCAAAAGTTAGAACTGCAGCCAATTAAATAGAAGATAATTCATGTTAATAATCCAGACCATGGAAACAAACAAAACTAAGAGCAATCGGCTTGGGAATTATCTTTATTGTTACTGCTAGCATAAAAAGGTGCTGCTTATTATTCAGGAAACAATATTTGCCTTATAAATTTTTACACCATCATTTTCAATAAGTTAATTAGTGGTCTTATCCTACTTTTCCTTTGCATAGCTGTTTCTTGACTGATTAAAGACTCTTTGGCAATACATTAACACCAAATGATGGGTCCAAATATCATCAGGCCTCAGAATTACTGGACCAAAGAGTGAGATGTGACAAATTGTCAACATTCGCATCTAGTGGGTTTTAGCCACAATAACACTTTGCTTTCTCTGTAATGCCATGGGGAAAATTTAAATGGAAAATAAATTGAAAAATATTTCCAATGCTTCCACAGAAAATATTTCCCAAGAACTAGAAAAAAATGTTATTTCTATTAGAAGGCTATACCATTAGGAAAGCATTATCAGTGGAAAGTCTACTCTCAAATATGCATCTACAACCTCTTGTATTCCTTAGGACAAACAGCACATGTACAATAATATCCTACAATACTTGGCCATACTTGATTGTAAACCTTCACTTTCTTTTTAAATAAGTAGTTGCATAGCTGTGAGCAACTGCCATTTTATATCCAACAGATAATTCAGGGGGAGCCATTTCAAAATTAACTTATAAATAACTCTCTCATCAATATATTTTTTATTTATCTTTTGCTAGATAGCCATCCCTTTTAATAACTAAACCTAAAGTTATTAAAGGAGACTCAAAAATTTAGTTGCCTTAATTGGGCTGGTTATTATTTTAAAAAATCATTCAAATTAAACTCAAAGGAAATGTTAATCTGATCAAAGGGAATTTCAATACAGTTATATTAATATTAGTTTGGGATTAACATACACACACTATATATACTATATACAAAATATATAACCAACAAGGACCTACTGTATTGCACAGGGAACTATACTCAATATTTTGTAATAACGTATAAGGGAAAAGAACTTGAAAAATAATATATATATTATAGATAACCACTTTGCTGTACACCAGAAATTGAAATTGATACCACATTGTAAATCAGCTACACTTAAGTAAAAATAAAATTTTAAATTTTAAATAAATAAAATAAGGAAGTGACAGAGGGCTTGAGACTGTCATGTTCCAGAATAAAGATCATAAACATTCAAAAAAAATCTGAAGAATCAAGTGTCTGTTATTGAAAAAAGCTTTAGTAAGTTAATATTGATGTGTTCTAATATATTTTGCCACTATGTGGAGATCATTAATATATCATTCACAACTTACACTTTTAAAATTACATGTTTACACAACAACATTGAGGTTTATTTTATTTTTTTTATTATTTATTTATTTATTTTGTCTTTTCTAGGGCTGCACTCGCGGCATATGGAGGTTCCCAGGCTAGGGGTCTAATCCGAGCTGTAGCCACCAGCCTACACCAGAGCCACAGCAACAAGGGATCTGAGCCGTGTCTGCGACCTACACCACAGCTCACAGCAATGCTGGATTCTTAACCCACTGAGCAAGGGCAGGGATCGAACCCGCAACCTCATGGTTCCTAGTCGGATTCATTAACCACTGCACCACGACGGGAACTCCAACATTGCAGTTGTAAAGTAAATTAACAGCACAGTTTTTCCAAGTCTAACATAAAAACAGAACATAAACAGAGATGAATTTAAAATTTTCCAGTGATTCAGAACTCAAGAGTTACTGTCAATAATTAACTAAGTAGTGAATAAAATTTAAGACCACCAGTTGGGTGGCTCTGTATTTACTTCATCAATTAATTTTCTTTTCCCTGGAGCATCCATTTTAATTCATGTAATTTCCAACTTTTGCTTCATTACTAAGGATGACAGAAAAGCATTTTTAGATATCCCCCAAAACTGTGTATATACTTTTCTTGTGTTTATGCTAAGGATTCTCTTTCTATTCTGTACCAGAGGCTTTTGTTCTATATTCTTTTTCATGATCCATAAAACCGATGCGTGCCTCTGATGATGTTATGACATTTCTCATGCAGGATGTCTATTAAATAGGTGCACTGGAGAGGTGAGTTAGGTCTCTAAGTATCCCAAGGAAGAAATACAGATGGTGAAAACACACATAAAAAGATGCTCAACATCATTAATTATTAGAGAAATGCAGATCAAAACAACAGTTAGGTATCACATTACACCAGCCAGAAAGGCCATCACCTAAAAGTCTACAAACAATAGATGCTGGAAAGGGTGTAGAGAAAAGAGAATGCTTCTATGCTGTTGGTGAGAATGTAAATTAATGCAGCCACTGTGGAGAACAGCGTGGAGGTTCCTTCAAAAACTAAATATAGAACTACAATACGATTTAGCAACCCTACACATGAGGATCTGAAGAAAACCATAATTTGAATAGATACATGCACTCCAATGTTCATGGCAACACTATTTACAATAGCCAAGACGTGGAAGCAACCTAAATATCCATTGACAGAGGAATGGATAAAGAAGCTGTGGTACATAGATACAATGGAATATTACTCAGCCATAAAAAGCATGAAATAATGCCATTTGCAGCCACATGGATGGACTTAGAGATTATCATACTAAGTGAAGTCAGACTGAGAAAGACAAATATATCAGATCAATTATATTTGGAAATTTAAAAAAAGGATACAAACTAATGTATTTAGAAAACAGAAAAAGACTCATAGACTTTGAAAACAAACTTATGGTTACCAAACAGGACAGATGGGGGAGAGGCAAGGATAAGCGTTTTGGTTTTGGCATGTGCCCACTGTTGTATATAGAACAGATGATTCTGTATAGCACAGAGAACTCTACTCAGTATTCTGTAATTACCTATATGGGGAAAGAATCTGAAAAAGAATGGATATGTGTACATGTATAACTAAATCTCTTGTACAACAGAAATTATCACATTGTAAATCAACTATACCTCAATACAGTTTTTAAAATGGAAAAATTAAAATTATATAAATAATACAAATTTCTAAATGAATAAAAACAAAATAAATAAGAACGATCTTTAAAAAAAATAAACAAATAGGTACACTGGAGAACTGAGTTAGTTCTCTAAGTATCATTTTAATGTTTCCTAAATAACTTCCCATATACCTCCCACACTTTCAAGTTCTCCTTCAAGTTGTTATGGCTGACACTTCAGCTAAGCAGAAACAATGGTTTGATTAATGTCAGTTATCAAACTCTATTTTGTATATCCATGCATTCTATCTGGCAGATGACTCTATATTTACACTAGAATAGCTTCAGTGGTAATCAAGTTATTCTGGGGTCAATTTCAGTTCTTTTAGAGATTTATCCACTTTAATATTTATCACTGTAATTTAAATTAGGTGCTATTTTAATTTTTGATACTCTCTTGCTAGCCGTATAAGCAGAATACTCAATAAGTTTAATGTTTTCTACTTTTTGTTGATTCAATTTGAAACCTAGTTTGGGACTGATATGTAGCTCATTATAACATAAAACTATACAGATATTTTTTTCCAACATCAATGGCACATTAACTTATGCCTGGTGATATTAGATCCAATATTTTTACTTAAACATAGATTTTATTTTATTTTTGTCTTTTTGCCATTTCTTGGGCTGCTCCCGCAGCATATGGAGGTTCCCAGGCTAGGGGTCTAATTGGAGCTGTAGCCACCAGCCTACACCAGAGCCATAGCAATGCAGGATCCGAGCCGTGTCTGCGACCTACACCACAGCTCACAGCAACGCTGGATCGTTAACCCACTGAGAAAGGGCAGGGATCGAACCCGCAACCTCATGGTTCCTAGTTGGATTCGTTAACCACTGTGCCACAACGGGAACTCCTTAAATATAGATCTTAAACCTGCAGGACAATGAGAAAACGTGTACCACACAAAGTCAAATCAAACAAAAAAGAAAATTACGTAGCCTTTCAAATGTCAAGTTTACAAGTGTACATTAAAATTGATGGCTGTCACACTTGATAGAAAGTTGTGTATTTTTGCCATTATGTTTAAGTATCTGATCTATTATAAAGCTTTAATAAATTGACCCATTTCCTCTAGGTCATCTAATTTATTGATGTATAATTGCTCATAGCAATCTCTTATGGTCTTTATTTCTGTAGTATCAATTTTATTGTCTCTTCTTTTATATACTATTTTAATTATTTGAGTCTTCTTTTTTTCTCAGCCTAGCTAAAGTCTTGTCAATTTTGTTAATCTTTTTAAAAACCTCTTAGTTTTGTTGATCTTTTCTATTGTATTTCTCATAATCTATTTCATTTATTTCTGCTCTAATCTTTATTATTTTCATCCTTCTGCTAAGTTTGAGCTTAGTTTGCTCTTCTTTTTCTAGTTCAGTGAGGTGTAAAGATAGGATGTTTATTTAATGTCTTTGATTTTCTTAATGTTCCATGCTATAAACTTTCCTTTTAGAGCTGCTTTGATGCATCATATAAGTTTTGGTGTATTGTCTTTCCATTTTTGTTTCTCTTAGGTTTTATATTTATTTGTTTATTTATTTATTTATTTATTTTGAAGTTCTAAGCATTTTAATTCACAAACAATTTAAAACACTGGGGCAGGAGTTAACATAGATTTTTGTCTGGAAGAAATTTGAATAACCACAGAGCATATAGCACCAGATATTGTGGCTTACTACCCTATTGGACATCAACCAGTTTTGTAATCGACCCTAAATCTGTACTTTTCCTAAATTTATTTAATTTTAATATTTTTTATTGCCCCCAAATATTATTTTTTCCACCATACAGCATGGTGACCCATATATGTCTACATTATTTTTTCTCACATTACATGTTCCATCATAAGTGACTAGACATAGTCCCCAGTGCTACATGGCAGGATCTCATTGCTAATCCATTCCAAAGGCAATAGTCTGCATCTATTAACCCCAAGCTCCCAGTGGCTCCTACTCCCTCCCCTTCCTCCTTGCAACCACAGTCTATTCCCCAAGTCCATGATTTTCTTTTCTGTGGAAAGGTTCCTTTGGCCCATCTATTAGATTTCAGATATAAGTGATATCCTATTGCATTTGTCTTTCTCTTTCTGACTTACTTCACTCAACATGAGAATCTCTAGTTCCATCCATGTGGCTGCAAATAGAATTATTTTGTTGTTTTTATGGCTGAGTAGTATTCCATTGTGTATATATACCACATCTTCCTCATCCAATCATCTGTTGATGGACATTTGGGTTGTTTCCATGTCTTGGCTATTGTGAATAGTGCTGCAATGAACATGAGGGTGCATGTGTCTTTTTTCAGGAAAGTTTTCTCTGGATATATGCCCAAGAGTGGGATTGCTGGGTCATATGGTAGTTCTATGTATAGATTTCTGAGGTATCTCCATACTGTTCTCCATAGTGGCTATACCAGCTTACATTCCCACCAACAGTGCAGGAGGGTTCCCTTTTCTCCACACCCTCTCCAACATTTGTTATTTGTGGACATATTAATGATGACCATTCTGACTGGTGTGAGGTGGTATCTCGTGGTTGTTTTGATTTGCATTTCTCTAACAATCCATAATGTTGAGCATTTTTTCTTGTGCCTGGTGGCCATCTGAATATCTTCCTTAGAGAAATGTCTGTTCAGGTCCTTTGTCCATTTTTCCATTGGATTGTTAGCTTTTTTGCTGTCGAGTTGTATAAGTTGCTTGTATATTTTAGAGACTAAGCCCTTGCCAGTTGCATCATTTGAAATGATTTTCTCCCATTCTGTAAGTTGTCTTTTTGTTTTCTTTTTGGTTTCCTTTGCTGTGCAAAAGCTTGTCAGTTTGATTAGATCCCATTGGTTTATTTTTGCTTTTATGCCTGTTGCTTTGGGAGATTGACCTGAGTAAATATTCTTGAGGTTGATGTCAGAGAATGTTTTGCCTATGTTCTCTTCCAGGAGTTCGATGGTATCTTGTCTTACATTTAAGTCTTTCAGCCTTTTTGAGTTTATTTTTGTGCATGGTGTGAGGGTGTGCTCTAATTTCCTTACTTTGCATGCAGCTGTCCAGGTTTTCCAGCAATTCTTACTGAAAAGACTGTCTTTTTTCCATTTTATGCTCTTGCCTCCTCTGTCAAATATTAATTGATCCTAGGTGTCTGGGTTTATTTCTGGGTTCTCTATTCTGTTCCATTGGTCTGTCTCTCTGTTGTGGTACCAGTACCACACTGTCTTGATGACTATGGCTTTGTAATATTGCCTGACGTCCGGGACAGTTACGTCTCCTGCTTGGGTATTGATCCTCAGGATTGCTTTGGCAATTCTGGCATTTTTTGTGGTCCCATGTAAATTTTTGGATTGTTTGTTCTAGTTCTGTGAAAAATGTCATAGGTACTTTGATAGGGATTGCATTGAATCTGTAGATTGCTTTCGTTAGAATGGCCAGTATTTATTTTTCCAACCGAGGAGCATGGAATATCTTTCCATTTCTTTACATCTTCTTTAATTTCCTTGATTAATGTTTTATAGTTCTTGGCACGGAAATCTCTTACCTCCTAGCTCAGGTGTATTCCCAGGTGTTTGATATTTTGGGGTGCAATTTTAAAAGGTATTGAATTTTTGTATTCCTTTTCTAATATTTCATTGTTAGTATACAGAAATGCAACTGATTTCTGAATGTTAATCTTATATCCTGCTACATTGCTGAATTTGTGGATCAGTTCAGGTAGTTTTTGGGTTGAGTACTTAGGGTTTTCTATGTATCGTATCATGTCATCTGCATATAGTGACAGTTTTACCTCTTCTCTTCCTATCTGGATGCTTTTTACTTCTTTTGTTTGTCTGATTGCTCTGGCTAGGACTTCCAGGACAATGTTGAATAACATTGGTGAGTGAACATTCTTGTCTTGTTCCAGATTTGAGTGGGAAGCCTTTCAGCTTTTCTCCATTGAGTATTATATTTGCTGTGCGTTTGTCATAAATGGCAATGATTATGTTAAGCTATGTTCCCTCTATATACAATTTGGTAAGATTTTGTATCGTAAATGGATGTTGGACTTCGTCAAATGCTTTTTCTGCATATATTTAGATGATCATGTGATTTTTGACTTTTTTGTTTATGTGGTGTATGAAGTTGATTGATTTGTGTATGTTGAACCATCCTTGTGCATCTGGGATGATTCCCACCTGGTCATGTTGTATGATCTTTTTAATACATTGTTGGATTCGGTTGGCTATAATTTTTGTTGAGAATTTTTGCATCTATATTCATCAAAGATATTGGCCTATAGTTTTCTTTTTTGGTGGTATCTTTGTCTGGTTTTGGAATGAGGGTGATGGTGGCATCATAGAATGTCTTTAGGAGTTTTCCTTCTTCTTCGACCTTTTGAAAAAGCTTAAGGAGGATGGGTATAAGTTCCTCTTTGTATGTTTGGTAGAATTCTCCTGTGAAGCCATCTGGCCTCAACTTTTCTTTGTAGGTAGTGTTTTTAGGACATATTCAATTTCATTCCTAATGATTGATCTGTTCAGTTTGTCTATTTATTCTTGATTCAGTTTTGGCAGGCTGTAAGATTCTAGAAAATTGTCCACTTCTTCCAGATTGTCAAATTTGTTGGCATATAGTTTTACATAGTATTCTCTTATGGTTTTTTGCATTTCTGCAGAATCTGTTGTGATTTCTCCTTTTTCATTTCTTATTTTGTTTACTTGAGTTTTTTCTCTCTTCTTCTTGGTGAGTCTGGCCAGAGGTTTGTCAATTTGGTTTACCTTTTCAATGAGCCAGGTCTTGTTTTTATTGTTTTTTTCTATTGTTTTTTGAATCTCTAATTTATTGATTTCCTCTTTGGTCTTTATGATTCCCCCTTCCTTCTGCTGACTTTAGGTTTTCTTTGTTGTTCTATTTCTAATTCATTTAGGTGGTGAGTTAAGTTGTCAATTTGAGATTTTTCCACTCCAAATCTATGGGATGCTGCAGAAGGATTTCTCAGAGGGAAATTCATAGCAATACAGGACTTTCTCAGAAAAGAAGAAAAATGTCTCAAGATTTTTTTAATTTATTTTTTATTTTTTGTCTATTAATTTTTCAAGGGTTTGCTATTTAATTTCCACATACTTCTGAATGTTCCAATTTTCCTCCTTTATTGACAGCCCACATCAGCCTCTAAACACAGCTTGCAGGTATCAGCAGGCAAGACAACTCTGCTGGATTTGGAAAAGGCACAAAACTTTTAACCCTTTTGGTACTATCCTGAGAAGAGCAACAGCCTACATTAAAATAAACAGGAGGTTCTCAGTATGCAGCCTGATTTTTCAGGACTGAGAGAAGACACACAATCTTGCCAATTACAAGAACAAGGGTGAATCTGGAGGACATTAAGCTAAGTGAAGTAAGCCAGGCACAGTAAAACAGACACCACATGATCTCACTTATATGTGGAATGTAAAATAGTCAATATGATAGAAGCAAAGTGTGGAATGGCAGTGGTCAAGGGGTGAAGGGAGGAGGGAATGGGATGCTGATGGTCAGATGGTACAAAGTTTTTGGACATCAACCATACAGCTTAGTGCTTATAGCTAACAATAGTGTACTGTATACTTAAAATTTGTAAAGAGGTAGATCTTATTATAATGCTTTTAGCACTCACACAAGTAGAAGCACACAAATAATAATAAAAAGAGTGGGAGAAAACTTTGGGAGGTGATGTATATGTCTGTAGCCTTGATGATAGCGATGGTTTCATGGGTATTTAAATATGCCCCAAACTCATCAAATTTGTATATATAATAAATATGTACACATTTTTTACATACAAACACCTCAAAAAAGTGTTTTAAAAAATAAAATAAAGCTGGAAAAAACTTTACTAAAATAAATTTGAAGATATTTTATTAACAAGTTTGTAATAAAAAATAATAATGTTCATGGTAGAAAATGCAAATCATGGAGAGAATAAAGTTTTTTAAAAAGTTCCCATAATGGCTCAGCAGAAATGAATCTGACTAGTATCCATGAGAATACAGGTTCAATGCCTGGGCTCACTCAGTGGGTTAAGGATCCAGCATTGTCGTGAGCTCTGGTGTAGGTCACAGATGTGGCTCGGATCTGGTGTTGCTGTGGTGTAGGCTGGCAGCTGCAGTTCTGATTCAACCTCTAGCCTGGGAACCTCCATATGCTGTGGGTTAGGCCCTAAAAAAGACCTAAAAAGTTCTAATCTTCTCTCTCTCCCTCCCCAGAGAAATCTACTATAAAAAATTTGTGCGTGTGGTGATACATAATGTATGTGTATTTAAAATATAGTTATAAGAGTTCCTCATTGTGGCTCAATGGAAACAAACCCAAAAGTATCCATGAGGATGCAGGTTCAATCCTTGACCTCACTCTGTGGGTTAAGTATATGGAGTTGCTGTGAGCTGTGGTGTAGGCTTGCAGCTACAGCTCTGACTGAACCCCTAGCCTGGGAAATTCCATATCTCTCAGGTGTGGCTCTAAAAAGACAAAAATAAATACATAAATAAAATATAGGTATAAATACATACATGTTACATGAAAATATGCAAGATAGATAGACAGGATTGGTATATATATATAAAATACAAACAGGACTTTCTCATCCAGATCATTATATAAGCTGATTTTTAAAACCGAAGTGTAATTAATTTACAAAGTTGTGTTAGTATCTGGTGTACAGCCAAGTGATTCAGTGATTCAGTTGGTGTTCAGCCAATGTGTTTTTGTATATATATATATTCTTTTTCATATTCTTTCCCATTATAGTTTATTACAAGTTTTTTTTTTGTCTTTTTACCTTTTTTTGGGCCGCTCCCGCGGCATATGGAGGTTCCCAGGCTAGGGGTCTAATCAGAGCTGTAGCTGCTGGCCTGCACCAGAGCCACAGCAACGCAGGATCCGAGCCGTGTCTGCGACCTACACCACAGCTCATGGCAACACCGGACCATTAACCCACTGAGCAAGGGCAGGGATCGAACCCGCAATCTCATGGTTCTTAGTCAGATTCATTAACCACTGCGCTACGATGGGAATTCCTATTACAAGATTTTGAGTATAGTCCCCTGTGCTATACTGTAAGAACTTTTAAAATTGATTTTTTCACATAATATGTTATGAATGCATTTTTGCACCAACAGACATAGATAATTATAATATTTTCAAAGGCAATTAGTATTCATTTTTATGGATACTATAATTTATGTTAATTAAGCATCCATTTTCAGGTAAGTTATCTATAATTTTTATTAATATAACTAAAGGAACATTACTTGCATATGTATATTGATGTATATTTGCAAGTTTATCTCATGATAATAAACCAAAGTTTATTTGTAATGGTGAGAATGAGAGAAAACTTTTGAATTTAAATTGATGTTTATTGGCAAATTACCCTCTCAGGTTGAAACAAAATGTAATTCTACAAGCAATAAATGAATGTTTATTTGCATACATTCTCACTAAAATTAGACATTATTAACCTTTTTAAATTGAATTATCTATAATTCAAAAAGATGCATGCACCCCTATGTTCATTGCAGCACTATTCACAATAGCCAAAACATGGAAGCAACCTAAATGTCCATCAACAGATGAATGGATTAAGAAGATGTGGTACCTATACACAACAGAATAATACTCAGCCATAAAACAGAACAAAATAATGCCATTTGCAGCAACATGGATGCCCCTAGAGATTATAATACTAGGAGAAGTAAGTCAGAAAGAGAAAGACAAATACTATATGATATCACCTGTATGTGGAATCTAAAATATGGCACAAATGAACCTATCTACAATATAGAAACAGACTCATGGACGTACAGAACAGACTTGTGGTTGCCAAGGAGGAGGGAACAGGAAGTAGGATGGACTGGGAGTTTGACGTTGGTAGATGTAAACTATTACATTTAGAATGGATAAGCAATGAAGTTTTATATACATATACATATGAAATCATGCCCCAATCAAGATGATGATGAATATGTCTATCACGCTGAAAATTTCCCATGTACCCCTTGGTAATCTCTCCTTCCTATTTGTCCACCTCCCATTCCCAGGAAGCCAACTACATTCTTTCTCCACTGTAGATTAGTTTGCATTTTCAGGTATTTTATATCAACAAAAATATTCAGTATGCACTATTTTTTTTGGCCTAGATTCTTTCATGCTGCACAATTATTTTAAGGTTCATCCATGCTGTGTGTAACAATAGTTCATTCCTTTGTATTTCTGAGTTGTATTCCATTGTCAGGATATAAAGTAACTGGTTTATCCATTCACCTGTTGATGAACATTTAGGTCGTTTCCAGGTTTTGGTTATTACAGATAAAGGTGTACAGGTGTACAAGTGTTTTTATGGACATACGTTATTATTTCTTTGGCTAAATACCTAGAAGTGGAATGTCTGAATCATGATGAAAGTAAATGTTTAACATTTAAGAAACTGCAAAAATATTTTCCAAAGTAGTTGCACCAAGAGAGGAGATCACTATGACAAAGAATACATGGAGTTCACAACCCCCCATGAACACATAAAAAATATGTCTAAAAGTGGAAAGACAAACTAATTTTACAAAACAAAATAAAATGAAGTTTGTCACACAAAGACAAATATCATATGATATCATTTACATGTAGAATCTTAAAATATGATACAAATGAAGTTATTTACAAAACAGAAACAGGAAAAAACTATAAGAATTCATCAACAATAAAGTTACCCTAAAATAAATGTTGAAGGTTCTTTATACAGAAAAGAGATAAGAATCCATAAAAAAGGGAAAATACTAATAGAAATGGCAAATATATAGTAAGAATGAAAGATCGCTTAAATAAATCTGTACATAGATTAACATACAAAAAAGCTGTAACAGCAACTATAACTACAATACACAAAAATATAAGCATAAAGATGTATCTCTGTGTTATTGGCAACATTCACATATTTTTTGCCTACCCTCTTTGGGGACTACATTCACACATTTATTTGTCTGTATGAAACTGTGCCAGAACTCCTGATGCTGTGTTAGTTGTTTCCATCTTTTTTGTTTCATTTTTAATAGTTTCTGGGATGTCTTCAAATTTACTGCTATTTTCTTCTGAATATCTAATCTGCTATTCACACCACTCAGCATATATTTTTTCACTTCAGACATTATGGGTTTTATCAGTAGGAAATCAATTTGGGACTTTTTAAAAAATATCCAATCTCTTGAGTTAAAACAGATGGAAGATAGTATGAGAAAAAGATTGTATGTATATATATACAGAGAGAGAGAAAGAGAGAGAGACAGAGCGAGAGAAAGAGAGATGACTATAACTAGGTCACTATGCTGTAGAGCACTGAAGAAATTGACACAATGCTGCAAATCAACTATAATCTAATAAAAATAAAATAAATATATATATATTCTATAGATCTACTTAACAGGTACAGTATTTCTTCTAGCTTTTTGAACATATTGAATAAAGCCATGTTAAATGAATGTCTATTAATTTTTTTGGCCACATTTGCAAAAATATTTTCCAAAAAATATCTTCCATAGCCTAAGGAAGTTCCTGGGCCAGGGATCGAAACTGAACTGCAGCAGTGACAATGCCAAGCCCTTAACTTCTAGGCCGCCAGGAATTCCTCTTGTCTACTAATTTTATCATGAGTCATTCCTAGTGTGGAATTGACTTTTATCCTAATTATATTTTTATGCTTATTTGCACATCTGGTATTTTTATTAGATGCCAGACATTGTAATTTTTTCCTTTATAGTAGTGTATATTTTTGTATTTCTACAAATATTCTTGAGTTTCAGTCTGAGATAATTAAATTACTTGGACATAGTTTGATCCTTTTGAGTCTTTTAATTAGGCAGGACTAGAATTGTATTTATTTAGTCTGGAGCTATGTTTTTTCCAAGTACTACACAAGTCCCTTCTCACCATTATAATCAATATGCTGTGAGTTATGATCTTTTCCACACTGGCTTTTAGAAACAGACACAATACCTGACTCAGCAAGGACTGGGCACTGTTCTTTCTAATCCTTTCATAATGTGGTTTTTGCTTCAGCCTCAGATAGCTACATGTACTTAATAGCAATCAACTGAATACTTGATGGAGGATCTCTGCAAAATCCTAGTTTTCCTGTATCTCTTGCTTCTCTGCAATGCAAACTCTAGTTGCCTTGGCTTTCCTGGACTCAAACTGTTTTCTAAGCTCAAAATGTACGTTGAGTTTTGTCTGTGTTTCCCCTCCCTGTGCTGCAGAATGGAAACTTTCTCAAAGCACTAAGCTGGGAAAAATCACAGTGTTTACCTCGTTTGTAGGAATCACTGTCTTTTGTTGCCTGTTGTTCAATGCCTTAAATGTCTCTATTTCACTCATTTTGTCCATGTGCTTTTAGTGTTTAAGGTATAAAGTAAAAGAGTAGGAGTTCCCGTCGTGGCGCAGTGGTTAACAAATCCTACTAGGAACCATGAGGTTGCGGGTTCGATCCCTGCCCTTGCTCAGTGGGTTAACGATCCGGCGTTGCCGTGAGCTGTGGTGTAGGTCGCAGACGTGGCTCGGATCCTGCATTGCTATGGCTCTGGTGTAGGCTGGTGGCTACAGCTCCGATTCAACCCCTAGCCTGGGAATCTCCATATGCCTCGGGAGCGGCCCAAGAAATGGCAAAAAGACCTAAATAAATAAATAAATAAATAAAATAAAGTAAAAGAGTGAATCTAATCCTTGATATCTCACTTTGTTTGGAAGCAGAAGGTCTCATTCTATTACTTTTAAAACTTTGATCCAACATCAATTTAGATGGTGCAAGTGAGGTAGCGGTCCAATTTTTTCCTAAGTCCCTAAGAATTTATACCAACACTACATGATGTTTTTTAACATTAAAATGAAAACCATTGTGAGATGGTGATATGAACAGAGATGAGGAAACTTTCAAAGAATGTACATGAAGATAATAATAAGGAAAAAATCATTATTTGGCAATCATAAACCCACAAAAAAAGTTGGAAAGTCACAGAATCACTAACACTCAAGGTAAATTTTAAAGCAAGAAGCATCTGACTGAAAAGATAAAGAGAAGGTGAGAGCTAAATGAAAAGAATGCAAGACAATCTAGTAGGAATAGTTGTGGGCACAATTATCTGATAAAAGGAGGTAAAGTCAAAACTATGCAGAAATTCTTACTAGCCAGGCCATTCTTTGTGATGAAATGATATAGTCAGACACACGATAGAGGAAACACTGATACATGGTGAGTCTGGACACAATGTCAGTGTCATGGAAGCCCAGGGTCTCAACTTAGCTCAGAGATGTGTTTTGCTTGTTCCAGATAAGATTATTTTTCTGAATTCATTGAAAATATTTTAACCATTTTTGGAAGTATAGTTACTTTACAATATTGTGCTATTTTCAGGTGTACTGCAAAGTGATTCATTTTATATCATATATATATATATATATATATATGATATATATATATATATACACTTTTTCCAATTCCATTCCATTAAAAGGTTATTAAAGATATTTATTCAATAAATTCCCTGTGCTATAGAGTAGGTTATTGTTGTTTATCTATTTTATACTTAGTAGTGTATATATGTTAATCCCAAACTCCTAATTTATCTCCCCCTCTCTTTGGTAACCATAAGTTTGTTTTCTATATCTATGGGTCTATTTCTGTTTTATAAATAAGTTCATTTGTATCATTTTTTAGGTTCTACATATAAGTGATAGCATATATTTGTCTCTCTCTGTCTGACTTACTTCATTCAGTATAATAATCTCTTTTCAATCTTTTTTGTGGCTGAGTAGCTTTCCATTGTATATATAACACTTCTTCTTCGCCTCCTTCTTCTTCTGGCTATGCCCATGGCATGAGGAATTTCCCAGGCCAGGGATTGAACCTGAGCTACAGCAGTGACAATGCTGAATGCTTAACCACTAGGCCACCAGGGAATTCCAGTATACCATATTTTCTTTATCCAGTCCTCTGTCAATGTATGTTTAGGTTGTTTCCATTTCTTGGGTATCAATGTGATTCTATAAACATAGGGGTGCTTCTATCTTTTGGGGTTACAGTATTCTCCAGACATATGTCCAGGAGTGGAGCAGCAGGATCATATGGTAACTCCATTTTTAGTTTATTTTAAGGGACTCCATAGTGTACTCCATAGTGGCTGCACCAACTTACATCCCCACAAACAGTGTAGGAGGGTTCCTTTTTCTCCACACCCTCTACAGCATTTATTATTTGTAGATTTTAATGATGGATATTCTGACTGGTGTGAGGTGATAACTCATTGTAGTTTTTATTTTGTATTTCTCTAATGATTAGCAATATTGAGCATCTTTTCATGTGCCTGCTGGCCATCTGTATGTCTTCTTTGGAGAAATGTCTATTTAGGTCTTCTGTATGAATTCATTGAAAATATTTTTTAATGGTAGGTTTAAGCTTTAGAAAATTGAATTTCTTCTCTTAAAAAATAGAATGCACAACAGTGAATTCACTTTCCACATAGAAATGTTTGACTAAGGTATTTCATTTCAATTTACTAACTGCTAGTTTCCCGGATTTTGTAAACATTTGAGTTTGTCACCACTGGTGTGGTAGGGGAAGGTTAATTAATTATGACGGTAGAGAAGAATAGTTGGAAATAGGACTGGAAAGCATGACTGAGTCAGAACATAAAGGGGCCCATATGAGGCAAAGGTAGATTAGCATGTATTGTATTGAGTGCCTACTATGTGCCAGTTGCTGTAAAATTTAATCATTCAAATAGAATTATAAGTTAAATATGATTATCCCCACTTATATATAAAAAAAACTGAGGCACATAGTGGTGAGATCACTTACCCATGGCTATTCAATGAGTTGCTAAAGTGTCATTTAAACAATTGTATAACAGCTCCCCTTTGAGAATCCTTTCAATGGGTTCTCAAACCTGGTTATGGAAAGAGATTCATCTGTTAAGCTATAAAAATGCTGATTTGAAAGCACTGCCCCTAGGGCCAAGGCCATAATTCAGTACATTTGTGGAAGGGCTCTCACTAGAATTTGCCTTTTACAAAGCTTCATAGATGATGCTCATGCAGCTAATCTATGACTAGCATTTGGGAAGATTTGTTCTGCCTTTCATGAAGGGATTTGATTGCAGACATTCTTTGAACTTAATCCTATAGGCACTGAGGACCTAAAAGATGTTTTTAAGCAGGTGAGTGGTATGAACAAATCTGCATTTCAGAAATATCACTGTAGCAGCAGCAGAGCGAAGGATAAATTAGAGGGCAGAGACTGGAAACAAGCTCAGTAAGAGGATTACTGCAGTTGTCCAAGCAAGAAATGTTGAGGCTTGAATGAAAGCCTTGGCAGTATGTCTCATTCCACTCTTATCCACAGGATCCATGTCATCAGTGGGAAGATTGTGTTCTGGCAAAATTCTTCTGATACTTCCACTTAAAAAACAGAAATCAAAAAATGGAGCCCGAAGTGCACTAGAGGTGTCTCATAGCAGCTCAGGAGACCTCAACTGCCCACATCTTCCCAAGTCTCTTTTCTATGACAGGATGTTTGCAGTTTGAAATCAGCCATGGTAGAAGTATTTATACCATGGAAACAAATCATTGTTTTTATTTATTTTATTTTTATTTATTTACTTATTCTTGGAGAGAAAGCTAGTTATTAAATATTTATCAACACACCTCTGAATTTAAACTCCCTTGGACAGAGGCCAAAGTAAATTTTTGGATTCTAAAATCCTCCACTATAATGGGTCATGCTCTAATTTGACTCCAACAGTTTCTTTAATAAAAATCTGATTTAGGTTGGAAGTTCATTATGCACAGAATTATTAATTTTCCTATATTTAAGATACTTTATGTGTCTAATTTTATGTGCCTTCATCCAAAACCTGAGTTCATTCTCGTTTTCATTTAATGCAATTTTTATTTCCCATATATATATAAGGCACTGGAAACTTGTAATTTTTTATATTATAGATAATCTTTTCCCAGAAGAAACTCAGAAAAATTTTTAAATTTGTATTTTTCTATGTCTGTTCTGAAACAGCGTATTTAGGAATAGAAAGGATACAACTATACCACAACATGACAGGATACTCCTACATTTCAGAAGAGGGCAGGCCTTTAAAAAGTTAGTGGTACACAAACATTTTCAGTTGAAAGAGCAATCATTGCAAATAGTGGTTTTTGGAAGTAAAATAACAGAATAGTGTGGGGTTGTCATGAACTGTATGTAAAATTGGCAAATACTGCCAGTACACTCTCAGGGAGTTAATAGCTAACTCATTTTAACAGCATCCTCACTTCTTTCCCAACTATAGCTTGTGAAGAATGATGTTTACAATTTCTTACTTTTACTATGTAGATGTGTTGCTATCTCCAAACTAAATGAAGTTTGTCATTTTTTTTCCCTCTTGTTGAACAAAATCTCTCTAAATTGCTAGGAATGAATAGCTTAAGGGATCACATATAATGGAATATCCAACTTCTTTTCACACCAGGCTTGTTTCATTTTTCCCTTTAAAATGAGGTGACTGAGAATCCTAACTATCTAAGAGTTGTTAGGTGATGGCAAAAGTTGCTATATTCAGAATATTTTTTTTTTTTTTGTCTTTGCTAGGGCTGCACCCATGGCATATGGTGGTTCCTGGGCTAGGGGTCTAATCGGAGCTGTAGCCACCAGCCTACACCACAGCCACAGCAACAAGGGATCCAAGCTGTGTCTGCAACCTACACCACAGCTCACAGCAATGCCAGATCCTAACCTACTGAGCAAGGCCAGGGATTGAACCTGCAACCTCATGGTTCCTAGTCAGATTCATTAACCACTGAGCCACAATGGGAACTCCTTCAGCATATTTTGTATTGGAAAGTACCACAAAGCTGTTTTTTATTAGCAGACCACATTCCTGAAAAAAAAAATCCCTTTCCAATCTTTGAAATTGCTACTCACCTATAGTCAGAGTCTCTGTCCAGCAAATAGTAAAGAGAGATATATCTTCTCTATTTTGGTGACTCCATAGACTAGAAAACATATCATTAGCCATATTTGTGGGAGAGTTTTAGGAACTCTTTGGGTAGGCTCTCCTAATGAAAATTAAGAGAGAAAATAAGATTAGTTCTTGCTTCTCTCATTTAAAAAATCTATCTCTTAAAGAAAAAAAAAATCAGTTTCTAGCCAAGACCCCTATAAAGTGCAACGGAAAAGATAAGAACATTCTAAGCATTTTTAGTAAATTTAACATTTAAAAAATCATATGACTTTTTTTTTTTTTTTTTTTGCTTTTTAGGGCCGCTCCTGTGGCATATGAAGGTTCCCAGGCTAGGGGTCTAATCAGAGCAACAGGTGCCAGCCTACGCCACAGCAACACCAGATCCAAGCCGCATCTGCAAACTACACCACAGCTCAAGCAATGCCAGATCCTTAACCCACTGAGAAAGCCCAGGGATAAAACTCAAAACCTCATGGTTCATAGTTGGATTCATTTCCACTGTGCTATGATGAGAACTCCAAAAATTGTATGACTTTTTAAATGTAGAATCAAACTAAATTCAACAGAGGTTACATTTTAAGTAGAATATTTTTCAGTGAATTGCCTCCTAATACCTCACATGGATATTATCAGTGTCAACCCATATACACATAGTATTGGTATAAATTTTTAAAACAACATAAGCCCAAATATTACATCTGCATTCCTTGAATTTAACATTATTTTTCAGTATTAGTGACAGTTATGTTTTAAAAAATGATGTAAAACTATTCTCTTGAAGAATGGCTATAGTATAAAAGTATGTTAATTTTATTTATAATACATGATACTATTCTGAACAAAATAAAATATTGTTATATTGCCAAAACTCAATCATTCAAAATGAAAAGAACACAGAATTAGTTTATATGAATTATGCATGGATCAGGATTCAAAACCCAAATATGCCTTCATTTAGGGGTGTAGTCTTGAGCTAGTCATTTTATCACTCTGTATTCCTATCTAAAAAATAAAAATAATAATAGCTATATTGCAGAGCTATTGCATTAATTTTTTACAGTTGCATCTGTGGCATATGGAAGTTCCCACATGGGGGGTAGAACTGGAGCTTCAGCTGAAGCCTATGCCACAGCCACGGCAACACTGGATCCCATCCACATCTGCAAACTAGGCAGCAATTTGTGGCAATGCCAGATGCTTAACTCACTGAATGAAGCCAGAGATTGAACCCACATCTTCATGTACACTATGTTGAATTCTTAACCCGCTGAGCCACATCAGGAACTCCTATTGGATAAATCAAATGCAGTATAGATAAAATGGTACCTAATAATGTCTGACACATGGTAAGTGCTCCATAAATGGAAAAGAATATTTTTGATAATGTTATTATTGTTGTTACTATAGTAAAATTGACTTTTTGGGAGTTCCCGTCGTGGCGCAGTGGTTAACGAATCTGACTAGGAACCATGAGGTTGCGGGTTCGGTCCCTGCCCTTGCTCAGTGGGTTAACGATCCGGCGTTGCCGTGAGCTGTGGTGTAGGGTGCAGATGCGGCTCGGATCCTGCGTTGCTGTGGCTCTGGTGTAGGCTGGTGGCTACAGCTCCGATTCGACCCCTAGCCTGGGAATCTCCATATGCCGCGGGAGCGGCCCACGAAATGGCAAAAAGACAAAAAAAAAATTGACTTTTTGAACATCAACTTAAATGTTCAAGGACTATTCTTTAAAAGAATGTCATATATTTTTATTTTTATTTTCTTAATAGATACTGTTGGTAAAGTATGGAACAGCTAAGTTGTTAAGGGCACGGGCTATAGAGCTGGGCTACCTGGATTACAAATCTTGGCTCTCCTTTTTACCAGCTGTCTGTGACCCTTTTCTATGCTTTAGTTTTAACTGCACAATTATATTTACCACACATAATTTTGTGAAGATTGAATGAGCCATCATTTAAAATAGTTAGCAATATGCCAGGCACATAGTAAGTACTCAAAATGAGTAAGAAAGTGTCAAAATCCTCAGAAGTGGAATGATACATTATTTTTATTCAGAATAGCTGAAATGTACTGTAAAGCTGGTGAACAAAATATTATATGCTACAGCAGTTCCTAGAGGATATATTGGTTTTAGATATGTAGTATTTTAGTAAGTATCATTAATAATAGATTGTAGTGTAATCATCTGAATTGAGTTGGCAAAACAAATCTGCCTTCTTGTTTTCAGAGATCACCCCTCTTCATCCCTTTATAGGCTGCTTCTGTGCATTGGGGGTCAGATATCATATCAAAATGGCATTTATGTCTAGGCTTTGATAAATATTTGTGATTAAGACAAAGACCACTGGTCTGTGGACAGGATCCAGTTTCAAAAGTGTTAGCAGGAGTTAGGTGGTTTTATTGAGCCCACTACAAGCTGAAGAAAAAGCCCAAGACCAAGAAGGGGATTAGAGTTTTAGCTACTTGGGTAGAATTTATGGGTTCAAGTCTGAAGGTAGCTAGTTTTATAAACTGGGGCAAAATAAGAGTGGACTAAAAGTGCTGATGTTTAGCAGCTACACAAATAAGTATCACTCCTCATGGATTCTGCATCCTAGGTAGAAGTTGGAAGCTAAAACATTCAGAGGATGAAGATGGCAAAAGGTTAGGAAGCACAGAAAAGCCCAATACTTATGATTAGATGACTAGATCCTGTGCTCTATTCAATGGTGAGGCTAAAGCTGTTTGTATACTTTCTGCTTGGTTACTGGCAGCAGATAGGATCAAATAACATACACATTTAGAGAAGAAAACAAAGATGAAGAAAACAAGATAGCAATTTAAAAATCCATTTCTTAGATCTCCTTGGCATGAGTTTCTAGATAAACTCATAGGAACCTATGTGATGCCACTTGATACATTTAAAAGCCCATAACCTACTTCCAGGAATGATGCTATCCCATTGCTCTAGCCTATTGGACCTATTTAGATGTAAGCTATTTCTTAAGCAACAATATACTATGGCCCTAATTTTTCTTGGCTTTGAGTAAAAAATAATTGTGCTGAATGAATTTAAGCAGATAGAATCATTCATTCTTGCTTGTCTATGTGGATGTCTCTTGTGGACAGAAATTAAATTGGTTTGATATGATGATTAACTTTTCACAAAGCTTGGTCAGTTTTTCCATAGGCCAACAAATGGCATGAAACAGTGCTAGTTCTTTTTGTCACAAGACATGTTTCTACAATATTTTCTTAGCCTCTTTGCTTCTATTTTCTATGCTGAAAACTCCATCTTGTCCTGCCTTACTTTACCCCATATCCCTGCTTAAAAAAACAGTCACAATGCTGGTAAATGACTTAAGCTTAAGAACAAAGACCTAAAGACATAAGTTATTCATGTGGTCAGCTGAATGAGGACATAATGCATTGGTCTAGACACCCCAGACCTGTGCAGATAGGCACACCATTTGCACAGCATGATATGTCTTCTAAAGAATAAGAGGAAGATGAGCCTCAGGACCCCAAGGGGTTTATGAGGGGTCATTAGCAGGATATACTTTAGCAAGGAGAACCGAGCTGCAAACCTAGGCTCACCATGTTGCTGCAGATAGACACACAGAAGAAGAACAATGGTGATTCTCTAGAATGCTATGCATAGATAGCTGATGCCAAGCTTCCTCAATGTTAATTATTGTTAAATGCCCAAAGGTCAGAATAAAAGCTTAATCAGCTACTGGCTATGATACTTTTAAAATAATTTAAAAAAAAACCTATATCCTGCACCTACAACCCCCTCCTCACTTAATGTAATCCTAAAGAGCACAATAAAAGCAGTGTGGTTTCTTGAGGTGGTGCTCTTGGTCCCTGAGACCTTGAGTCCCCCAGATTCCCACCTTTAATTGATAAATGTCTCTGTGTCTTGTTTTATGTTAATTTTTTCCTTAATTTTCACAGCACCCATTCTTCAGCCCTAACCTGCTGAGCTGGTTTCGGCATGTTTTGTTCAATGGGCCATTATAAACCAGTGCAACAACTAAGACAGGCAAAGTTCTTCAGTCCCATCTAATTCAGTCATAATCACACCACTGAAGACAGTGATGATTCATAGGAAATAAAATCTTTAAGAATGTAGGTGTCTTTCTTAGCATTGTGATTTAATCTCAATAATATATAAAAATCAGACTGTTCTTAACTATCCTTGATTTATAAGGCACTTACTAAAGCTAGAAATTTGAAACATATTTTAAATTATTTAATTAAAATATCGTCATTCCAATGTATTTTGTTTAGGTGACTATGTATGCATAATTTATACAGATAATTATCTGTATAAAAATATGCTTGTTTATAATGAAGAACATATTTTAAACCAATATTACATTAGATTAAATATAATACATTGAAATGATCTTATTGCTACTTTATTCCCTGAAAATCTTTTTTTTTCTGTCTTTTTGCCATTTCTTAGGCCGCTCCCACAGCATATGGAGGTTCCCAGGCTAGGGGTCGAATTGGAGCTGTAGCCACTGGTCTGTGCCAGAGCCACAGCAACGCAGGATCCAAGCTGCATCTGCAACCTACACCACAGCTCACAGCAATGCCGGATCCTTAACCCAATGAGCAAGGCCAGGGGTTGAACCTGTAACCTCATGGTTCCTAGTTGGATTCATTAACCACTGAGCCACAATGGGAACTCCATGAAAACCTGTTTTTCAAACAGACTCAAATATTCTATTTTTAACCAAGAAGAAAATTGAATATAAATTAGTACTTATACTTCGCCCAAGATGGAGTAACAGGAACCATGTTTACCCATTCACCTGAAACAACAAAAAGATGGATTAAAAAAATATGAAACAACAGTTTTCAAGACATTGGACATCAAGCAATGAAGTATTGATAAAGATCCTTGAAAGACAAGAAAGAAAGGAGATGAGACCTATAATTGTCTCAGCTTATTGCCTTGAGAGGTTTTCCAAGATACAGTACAAAGAAGGGAACCTAGACAGAGTCCAGTGGATTCCCTGATTTGAGGAGATATTGTTGAGAACAAAGACTAAGCTGCCTAGAATTCACAGGACAGACCAGAGAAGAGAGATTGGAATACAAGGAGAACTCTGGAGATATTTTCATAGGGTCCCTTTAAAGAATTCAGCAGATGTGTGTATGGTATGTAGTACATGTGTTTGAAGAAACTACTTATGCCCAAGGAAAGAATCAACAGAAAGTATTAGAGGTAAAAAATGTCTGGCATTGCACATAGGACTAACAATAGTGCCTATTCCTATTAGCCAAACCAGGAAATCTTAATGGAACTATTAATGGAACACTGAGTAGAGTACACAATGATCTTGTCTCAGTAATGGGAAATAATTAGGCTGACCATAAATGCTCTAGTCACACTCAACAAATTGTAAAAATGAGACCCATAATAATCAAACTTCTCCCAAGGAGCTTAACTGGGACAAAGAACAAAGCTCTAAGATATTTAAAGGAACAACAACAACAAAAAATCCATTACCCAAGTGTTGCAATGTCTAGCATCCAATTAAAAAAGTACAAGGCAATAGAGTTCCCATCATGGCTTAGCAGGTTAAGAACCCAACATTGTCTCTTTAAGGATTCGGGTTTGATCCCTGGCTTTGGTCAGTGGATTAAGGATCTGGCTTTGCTGCAAGCTGTGGCATAGGTTGCAGATGCAGCTCAGATCTGGTGTTGCCGTGGCTATGACATAGACCTCAGCTGCAGCTCCAATTCAACCCCTAGGCTGGGAATTTCCATATGCCACAGGTGTGGCCATAAAAAGGAAAAAACTTACCAGGAAAGTAAAGAGCCAGAAAATATAATCTCTCCCATAATGAGGAGAAAATAAAAAAATCTGACTACAGACTGATGCAGATGTTGGAATTAGGTTAAAAATGCATTAAATAGTTACTATACCTGTATTCCATATATTAAAAAAGTTAGAGACAAAGAAGATTTTAAAATCCACACAAATCTCCTAAGGATGAATATTACAATATGTGAGATAGAAAAGACACTGATGGGATTAATTAAATATTAGACACGGCAGAATAGAGATTAGTGAGTTCAAGGCATAACAACAGAAATTACCCAAGATGAAACATAAAAAGAAAAGACAATTTTGAAGAAATAGAGTATCTGTGAGCTGTAGGAAAAAAATCAAGTAGAGAGAGAGAGGTACAGAGGTAGAGTACCTGTAAGAAAGGAGAGAAATGAGGGGCAGAAAAAATATTGAAAAAAAATAATAGCTGAAAATTTTGCAAATTTAATAATTATTGATTTATTTTGATAGGGCTGTGTCTTTATTTATTTTATTTATTTATTTTTTTTGTCTTTTGTCCTTTTAGGCCTGCACCCGCTGCATATGGAGGTTCTCAGGCTAGGGGTCTAATCGGACCTGTTGCTGCCTGCCTATGCCAGAATCATAGCAATGCCAGATCCAAGACATGTCTGCAACCCACACCACAGCTCATGGCAACGCCAGATCCTTAACCCACTGAACAAGGCCAAGGATCAAACCCGCAATCTCAAGGTTCCTAGTTGGATTCATTTCCACTTCGCCACGATGGGAACTCCAGGGCTGTGTCTTTAGCCTTTCTGGACTACTGTAGCAAAAATACCATAGACTGAGTGTCTTAAACAAGAATTTTTCTTGACTATACCCACGGCATGCAGAAGTTCTCAAGCCAGGGATGGAATGTGCGCCACAGCAGTGACCCTTGCCACAGCACTGACAATGCTGGATACTTAACCCACTGGGCCACCAAGGAACTTTCATAAATGACAAATATTTATTCATTTCTTGAAACTGGAAGGTCAACATCAAGGCAGTGTCTGGATGGGGGGCCTACTTCCCAGTTCATAGATGACCATCTTCTTCCTGAGTCTTCACATGGTGGAAGGGTGAAAGAACTCTCTGGGGTCCCTTTTATAAGAGTATTAATTCTATTCATCATGGCTCTATTCTAATGATCTAATCACCTCCCAAAGGTCTCACTCCTAATACTATCACACACAGTTAGAATTTTAACATATAAATTTTAGGGGGATACAAACATTCAGTCTATAACATTCTGCCCCCTAGTCAGAGTTCTCCAGGGAAAAAGGACAAATAGAAGATTATATATATATATATATATATATATATATATATAAAGAAAGAGAGATGCTTATTATGAGGAATAGACTTATACAACTATGGAGACTTAGAAGTCCCGCAGCCTGTTTTCTGCAAGCTTGAGAATGAGAAGAGCTGGTGGTACAATTCAATCTGAACCTGAAGGTCTTCAAAAGAACTGATGGTGTAAATCACAGTTCAGTGGCAGTAGAAGATCAGAAGGGTGGTCCCAATTCACACAGTGAGGCAGAAAGAAAGGAGCGAATTTCTCCTATGTCCATCTTTTGTACTATTTGGGCCCTCAGTGGATTGAATTATGCCCCCCACTGAGGGGGGCAATCTACTTTGCTGAGTCCACTGATTCAAAAGCTAATCTCATCCAGATACACACTCACAGATGTATGCAGGAATAATGTTTAATCTGGGAACACCATGGGCAGTCAAGAGGACACATAAAATTAACCATCACAAGCTACCATAACAAAATACTACAGACTTGGGGGTTTAAACAACAGAAATTTATTTTCTCACAGTTATATCTGTTAGAAGCCCAAGATCAGTTTTGGTTTCTCCTGAGGCCTCTCCTCTTGGCTGGAGATGGCTACCTTCTCATTATGCCCTCACACGGTCTATCTCTTTGGGCACAATCCGTGATATTTCTTTGTATCTCCGAATTTCCTCCTCTTATAAGGATACCAGTCAGATTGTACCAAGGCCCACTCTTATCACCTCATTTTACTTTGATCATCTCTTTAGAGGCCCTATTCCCAAATGCATTCTGAGATACTAGTTTTTAGGACTTCACCATATGATTGAGGGGGGACAAAATTCAGCCCATAACATCTATAAACCCCCTGATCTAAGTTCAATGAACCACAAACACAAAAAAAAATGAAGAAAACTACACAAGGCAAATAATAATTATATTGCCTAAAACTAGTGGTAAAGAGAAAATTTTCAAAGCTCTGACTAAGAAGCTAAATATTATATACAGAGGGAAAAATGATAATGAAAAATTTATTGTTGGAAACAGTAGAAACAAAAAGTTGTTGGAGCAAGATCAATAAAGTTTTGAAGCAAAAATACTCTCAATATGGAGTGCTCTGCCCAAAGAAAATACCTTTCAAAAATGAACATAAAATAATGACTTATAAGACAGAAAAAAGGCAAATGAACACCACCAGCAGATCCCTACTACAGGTAAAGCAAAAGGAAGGTCTTTGTGCAGAAGTAATATCACAGGAAAATAGGGATTTTTTGAAGAGCATTGGAATTGGTAACTACATGGATCACTATATAAGACCATATTTATTACTTAACTATATTCAAATATAATATAGTCTCTAAAAATTACAACTGTCTGGTATGAGATTTATAATCTAAGCAAAATAAGATGTAAAAAATAGCATAATGATATACCTGGAGTCCTATAATATCGCTTAAATAGTGAAAGCTATATGTGTATAGTATAAACTCTACAGAAAGTGTTAAAGTAGCAAAACTAATAATTATATCTAATAAGTCAAAATAAGGAAAAATAATTATTAAAAAATCATCTATGTTTGGCAAGATTAATCTCCAGGTAAATGCAAATCGAAACCATGATGAAATGTTATTTCACATATACTAGGAATTCTGTAATAAAAAATGAGATAATAAGAAGTGTTAGTGAGGTTATGGAAAAATTAGAACCCTCATGCACTGCTGGCATGAATGTAAAATGGTTCAGCAACTTTGGAAAACAATATGGCAGTTCTTCAGAGGGTAAACACAGAGTCACCATATGACACAGCAATTTCACTCCTAAAAAAAGTAAGTTGACAAAACCCTGTACATGTCTATGACAGCATTATTCATTAACAGTCAAAAGGTAGAAACAACCCAAATGTCCATCAACGGATGAATGAATGAGAAAAATGTAGTGTGTCCATTCAATAGAGTATTATTCAGTTGTAAAAAGGAATGAAGTTCTGATACATACTACAACATGGATGAACTTGGAAAACATTATGCTGACTAAAATAAGCCTGTCACAAAGGACTACATATTACATGACTCCAATATGAAATGTCTAGAATAAGCAAATCTTTAAAGAGAGAAAGTAGATTAGGGCTTGGAGGATATGAGGATGGGGGACAATAGCCATTGTGTATGAGGTTTCTCTTTAAGGTGACAAAAATATTCTAAAATGGACTCTGGTGATGGTTGCACATATCTGCATTAATAACCATTAAGCTGTACTTTAAAAAAAAATACTTATTCTGAATAGGAATTGGAAGAGGGATGAAGGTGAACAAAGAACTAGCAAGAAGGTAAAAAACAAATACCAGGAAGGGAATTTTAAACCCAACTGTATTAATATACATACTAAAGATGGTCTAATCATCCCAAATAAAAGTCAGTATCAGTTTGGATAAAAAGAGAAGACCTAATAAGAGAAGACCTAATAAGAAATCCACTTTAAATAAAAAGACACAAAAATGTTCAAAGGAAATGGATGGGAATAGATGAACCATACTAACACTAAACAAAAGAAAACTGAAGTGGCTACATTAACAACAAACAAAGCAGATTTGATAATTTTAGATTTATAATAATTTTTAAAATTAGATAGTGTTACCCTTCAAACTTTGTTCATTTTCAGTGTGGTTTTGATTGATCTAGGTCATTGGCATTTGCAGATAATTTTCTATTTAAAAACAAAAAGCAAAGAATATTATAAGAGATAAAGCATGTCATGCCAAATGATAAAATAGGCAAATCATCCAAGAGGACATAATTTTAAAATTGATGTACCTAATAAAACAGCTTCAAAAGACATGAAACAGGAGTTCCCATCATGGCTCAGTGGTTAATGAATTTGAATAGGAACCATGAGGTTTCAGGTTCGAACCCTGGCCAGTGGGTTAAGGATCCTACCTTGCCATGAGCTGTGGTGTAGGTCACAAATGCAGCTCAGATACCTCGTTGCTATGGCTCTGGCATAGGCCAGCGGCTACAGCTCTGATTAGACTCGTAGCCTGGAAACCTCCAAGGCCATAGGTGGGGCCCTAGAAAAGACAAAAAAAAAAAAAAGACATGAAACAAAACTTATAGAATATGTGACAAGAATTAGAAAAATCAATAATTAATAGTCAGATTTTTCAACATCCCTCTTGCAATAATTTATGGTATGTCTATATGGAAAATTGGAAGGACTCTGCAGAGAAGCTACAACAACAAAAAAATACTTTAACAGCTATAGTGTAAAACATCAGTATATATAACTCAATGTTTCTCTGTATAACAGCAAAAAACAATTCAGAAATGACATTAAAAATAATAGCATTTGCAAGAGCATCCAAAAATATGAAGCACTTATGGATGAATCTGACAAAACATACTGAAAGAGATACAGAAGACTTGAATAAATGGAAATATATAAATTCCTTGTGGATGGAAATAATCATTATTTTCAAGATATCAATTCTCCCCAAATTGATGTATATGATCAATAAAAATAATCAAACAATATTTCAGCAGAAAAACAGAATTTTGTTATAGAAATTGACAAATTAATTTTATTTTATTTCTGGTCTTTATTTTTTTTATTTTTTTCTCCAATACATTATTGTTTTTATACTGTACAGCATGGGGACCAAGTTATACATACATGTATAGATTCTTAATTTTTTTTTTAATTTATTTTCCCACTGTACAGCAAGGGGGTCAGGTTATCCTTACATGTATACATTACATTTACATTTTTCCCCCAGCCTTTCTTCTGATGAAACATGAGTATCTAGACAAAGTTCTCAATGCTACTCAGCAGGATCTCCTTGTAAATCTATTCTAAGTTGTGTCTGATAAGCCCAAGCTCCCGATCCCTCCCACTCCCTCCCCCTCCCATCAGGCAGCCACAAGTCTCTTCTCCAAGTCCATGATTTTCTTTTCTGAGGAGATGTTCATTTGTGCTGGCTATTAGATTCCAGTTATAAGTGAGATCATATGGTATTTGTCTTTGTCTTTCTGGCTCATTTCACTCAGTATGAGATTCTCTAGCTCCATCCATGTTGCTGCAAATGGCATTATGTCACTCTTTTTGATGGCTGAGTAGTATTCCATTGTGTATATATACCACCTCTTCCGAATCCAATCCTCTGTCGATGGACATTTGGGTTGTTTCCATGTCTTGGCTATTGTGAATAGTGCTGCAATGAACATGCGGGTGCACATGTCTCTTTTAAGTAGAGTTTTGTCTGGATAGATGCCCAAGAGTGGGATTGCGGGGTCATATGGAAGTTCTATGTATAGATTTCTAAGGTATCTCCAAACTGTTCTCCATAGTGGCTGTACCAGTTTACATTCCCACCAACAGTGCAGGAGGGTTCCCTTTTCTCCACAGCCCCTCCAGCACTTGTTATGTGTGGATTTATTAATGATGGCCATTCTGACTGGTGTGAGGTGGTATCTCATGGTAGTTTTGATTTGCATTTCTCTTATAACCTGCGATGTTGAGCATTTTTTCATGTGTTTGTTGGCCATCTGTATATCTTCTTTGGAGAAATGTCTATTCAGGTCTTTTGCCCATTTTTCCATTGGGTGGTTGGCTTTTTTGCTGTTGGGTTGTATAAGTTGTTTATACATTCTGGAGATTAAGCCCTTGTCGGTTGCATCATTTGAAACTATTTTCTCCCACTCTGAAAGTTGTCTTTTTGGTTTCTTTTGGGTTTCTTTGCTGTGCAAAAGCTTTTCAGTTTGATGAGGTCCCATGGGTTTATTTTTGCTTTTATTTCTGTTGCTTTGGGAGACTGACCTGAGAAAATATTCATGAGGTTGATGTCAGAGAGTGTTTTGCCTATGTTTTCTTCTAGGCGTTTGATGGTGTCCTGTCGTATATTTAAGTCTTTCAGCCATTTTGAGTGTATTTTTGTGCATGGTGTGAGGGTGTGTTCTAGTTTCATTGCTTTGCATGCAGCTATCCAGGTTTCCCAGCAATGCTTGCTGAATAGACTTTCTTGTTCCCATTTGATGGTCTTGCCTCCCTTGTCAAAGATTAATGGACCATAGGTGTCAGGGTTTATTTCCGGATTCTCTATTCTGTTCCATTGGTCTGTCTGTCGGTTTTGATACCAGTACCACACTGTTTTGATGACTGTGGCTTTGTAGGATTTCTTGAAGTCTAGGAGAGCTATGCCTCCTGCTTGGTTTTTATTTCTCAGGATTGCTTTGGCGATTCTGGGTCTTTTGTGGTTCCATATAAATGTTTGGATTGTTTGTTCTAGTTCTGTGAAAAATGTCCTGGGTAATTTGAGAGGGATTGCATTGAATCTGTAGATTGCTTTGGGTAGGATGGCCATTTTTCCAATATTGATTTTTCCAATCCAGGAACATGGAATATCTTTCCATTTCTTTACAAATTCTTTGATTTCTTTGATTAAAGTTTTATAGTTCTTGGCATATAGGTCCTTTACCTCCTTGGTCAGGTGTATTCCGAGGTATTTGATTTTGTGAGGTGCAATTTTAAAAGGTATCGTATTTTTGAATTCCTTTCCTAATAGTTCATTGCTGGTATACAGAAATGCAACTGACTTCTGAATGTTAATCTTATAGCCTGCTACTGTGCTGAATTTATTGTTCAGTTCAAGTAGTTTTGGGGTTGAGTCCTTAGGGTTTTCTATGTATAGTATCATGTCGTCTGCATACAGTGACAGTTTGATCTCTTCTCTTCCTCTATGGGTGCCTCTTATTTCTTTTGTTTGTCTAATTGCTGTGGCTAAGACTTCCAAAACGATGTTGAAGAGCAGTGGTGAGAGTGGGCATCCCTGTCTTGTTCCAGATTTGAGTGAGAAGGCTTTCAGTTTTTCCCCATTGAGGATTATATTTGTTGTGGGTTTATTATAAATGGCTTTGATTATGTTCAGGAATATTCCCTCTATACCCACTTTGGCGAGGGTCTTGATCATGAATGGATGTTGGACTTTGTCAAATGCTTTTTCTGCGTCTATTGAGATGATCATATGATTTTTGACTTTTCTTTTGTTACTGTGGTGTATGATGCTGATTGATTTGCGTATGTTGAACCCTCCTTGTGAACCTGGGATGAACCCTACCTGGTCATGGTGTATAATTTTTTGGATATGTTGTTGGATTCGGTTGGCTAAGATTTTGTTGAGAATTTTTGCATCTATATTCATCAATGATATTGGGCGATAGTTTTCTTTTTTGGTGGTATCTCTGTCCGGTTTTGGAATGAGGGTGATGGTGGCATCATAGAATGTCTTTGGGAGTATTCCTTCTTCTTCAACCTTTTGAAAGAGTTTCAGGAGGATGGGCACCAGTTCCTCTTTAGATGTTTGATAGAATTCACCTGTGAAGCCATCTGGTCCTGGACTTTTATTTGTAGGGAGTGATTTTATGACCTCTTCAATTTCATTTCTAGTGATGGGTCTGTTCAGTTGGTCTGTTTCTACTTGATTCAGTTTTGGCAGGCTGTAAGATTCTAGAAAATTGTCCATTTCTTCCAGATTGTCAAACTTGTTGCCATATAGTTGTTCATAGTATTCTCTTATGGTTTTTTTTTTTTTTTGTATTTCTGCTGTATCCGTTGTGATTTCTCCTTTTTCCATTTCTAATTTTGGTCATTTGGGTTCTTTCTGTCCTCTTTTTAGTGAGTCTGGCCAGGGGTTTGTCAATTTTGTTCACCTTTTCAAAGAACCAGCTCTTGGTGTTATTAATTTTCTCTATTGTTCTTTGAGTCTCTATTTTATTGATTTCTTCTTTGATCTTTATAATTTCCTTCCTTCTGCCGACTTTAGGACTTTTTTGTTCTTCTTTTTCTAATTCGTTTAGGTGGAGGGTTAAGTTGTCCACTTGGGATCTTTCTTCTTTTTTGAGAAAGGCCTGTATTGCTATAAATTTCCCTCTGAGCACTGCTTTCACAGCATCCCATAGATTTTGAGAGGTTGTGTCTTCATTATCATTTGTTTCAAGGTAGTTTTTAAGTTCCTTCTTGATTTCCTCATTGACCCATTGGTTTTTTAGTAGCATGTTGTTTAGTCTCCATGCAGTAGGTTTTTTCTCTTTCCTTTTCCCATGGTTGATTTCTAATTTCATGGCACTGTGGTCAGAGAAGGTACTTGAGATAATTTCTATGCTCCTAAATTTATTGAGATTAGCTTTGCGTCCCAATATGTGGTTGATTCTTGAGAATGTTCCATGAGCATTTGAGAAGAATGTGTATTCTGCTTTTTTTGGATGTAGTGTCCTGAAGAGATCAATGAAGTCTAACTTTTCTATTGTTTCCTTTAGGGTCTCTGTTGCTTTATTGGTGTTCTGTCTAGAGGATCTGTCCATTGATGTGAGGGGGGTATTAAGGTCTCCTCCTATGATTGTATTCTCATCAATATCTCCCTTTATGTCTGTTAATATTTGTTGTATGTATCTGGGTGCTCCTGTATCTAGGGCATATATGTTGATGATAGTAGCATCCTCTCCTTGGATGGATCCCTTAATCATTAAGTAGTGTCCTTCTTTGTCTTTCTTTACGTCTTTTGTTTTAAAGTCTATTTTGTCTGATATGAGTGTTGCGACTCCTGCTTTTCTGTCTTGTCTATTGGCGTGAAATATTTTTCCCCACCCTTTCATTTTCAATTTATATGTATCCTTTGTCCTAAGGTGAGTTTCTTGTAGGCAGCAGATTGAAAGTTTTTGCCTTTTTATCCACTCAGCCCCTCTGTGTCTTTTGATTGGGGCATCCATTGACATTTAAGGTGATAAGTGATAGATGATTATTTATTACCATTTTGAACCTCGTGTTCCAGTTGGTTCTATGGTTCTCCATTCTTCCTTTCTTTTCTTTTTTTTTTTTTTTTTGGTTGGATGGTCTCCTGTTATTATCTGCTTGAGTGTATTTTTTTTTCATGTTTTGCAAATGCAATATTTGGTTTTGGCTTGTGGTTGCCCTGTTTTTTTAAGTATGCTAACCCCTTCCCATAAGTGTGTGTTTTAGCCTGATGGTCCTGTAAGTTCAAACACTTCATTACTATATTAAAATTAAGAAGAGAAACATACAAACAAACAAAAAGGGTTATTCACTTCCTAACATCCCTTGCCCACATTTTATGATTTTGATGACTCTTTTTTATTTTTTCTTTTTAATTTTATTTTGTTTGATGCCTGTCCATGATTAAATCTGTATCCTGGCTTATTTGGGTGACTGCTCTCTGATTGCGGTTTCCTCAGTCCTAGTTCTTCCTCTTCTTCTTTTTTTTTTCTTTTCTTTTTTCTTCCCTTTCCTTCCTTTCTTTTTGTTTAAAGAAGCCCTTTCAATATTTCCTTTAACCTGGGTTTTGTGTTGCAGTATTCTTTAAGTTTTTGTTTGTTGGAAAAAATTTTTATTTCCCCTTCTATTTTAAATGGGTAGAGTATTCTAGGTTGCATATTTTTTTCCTTTTAGCACTTTAAATATCTCTTGCCATTCCCTCCTGGCCTGTAGTGTTTCTGTAGAGAAATCAGCTGATATTCTTATGGGGGTTCCCTTGTAGGTAACATTCTGTTTTTCTCTTGCTGCCTTTAGGATCCTCTCTTTATCACTAAGTTTTGCCATTTTTATTATGATGTGTCTTGCTGTGGGTCTATTTGGGTTTAGTTTGTTTGGGGCCCTCTGTGCTTCTTGTATCTTGAACCCAGTATCCTTTAGATTTGGGAAGTTTCCAGCGATAATTTCTTCAAATATATTTTCCATCCCCTTATCTTTTTCTACTCCTTCTGGAATTCCTATTATGTGTAGTTTGGCCCGCTTTATATTATCCCATAGGTCTCTTATATTGCTTTCGAGTTTTTTGATTCGGTTTTCTGTCTTTTGACCGGATTGAGTGATTTCCATTATTCTATCTTCCATGTCACTGATTCGATCTTCTGCATTATTCCTTCTGGTTTTTACTGCCCTTAGCACAGTTTGTATCTCTGCAAATGAATGTTCTAGTTTTTCTTGGCTCCTCCTTATATTTTCTAGTTCCTTTCTGAGGGTGTCTGCATTACTGTTCCTATCTTCTCTGAATTCCTTCAGTATTTTCACTATTTCTCTTTTGAACTCCAGGTCTGTCAGACTGCAGAGATCTGTTTCATTGTTGACTGTTTTAGGTGAGTTCTCCTGTTGGTTTGACTGGGGGTGGTTTCTCAGCTTCTTCATCTTGCTTGTTGTTTTCTTTCTCCTGAGGGAGTTGTACTCTCCGTTATCAGGCATGTTTGCCTTGTCACTGCCGTGGAATATTTCCTGAGGGCTGGCGTTGTTGGTCAGTCTTTTTTGAGGCAGTGTGGCTTTTCTGGAGTGTTGATGGGGCTAACAGTGTTTCTTTGAAGCAAAGGAGGACTTCCTGAGGGCAGACAGGACTGGGAGGTCCACACCACGATGGTAGCAGATTTCACTTGGTCATGCAGAGCTTGTTCTGGTGTTTTTAGGCTGTGGGGTTCTCGCAGGAGGTTGGAGGTGTTGGGCAGCTGTTCCTCAGGAGTGCAGCACCCCCTGGGGGCTGGAGCAGCTATCTGGGTCACTGAGAACCTAAGAGGCTCTTCCCTAGGGCAGCCCAACTGAGAAGGCTGGCCTGAGAATGTAGGCAGATCTTTTCACAGTCTGGCCAAGCTTGTTGCAGCTTTTCTGGGCTGCAGGGGCTCTTCTAGGGGGCTGGTGGTGCTGAGCAGCTATTCCGTGGGAGTGGGGCACCCCCTGGGGGCTTGGGCGGGTAGCAGTGCTACTGGAAACCCAAGAGGCTCCTCCCCAGGGCAGCCTAACTCAGAAAGACCATCTGAGATCTTTTCCCGGCTTGGCCAGGCTTTTTGCAGCTTGTCTGGGCTGCAGGTTTCCTGCCTGGAGCTGGCAGTCCTATACAGCTGATCCACTAGGGCACCCCCTGGGGGCTTGGGTGGGTAGCAGGGCCATTGGAAACCGAAGAGGCTCCTCCCCAGGGCAGCCTGACTCAGAAAAACCTCCTGAGATCTTTTCCTGACTCAGCCAGGCTTGTTGCAGCTTTTCTGGGCTGTAGGGGATCCTGCCTGGAGCTTGCAGTCCTATACAGCTGATCCACTAGGGCACCCCCTGGGGGCTTGGGCGGGTAGCAGGGCCGTTGGAAACTGAAGAGGGTCCTCCCCGGGGCAGCCCGACTCGGAAAAAACCGTCCGGGAATTAGGCAGATCTATTCACTGCCTGGCTCGGCTTGTTCTAGCTTTTCTGGGCTGCAGGCCTTTGCTCGCGGGCTCATGGTGTTTGGTGCTGCTCTGCGGAAGTGTAGCCCCTCCAAAGGGCAAGCAGGCCTGTGCAGGGACAGCCCCTGCAGTGGTAGGCTTCAGGCAATTGTTGAGGCCAGCCCTCCTGGATAGCAGGCAGCCCCAGGTTCGGCAAGAGTGTAGGGGGTGGTGGGGGTGGGGGGAGGGGATGCACTGGGAATCACAGCTTTCAGCTAGCTAGCGGGCCTGTAAGCTTTCTGTGGCATGGGGGGTATTCTATGGGGACCCATCCCTTCTTCTCTCCCCTCCCCAGCACGGGTGCAGACCAGGCTCTTTTCCCAGGTTCCCTCTGATGCGGCTTTCCACTTCCCCGCCCCTAGAGTATTGCTCCCTTCCTCTGCCACAGCTTTGTTTTCTAGTCTCCCAGGCAGTCTCTGCCCCGTCAAATGGTTTCTAGACCTCCCAAGCAGTTTCTGCTCCGCCCCACCCCCCAGCCTGGGGACTATCCTCTGGAACCTAGGTCTCGGTGCCCAGCCCCCACCCAGGCATCCCCCGTTCCTTTCTCGGCGACCAACCCTCGGAGGCGAGGTCTCGGTGCCCAGCCCCCACCCAGGCGTCCCCCGGCCCTTTCCCGGGGACTAACCTCTGGAGCCGAGGACTCGGTGCCCAGCCCCCACCCAGGTGTCTCAATTTTTGGTGACTGTGCCCATAGTTCAGATGGTCTGTTCGGTTCTTGATCGGCTTTTCCGTACTCCAACTTACTGCTACACTCTTGTCTGCATCTGGAGATTCCTCCGGTTCGTTTGATCTTTCCCCCATGTAGGTGACTTTCCAGGGTGCGGGATCCCTTTCTCCTCCACAGTTCCCTTTCGGGAGCGCCCATCCCGCTCGGATTCACCTTCTCTCACTCTCCTCTTTTCTCCCATTCTGCCCCATAATGTCATGAACTTCTTGCCATTATTGGAGTTTAGGTTCTTCTGCCAGCGATTGGTTGCTGTTCTGTGTGAGCCATTTATTCTGTAGATGTGCTTTTTTTTGTTATGTTTGTGAGAGGGCAAGCATGTCCCCCTACTCCTCCGCCATCTTGTCCTCTCTCTAGATTCTTTTTTCTCACATTATCATGCTCCATCATAAGTGACTAGACATAGTTCTCAGTGATACACAGCAGGATCGCATCACTAATCCATTCCAAAAGCAATAGTTTGCATCCATTAACCCCAAGGTCCCAATCCATCCCACTCCCTCCTCATCCCCCTTGGCAAACACAACTCTATTCTCCAAGTCCATGATTTTTTTTCTGTGGAATGGTTCATTTGTGCCATCTATTAGATTCCAGATACAAGTGATATCATCTGGTATTTGTCTTTCTTACTTACTTCACTCAGTATGAGAAACTCTGGTTACATCCATGTGGCTGCAAATGGCATTTTTTATTCTTTTTTATGGCTGAGTAGTATTCCATTATATATATACCACATCTTCCTAATCCAATCATCTATCAATAGACATTTGGGCTGTTTCCATGTCTTGGCTATTGTGAATAGTGCTGCAATGAACATGAGGGTGCATGTGTCTTTTTTCAGGAAAGTTTTCTCTGGATATATGCCCAAGAGGGGGATTGCTGGGTCATAATGTAGTTCTATGTATGTTTTCTAAGGTTCCTCCATACTGTTCTCCAAAGTGTTTGTACCAGCTTACATTCCCACCAACAGTGCAGGAGGGTTCCCTTTTCTCCACACCCCCTCCAGCACTTGTTATTTGTGGACATATTAATGACGGCCTTTCTGACTGGTGTGAGGTGGTATCTCATGATAATTTTGATTTGCATTTCTCTAATAATCAGGGATGTTGAGCATTGTTTCGAGTGCTTTTTGTTCATCTGTATATCTTCTTTGGAGAAATGTCTATTCAGGTCTTTTGCCCATTTTTCAATTGGTTTGTTGGATTTTTGCTGTTGAGTTATATAAGTTGTCTGTATATTTTAATGGTGAAACCCTTGTCAGTTGCATCATTTGAAACTATTTTCTCCTATTCTGTACATTGTCTTTTTGGTTTCTTTTTGGTTTCCTTTGCTGTGCATAAGCTTGTCAGTTTCATTAGGTCCCATTGGTTTATTTTTGCTTTTATTTCTGTTGCTTTGAAGACTGACCTGAGAAAATATTCATAAGGTCGATGTCAGAGAATGTTTTGCCTATGTTCTATTCCAGGAGTTTGAGGGTGTTTTGACTTATATTTAAGCCTTTCAGCCATTTTGAGTTTATTTTTGTGAGGGTGTGTTCTTGTTTCATTGATTTGCATGCAGCTGTCCAGGATTTCTAGCAATTCTTGCTGAAAATACTGTCTTTTTCCCATTTTATGTTCTTGCCTCCTTTGTCAAAGATTAATTGACCATAGGTGTCTGGGTTTATTTCTGGGTTCTCTATTCTGTTCCGTTGGTCTGTCTATCTGTTTTGGTACCAGTACCACACTGTCTCGATGAGTGTGGCTTTGTAATATTGCTTGAGGTCTGGGGGAGTTATGCTTCCTGCTTCATTTTTGTTCCTCAGAATTGCTTTGGCAGTTCTGGGTCTTTTGTGGTTCCATATAAATGTTTGGATTGTTTGTTCTAGTTCTGTGAAAATGGCATGGGTAATTTGATAGGGATTGCATTGAATCTGTAGATTGCATTGGGTACTATAGCCATTTTTCCAATATTAATTTTTCCAACCGAGGAGCATGGAATATCTTTCCATTTTTTTACATCTTCTTTAATTTCCTTGATTAATTTTTTGTCTTTTTTCTTTTTAGGGCTGCACCCTCAGCATATGGAGGTTCCCAGTTTAGGCTTGAATTGGAGCTACAGCTGCTGGCTTATGCCACAGCCACAGCAACCCTGGCTCCAAGAAATGTCTGTGACCTACACCACATCTCACAGCAATGCCTGAGCCTTAACCCACTGACCGAGGCCAGGGATCATACTCGCAACCTAATGGTTACTAGTCAGTTTTGTTGACCACCAAGCCATGATGGGAACTCCCTCCTTGATTAATGTTTTATAGTTCTTAGCATATGTCTTAGCATATGTCTCCTTGGTCAGGTGTATTCCCAGGTATTTGATTTTATAGGGTGCAATTTAAGAAGGTATTATTTTTTTGTATTCCTTTTCTAATATTTCATTTTTAAAATATAGAAATGCAACTTATTTATGGATGTTAATCTTACATTCTGCTACTTTGCTGAATTTGTCAATCAGTTCAGGTAGTTTTTGGGTTGAGTCCTTAGGTTTTTCTATATATAATAAGTCATCTGCCTACAGTAACTGTTTTATCTCTTCTCTTTCTATTTGGATGCCTTTTATTTCTTTTGTTTGTCTTATTGCTGTGGGTATGATTTCCAGTACTATGTTGAATAAAGAGTGGTGAAAGTGGCATCCTTGTCTTGTTACTGATTTTAGCAGGAAGGCTTTCAGCTTTTCTCCATTGAGTATTATATTTGCTGTGGATTTTTCATAAATGGCTTTAAGAAAAATCTCAAATCGACAACCCAACCCACCACATAAGTGAATTAGAAAAAGAACAACAAAGAAAACCTAAAGTCAGCAGAAGGAAGGGAATCATAAAGATCAAAGAGAAAATCAATAAAATAGATTTAAAAAATAGAAAAAAATAAATAAATCAAAGAGCTGGTTCTTTGAATACGTAAACCAAATTGACAAACCTCTGCCCAGACTCACCAAGAAGAGGAGAGAAAAAACCCAAATAAATAAAATAAGAAATGAAAAAGGAGAAGTCACAACAGAATATACAGAAATACAAAAAACTATGAGAGAATACTATCAACAATTGTCTGCTAACAAATTTGACAACCTAGAAGAAATGGACAACTTTCTAGAGAATTACAGCCTGCCAAAACTAAATCAAAAACAAATAGATCAACTGAACAGACTGATCACTAGAATTGAAATTGAATATGTCCTAAAAAACACTCCCTACAAATTAAAGTCCAGGACCAGATGGCTTCACAGGTGACTTCTACCAAACATACAAAGAGGAAATTATACCCATCCTCCTCAAACTTGTTCAAAAGATTTTTTTCTTTTAGATGTGATTGTAAACAAGATTGCTTCCCTCATTTCTCTTTCTGATATTTTATTGTTAGTATATAGAAATGCAATTGATTTTGGTGTATTAATTTTGTGTCCTGCAACTTTGCCAAATCATTGATGAGCTCTAACAGTTTTCTGGTAGAGTCTTTAGGATTCTCTAAGTATAGTATCATGTCACCTCCAAATAGTGATAGTTTTACTTCTTCCTTTTCAATTTGGATTCCTTTTATTTCTTTTACTTCTCTATTTGCCATGACTAGGACTTCTAAAACTGGGCATCTATCCAGAGAAAGCCATGACTCGAAAAGACACATGTACTCCAATATTCATTGCATCACTATTTGCAATATCCAAGACATGGAAACAACCTAAATGTCCATCAACAGAGGAGTGGATCAAGAAGATGTGGTACATATACACAATGGAATATTACTCAGCCATTAAAAGGAATGAAATAATGGCATTTTTAACAACATGGATGGTCCTAGAAATTATCATGCTAAGTGAAGTTAGTCAGACAATGAGACATCAACATCAAATGCTTTCACTTACATGTGGAATTTGAAAAAAGGACACAATTAACTTCTTTACAGAACAGATACTGACTCACAGACTTTGAAAAACTCATGGTTTCCAAAGGATAGAGTTTGGAGGGTGGGGGATGCATTGGGGGTATGGGATGGAAATACTACAAAATTGGATTGTGATGATCATTGTACAACTATAAATGTAATATATTCACTGAGTAATAAAAAATAAAAGAAAAGGGAAAAAAAAGTTGAAGAAGAAGGAACACTACCAAATACATTCTATGATGCCACCATCACCCTAACTCCAAAGCCAGACAAAGATACCACTAAAAAAGAAAACTATAGGCCAATATCTTTGATGAATATAGACACAAAAATTCTCAACAAAATATTAGCCAACCCATTCCAAAAACACCTAAAAATGTTCATATACCACGACCAGGCGGGATTCATCCCAGGTACACAAGGATGATTCAACATATGCAAATCAATCAACATCATACCCCACATTAACAAAAGTCAAAAACCACATGATCATCTCAATAGATGTATAAAAAGCATTTGACAAAGTCCAACATCCATTCATGATCAAAACTCTTACCAAAGTGGGTATAGAGGGAACATAACATAATAACAGCCATATGGAAATGCAAAGGACCCATAAGAGCCAAAGCAATATTGAAAAATAATAAAGTTGGAATACAAATACTACCAAATTTCAAAAACTGTTATGAAGATATGGCATGCAAGACAGTGTTTTTTTAGCATAAAAAATAGACAAGTAGATCAAATGAAGTCCATAAATAGATGTACACGTATATGGAAAACTGATTTTTTTCAAAGGTGCACAGAGAATTCAGTGGAGAAACAGTAGTATTTTTAACACATGGTGCTGAAAAAATCACATATAAGTATATCCCAAAAAATCAATAATTTAAATCCATACCTTGAACCATATATAAAAATTAACTCAAAATGGATCACAGAACAAAGTACAAAGCCTGAAGCTGTAAAACTTCTAAAAGAAAAAGAAAATTGACCTTGAGTTAGGCAAAGGCTTCTTAAAGATGGCACCAAAAAGAATCATTCAAAAGAGGGAAAAAACACTTTTTGGACTTCTTCAGAACTAAGAACATGTACTGATCAAAAGATACTGTTAAGAGAATGAAAAGAGAGGTGACAGACTATGAGAAAAATATTTGTAAATTATGTTTGTTAAAGGACTTGAACTTACAATATATAAAGAACCCACAAAATTCAAAAGTAAGAAAATAAACAACCAATAGTAAAATAAGAAAAAGATTTGTACTCACATTTTAGCAAAGTGACAAGTGCATAAAAAGATAATCAACATCATCCATCACCAAACAAATATACATTAATACAAAAATGAGATACTGTATACACATATTAGAATGCCTAATGTTAAAAACACTGACTAATTATACCAAGTGTTGGTGAGGCCCTGGAGCAGCTGGATCCCTCAAACCCTGTTGCTGGGAATGTAAAATGATATAACCACTTTGGAAAACAATTAGCTAGTCTATTAAAGAGTTGATGACTTATCAACCATAATATCTAGCCATTTCACAACTAGGTATTTACCCAAGAGGATTAAAAGCATATGTCCATACAAATATTTGTAAGTATTTATTCAGCTTTATTTGCAATAACCTAAAACTAGAAACAACACATATTTATCAAGGGTGAGTCGATAAAAAATTTATATATATATATATATATACACACATATGTATATATCACACACTATTCTAAAAGGTAATGAATTATTGATATACAGAACCACATGGATGAATCTCAAAATTATCTTGCTGAGTGAAATCAGACAGGCAAAAAAAAAAAGAGTACATACTGTATAAATCCATTCATATAAAACTCTAGAGTATGCAAAACAATCTATGTGTCAGAAAGCAGTTCAAAGTCTACCTGGGCATGACAGGTGGAGGGATTACTAAGGGGCACCTGGACACTTGCAGGGAGTGATAAATATATTGATTGTAGTTATGGTCTCATGGGTGTAAACATATGTCAAACTTATTTCACACTTTATATATATGTAGGTATTGTCTGCTACATTATTCCTTGATAAAGATACATATGCATATATGTGTATGTATATATATATATAAGAATAAGTATTAGCCTATAACATACTTCAGAAAATAATTTACTATTTTCTAAAAGACAAATTAAAATGATAAATAATTCTAATGATTTTAGGAATTAATTAACCCACTGACAATATTATATATATAATCTCTTGATTTTATCATTAATTAAGCTAACGAAACTATATTTATCAATATAAGATAAAGTTTCCAATGTGATAGGTAGTTAGCTAAATGTTGGATACTTGAACTAATTTACTAGGAATTTTTGAAAAGTGAAACTCATTTTCCTGCTGTGTTAGACTTGAAAAATTCGCCCAGAGAAGAAATGTGAGGAGTTCCCATAGTGGCGCAGTGACTAACGAATCCGACTAGGAACCATGAGGTTGCGGGTTCGACCCCTGGCCTTTCTCAGTGGGTTAAGGATCCGGTGTTACCATGGGCTGTGGTGTAGTTTGCAGACGCAGCTCAGATCCCACATTGCTGTGGCTCTAGCGTAGGCCGGGGTCTATAGCTCCGATTAGACTCCTACCCTGGGAACATCCATATGCCATGAGAAGCAGCCCTAGAAAAGGAAAAAAAAAAGACAAAAAAAGAAATGTGATTTTGGTTTATTTCATCTTATAACTCCAGAGAATTTAATTAAAAAATTAGACAGTTATTATTAAAAACAACACTTTATCTAGTTATGTATTGATTGTTTCATGAGATTAGAATAGTTTAGATTAACCTTTTACAATACTCTTCACAACTTTTTAAGTATCCTCATCTTAAACTTTATTTCTATTCACAAGAACAGAATTGGTTAAAAAAGAAATAAATCAAACAAAAAGATTCATAAACAGGTAATATGAGTTTATACTCAATTACACAACTTTGAATAATACTATATTTTAAAAGTTACTAGCCTAAATAGAAATGTAGTATCTTGCTTATCATTTCTCCCTCATATATATTACTAAGCAAAGTAAAATAGTGATCCAGATGCATTTACATAATATTTAATGAAACTTCGACAGCTAAACTGTCTTTTTTGGCTTTCATTCTTTAATATATATTTTCATAGCCAACAATTTACTCAAGCATTGCACTCCAAAAAACCTTTACAAGCCTGGATTTTACTAGGTTTCAAGTGCTGCTTTCTAGTATAGTATTATATATGAAATAACAATGGATATTGGACAAGAACATTATTTGATAATCTTGTAAGCTACTTTGGTTCAACAGAAAGAAAAACACTCCACTGTCTATACTGGAAAACAATGTGAAATATTCTGGTTGATTATCCTACTGGGCTATTTTTGTTTTTGTGTGCACCCATGGCATGCAGAAGTTCCGGGGCCAGGGATCAAACCTATGCCTTAGCTGTGACCCAAGTCACAGCAGTGACAATCCCAGGTCCCTAAACCACTGAGCCACCAGGGAACTCCATAGTGGTAGTCTTCTAAAAGAAATCTGTTAATGGGGCATAAATACAACAATACTTCATATTCATCTGTAATGAGCCCTTATGATAGTCATGGTGACATGACAACACAAATTAGGATTTTAAAATACATTCAACTGTTTATATTTTCTAGCAAATACACTTACTTTAAAATGTTTTATGTCTCCAATATAAGCAATTTGAAGTAACCAAAATGATTGCATATATGCTCATGATAAGTACACGTCCATTAGAGTTGAGAATCTTTCTGGTGGCTTGGGTGATGCTTTGAGTTGGTAAGGGAGGATCGTTGATATTTGTTAAGAATGACATGGGAACCAAGATTTTCTACAGAAATCTTAAGCCTGTGTGAGGAAGCCTGTAACTACAGAGTACAAGGGTGTATCACACTGATTGATACATGAAAGAGACTATGACGCATTCTCAACAGGGGTGAAATATCCTCCACGGGGGAAAAATTGGTTCTTGGGAGGCAAAAGCCATTGACATCACAAGAGTTTGTGGCACTCTAAAAGGCTGGAGCACAAAAACAGATACAAAATACATCTATGGTATTAAAATTTCATGAGGGGGGTAATTATGAAAAAATGTATAAACATCTCTGTAGCAGGGACATGAATGGAAAGAAGAGGTTGAGAAACACTTCACTATAAGATGGAAAATCCAATTTCTGGTACAAGTAATAAGAGCCAGACCCCCACATCTATGTGGGTATTCCTTTTTTAACTCAAAGGTGTTTGGTATGCTTATATTTAGGGTTGCACTGAGTTGGGTGAGAGGCAAGGGAAAAGAATTAGGGGATCTCCAAAACTTAAGGTATTAGCTAAATAACTCCCACATCATCTATCTTCTGCCACATCTTCCTCTGTAGCACTGTATTGAATTCAGTGGTCGATTGTAGGTCACATAGAACTTTTCAGATTTTGTCTATTACAAGAATATAAAATTGACTGACATGAATTTCCAAAGGTAAGGTAAAAGATTTGATACTGAGGAAAACTCAGGGAAATGTTGAGAAAATTTTGCAATGCAATGCCAATGTCAAAGATCTGAATTATTCATTTACTAAGGGTCATTCTCCAAGTAATATTGTCTTAGTTTTTTTTTTTTATGTGCTTAGATTGAACAAGGAAGTTATAGGTGCTAGACATTTGAATGGTTTATTAATGAACCAACCCACCCTGAAGAAGTCTTGACCTGACACATCTACAGATTTGAGCTCAAGATGGTTCATCTATATAAAAGTCTCCTCCTGGACCCCATAGTTTCTGATCTTTATATTACAGTGTTTCATAGAACAAATGATATCTGAAACATGTAGAAAAAGAAATAGCGTGAGACATAGTCATTAAATTTTTCTTTTTAGAACACAGTCTATTAATGATATGCAGGTAGTGGTTGCCCAATGCAAATTATGCATAGCAGAACAGCAAACAGCAAGGCTTTTAAGAAATGCTTTCAAATAGACTTTAACAACATCCATGGTTAGTTCAGGGGAAGGACAATGGCTGTGTAGATTCAAATGATTTTAAAAGCATGGGAGTGCGGAGTTCCCGTCGTGGTGCAGTGGTTAATGAATCCGACTAGGAACCATGAGGTTGAGGGTTCGGTCCCTGCCCTTGCTCAGTGGGTTAACGATCCGGCGTTGCCGTGAGCTGTGGTGTAGGTTGCAGACGCGGCTCGGATCCCGAGTTGCTGTGGCTCTGGCGTAGGCCGGGAGCTACAGCTCCGATTCAACCCCTAGCCTGGGAATCTCCATATGCTACTTCAACCCCTAGCCTGGGAATCTCCATATGCCGGGGGAGCGGCCCAAGAAATAGCAACAACAACAACAACAAAAGACAAAAAAAAAAAAAAAAAGCATGGGAGTGCAAACTCTGATATAAATGAACACTGATAATTGTACTCTAAGTGGAAAAAGCAGTTCAATCCAAGCTCAGAAAATTCCTGACTACTCAAGTTAGGGTTATTCTGATTAATATTTATCAATCCTTAATAATCTTCCTCCTCGTTTCCACTGTTCTGGTCATTTGCCTTCTTATCATTACCTCCACCATAGGTTAAGAGGGAGCACAAAAAAGGTGAAATAGAATTCCATCAATTTTAGTACTTACTAACAGCTCTTTTCAAAAGGCTAGTCTAAAATGATAGCTAAAGCAGCAGCTGAGGATTTTTATACATTTCTCTTTATTGTGGGCATTTAAAAACCTTTTATGCACTGGGTTTTATTGGAATAAGCATAGTCTGTACTCCATGGTACTTATGATAATAAAATTATAAACATATTTCTAATCAAAATATAAGTATACTGGCATCATGTTAGTAACAACATATTTGCTAAGGGTCAAAGCACACAGAATGGTGCCTTTAACAGCTGTGTATAAAATTAGATTGAGGTAAAGTAAGAAAGCTTTTTCTTTCATAGAGTGGTGGTATAGAAAATTTATGAAGAAAATAGTATAGATGCACAAGAATTAGGTGCACAAGAACTGTGAAACTATCAAATATGATATTCGTGTATAAAATATTATGTTTGATTTGAAATGAGAAAATATTCAAGTTCTTATTTTTTAATCTTACGTCAATGAATTAAAATTGCAATGCCTTTGAGAAAAGATTAAGCATTTTTTTATAATAGAAGGTCATGTCCAGGTAATAAATTATTCAAACACATACATCTTTTGAAAAGAAACTTGGAGGTGGTTTAGGAGTCTGTGGAATTTATAGATTTAGTTCTATGGCCCTGTCAAACACTTTAATTTCTTACTTATTTTATTAAAATTTAAAATTCATGTCAGGGTAGAAGTGTGTGCTAGTTAGCTCTTGTTGCATTAAAAATTTTCCCAAAGCTTAGTGACTTAAAACAAATATATAGCATCTCATAGTTTCTGTGAATCAAGAATCCGGGCATGTCTTAGGTGAGTCCTCAGCCTCAAGGTCTCTCACAAGGCTGTGAATCAAAATGTAGGCAGGGGCTGAACTCATCTCAAGGCTGGACTGGGGTGTGTTGGCAGGTCTGCTGCCAAATTCACTCATGTGGTCATTGGCAGAAATCAGTTCTTTCAGATTCACTGGATTGGGGGCCTAAGCACCTCCCTGGCAGTTAGCCAAAGACCTCTCTCAGTTTCTTGACATATGGGTCTCTTCATGGAGCACCACAAAACATGGCAGCTGTTTTCATCAGGGAAATGAGAGAGCAAAAACAACAAAGACCAAGTGTTGGGGAGGATGTGGAGAAAAGGGAACACTTAGTGCACCATTAGTGGGAGTGCGAATTGGTGCTGCTGCTATGGGAAACACTGTAGAAATTCTTCAAAAATTTTAAAATAGAACCACCATATGATCCAATAATTTCCATTCCTGGGTTTTTATCTGAAGGAAACAAAAGCACTAATTAGAAAAGATTAATGCACCTCTATAATCATCACAGTGTGAATTAAAATAGCCAAGATATAGAAGGAACCTATATGCCTATCAATAGATTAATGGATAAAGATATGGTACATATACATATATATGTGTGTGTGTGTGTGTGAGATGGAATATTACTCAGCCATAAAATATAAGGAAATCTTGCCATTTGCAACAATGTGGATGGACCTAGAGAGTATTATGCTATATGAGATAAGCCAGACAGAAAAAGACAGATACTGTGTAATTTCACTTAAATGTGGACTCTAAAAGACAATGAATAAAAGCAACAAAATAAAAACAGAGTTATAGATACAGAGAAGAAACAGGTGGTTGTCAGAAGGGAAGAGGGTGGGGAGTGGAAGAAAATAGGCAAAGGAGATTAAGAAGTTCAAACTTCCAGTAGCAAAATAAGTGACTCAAGGGTATCAACTGTACAGTGTGGGAAATATAATCAATAACTATGTAATACATTTGTATGGTGACACATGGTAACTAGACTTATCATAGTGATCATTTTGAATTATACAGAAATATTGAATCACTATGTTCAGTAATAGTAACAAACATAGTATTGTAGGTCAACTATACTTCAAAAACAAACTCTTTAAAAAATATCAGATTTGTGGTTATCCGAGGTGCAGGGTATAGGGAGAGTGAAATGGATGAAAACAGTCAAAAAGTACAAACTTCCAGTTATAAGATAAATAAACACTAGTGATTTAATGTATAATTTGATAAATATAATTAACACTGATGTATGTTATATATGAAAGTTGTTAGGAGAGTAAACCCTACGTGTTATTATCACAAGGAAATATTTTTCTATTTCCTTAATTTTGTATTTAGATGACAGATGTTCACTAAACTTGCTGTCATATTCATTTCATGATATATATGTAAATCAAATTATTATGCTGCACATCTTAACCTTATACAGTGCTGTATGTCAATTATATCTCAATAAAACTGGAGGAAAAATTATATGAAGCTTAGTAGGAGTGATCATGGAAGTAAATCACAAAATGTCCATTGAGTGGTGCAAGTATTGCTCTTAACTGGAATTGTAGACATTCAAAGACTTGACTACTCCAGAGAAACCCAGGGTGTTACATTGGAAGGCCTTTGTGGAGCTTGGAAAATCAAAGATGCATAGATTTCACCTCAGATCAACTTGAGACTGCTCCAAGAGTGAAGCTTGCATAGCAATCTTTTTATTTTTTATTTTCTCCTTTTTAGGGCTGCATGCACAGCATATGGAAGTTCCCAGGCTAGCGGTCAAATCAGAGCTACAGCCTCCAGCCTACACCACAGCCACTGCAATGCGGGATCCAAGCCACATCTGTGAACTACATCACAGCCCACGGCACGCCAGATGCCCCCACCCACCCATCCAGGGATCAAGCCTGCATCCTCAGAGATACTAGTCAGATTTGTTTCGGCTGCACCACAATGGGAAATTCATTTTTCTCAATCTTTTTAGACAGTGATTCTCAATGTGTCTTAAAGATTGCTAACCATTCCTAGATACATGTGTATTTATCCTTCTATCAGATCTATGCCTAGCTATCCAGCTTCTTCTGCCACACAACTTTTTACTCTCTTTAGTTTATGCTCCTCCAGTCACTATTATCCTTGTAATTCCATGAGCCCTAGTTCCTGTAATAATGAAATCTATGAAGAAGGTATGCAAACATGTTAACTATAATCCACACACAATTGAGGAGGCAATATCTGGAAGCCAATTTATATACATTGTTGCAATATTTATATTTAACTTATATGAATAATAATTGGTATTGGGCGTTTAGGAGCATACACTTTGGAATTTAACTTAGACCTAAATACTCAGATCTATCACACATCAGCTGTTGACCATAGGCAAGTTATTCATCCACTCTGAGTTATATTTCCTCATGGTAATCCTTTGTGTCTAAAATTGATCCTCATTATTCATGGATTCCATATTTGTACATTCATCTACTCATTAAAATTTATTTGTAACCCAAAATAAAGACTTGTGGTGCTTTTCTGGTCATTTGTGGACACATGAAGTGTGGTGAAAAATTTAATTCCCCAATGCACATGTCCCGAACTCCACTTGAACGAGGCAATGATCTTCTGTTTTGTTTCATCTTTCATCAAGTAAGTAAACGTCCTTTTTGGGTTCTATTTAGTGTCCCTTCTTTCATATTTGTGTGCTTTTTGTTGGTGATTTCACTATTTAAAATGGCCCCCAATTCAGTGCTGGAGTCATTCTGAGCGTTCTTAAGCACAGGAAGTCTTGAATATGTGATAATTAGGGAGAAAATACTATGTTAGATAGGCTTCATTCAAACATGGAGTTGTAATGATGTTGGCCATGAGATCGATGCTAATAAGTCATCCATCTAAATTAAATAAGGGGTTTTTAAAACAGAAACAAAGATAAAACAAGATTATGTGTTGATCTGTTGATAAAAATTTTGTGACTAGGAATCTAACCCTGTATTTTGCCTAGGGACAATTGGTGAGTATTCACTGATTAAGATTTTGCAGTGACTTTACAGAACATAACTACCATGAATAATCAAATCAAGTGTATTTCTAAAGATTATTATTAAAGGAAATAATAAATACAAAAGAGCACAGTATTATATTGTTTTATTAATACTGCAACTATTAATAGTGTGGGCATTTTTACAGACTAAACAGTTTTCACAGAGTGCAGAAATCTTTCAGGCCATTGGAAAGGCATATTCCTACTTCAATGCACTAAATGACACCTTCTTGCTTCAGGCAATATGAGAATGTGGCTCAATAGCTCATACATATAAATAGCATTATACCAAGCAGTAACCTACTCAAAAAGAAACATTTCAAGTTCAATGCAAACCTATTGTCCTTGTCAACTCTTATCCTAAATAATACATTCTGCAAATTCCATTGGATAGCCTTTCCTTTAGATGCATTTACTTTCTGACTTTAATTTCAGGAGCCCCTGTAATCTTTTCTAACTTTTCTATGACCTGTCTTTATACCCCAGCAAGGAAAGTGACACAGACTAATTTAAGTCTCTGATGTTTAGTCCTAACATCATAATTTGAAACAATATACTATTTATCTATCAGTTCTTCCAGACTGCAGAAATACCTGTTATATACAAACAGAAAGTCAAAATGATTAAAAGAGATCTTGTATGTACATGTGGTTGAGCATGTGGGTATGTGTGCATAAAATTATTTTAGTGACTATAACTAAGTGCTACACATAAATGCCATTTTTGAATTTTGAAAGATATTAGTGTTTTTGTATATATATATATATGTAACAGACTGCTACCAAGATAATTGCCAAAATTCAGCTTCAGACATTATGTATTTTTTGACATCTGAAAACTCATAACTTATTTTTACTACTTTTCTAGTTTGCAATTCATTAACTGCTTTGTTATATATTTTTAGTGCCAGAGAAGACTTTAAAAAGCAATGGCAATGCTCTTTTGAAATGCCACAAAATAATGACATTTACTGCAAAAAGCTAAATGTTGCCTATATTATTAAAAAAAGGTTGAAATCTCCATTTGAGCCTGGAAATCATGTATAAGCTAAGTATATTTAACTTAAAGAAATGTATTTTTTTCTGAATATCCTGTTTTTGATGTTCAAACATCATTTCTTTGTGAACTTTGTGATGGTAAATGACATTTTAAAAATATCACTACCTGAAAAAATTAAAAGTTGACAACTCTACATGAAATATAAACATCTGGGTGCCCCTGACCCAGGCCACACAAAATTAACCAGGGGAAGACACATGCACAAACACACACACATACACACATACATACACTCTCAACAAAAAGGATTAGGGACGTTTGGCTGTTTAACATCATAGAAACAAGACCAACTGATTATTAGAAGTTTTCCTTACTTAAAATAATATTTAATAAACACAATATAAACATTCCTTAACTTCAAATATTGAAACAATTTTAAGTCCAAGTAATGATTTCATCAACACAAACGACACTACCCTAAAAATCACTTCTAATCTGTTATTTGGTTATACAGTGATTAGTAAAGTTAACATTGTAGTATAGCTGTTTAAAAAGAAATGGCTAATCTATGCCTAAAACAACCACTAAAAACAAAGTGTTCCCCATGAGGCAGCAACAAAAGAGATAAGATTGAACTGTTAAAATATCCAATTAATCTAAAATCAGAAGAGGAAACAAAACAGAGAACACATCAGACAAATAAAAAAAATAACAATATCACTGGCTTAACACCACACATGTCAATAACTGCATTAAATGCAATGGTCCAAATGCCCTAATTAAAAGTCAGAGATTATCACATTGAATAAATAAAGCAAAACCTAACTATATGCTGCTTAATTGAAACCCAATGTAAATATAAATACACACATACATTAAAAGTAACAGGATTGGTGTTCCTGTTGTGGCTCAGCAGTAACGAACCTGACTAGTATCCACAGGGATGCGAGCTCGATCCTGCTCAGTGGGTTGAGGATCTTGCATTGCCATGAGCTGAGGCATAGGTCACAGCTGCCATTCAGATCTGGCATTGCTGTGACTGTGACGTAGGTCTGCAGCCAGAGATCCGATTGGATCCTTAGCCTGGGTACTTCCATATGCCACAGGTGTGGCCCTAAGAAGAAAAAAAAGTGACAGTATGTAGAGAGTGCCTTTGTGGTGAAACAGGTTAAGGATATGACATTTTCACTGCAGCAGCTTGGGTCACTGCTGTGGTGTAGGTTCAACCCTGGTCTGAAACTTCCACATGCTGTGGGTGTAGCCAAAAAAAAAAAAAAAAGTAACAGGATGTATATTAGTTCATTAAAGTTTCTGTGCAAATTGCCAAAATTTGGGTAAATTAAAACAATGTAAATTTGTTATAGTTTTAGAGGCTGAAAGTCTATAAGGTGTTAGATGGATCATACTTTCTCTGAGACTCTGTGAAGTATCTTTCTATGTCTCCTCCTACTTTCTCATGGTAGCTGGAAATCTTTGGCATTCCTTGGCTTACAACTCTATGAGACCAGTCTACACGTTCATCTTCATTTGGCATTCTGCCTGTGTCTGCATCATCACATCCTCTTCCCTCAGTGAATATCTATCTCTGTGTCCAAAATTCTCTATTTTTATAAGGATATCAGTCATACTGGACTTTAACTCTGTAAAGACTCTATCTTTTGAGGAGAACACAATTCAATCCATAACAGATGGACAGTATATACATCCTAACACTAATCAAAAAAAACTGAAGTATCTATATTAACATTAGCCAAAGAAAATTTCAGAGCAAAGGATATAACCAAGGGTAAAGAAGAGAATTTAATAATATTAAAGTCATCATCCAAAAAGAGGACAAAACAATCCTAAACATTTATATCCCTATTAACAGGTACCAAATACATGAAGCAGAAACTGATAGAACAGGCAGGAGATATATTGATCTATAATTATAGTCAGAAATTTCAAGACTTCTCTTTTGGTAATTAATAGACTTCTCTCTTTGGTAATTAATTTTATTGTTCATAAAATCAGCAAGGATGTGGTAGATGAACAACACTATCAACCAATTAGAACCTAATGACATTTGGAGTTCCCGTCGTGGCACAGTGGTTAACGAATCCGACTAGGAACCATGAGGTTTCGGGTTCGGTCCCTGCCCTTGCTCAGTGGGTTAACGATCTGGCGTTGCCGTGAGCTGTAGTGTAGGTTGCAGACACGGCTCGGATCCCGCGTTGCTGTGGCTCTGGCGTAGGCCGGTGGCTACAGCTCCGATTCAACCCCTAGCCTGGGAACCTCCATATGCCACGGGAGCGGCCCAAGAAATAGCAACAACAACAACAACAACAAAAGACAAAAAGACAAAAAAAAAAAAGAACCTAATGACATTTATAATGTACTCCAACCAACAGCAACAAATATACACATTCTTTTCAAATGCACATGAATGTTGACCAAGATAGACCATATTCTGGGACATAAAACAAGTCAATAAATTTAAAAGGATTCAAGTCATATCAAGTATGCTCTGTGACCAAGTGGAAAAAAAATTAAAATCAATAACAGAAAAATTCTCTGGAAAATCTTGAAGTATTTACAAATTCTAAGAAAAAAATTGTTTTCCTCAACCTTCATAGGGTTCCTGGCTGAGTCTGAAAATAAAATTGACAAAGATTAACAGCATAAATGTATACATATCTTATTAAATGTTTACATGCACACAGGAGCCTTGACAAGTGAATGAAGACCCAAAGAAATGACCAGAGTAGGAAGTCTCCACTCCTTTTAGAAAAAGAAAAAATATATTTGTGAAGGATGATAACACAAACGGCTATGGTTGGAAATGGTCAAAAAGTAACTCGGAGGGGTTAGCTTAATAAGTTTGGGTTGTCTTAATAAAGTTTGTTGATACAGATTTTTTGGCCCCAAATTCCCTGTCTCCGATGACAAGAATGTGTTCCTTCTTCTCATGGAAGATTTATCTTTTGTTTTCAGGGAAGAAGAGTGAAGTGTGGGGATAATGTCAGAGTGATGTTTCTCCTGCTGTTTTCTCAAGTTCCTTCAACTTAAGATATTCAATATATTAAAGTACCAAATTTTGAGGTAGCATGTCCTGAACTCCATCAAACTAAACAACACACTAATCCATAGGTGAACACTGATTTCAAAAGTGACATTAGGAAGGATTGCAAATTAAATGAAAATGAAAGTACAGCATACCAATATTTGTAGGATGCCACTAAGTCAGTACTCAGGGGGGATTTAAGGCACTAAATGCTTATATTAGAAAAGAAGAAAATTTTCCAATGAGGTACCTCTGCGTTCACATTTGGAAACTAGGAAAAGAACAGTGAACTCATTCCAAAGTTAGGATAAGAATGAAATTTATTAAGATCAGCACAGACATCAATTTAATAGAAAACAGAAAAATAATGGTTTTCATGTCTTTGATACATCCTTGAGAGAAATTAAATAAGAACTAAATAAACAGTTTCACCATGTTCATGGAGTTAAAGATTCAGTATTGTTAAGATTGTTAATAACGCTTTTTTTTTTGCACATTCTCATGATCCATAATAAGCGACTAGACATAGTTCCCAGTGCTACATAGCAGATTTCATTTCTAATCCATTCCAAAGGCAATAGTTTGTTATCTATTAACCCAAAGCTCCCTAACCACCCCACTCCCTCTCCCTCCCCTGTGGCAACCACAAGTCTATTCTCCAAGTCCATGATTTTCTTTTCTGTGGAATGGTTCACTTGTGCCATCTATTAGATTCCAGATATAAGTAATATCCTATGGTATTTGTCTTTCTCTTTCCGACTTACTTCACTCAGTATGAGAGTTTCTAGTTCCATCCATATTGCTGCAAATGGCATTATTTCATTCTTTTTTATGGCTGAATAGTATCCCATTGAATAACACTGTTAATAGTACTTAAGATTGTTTATTTGTCCACAAATGGGTTTATAAGTTCAAAGTAATCCCAATTAAAATCTTCGCTGTCTTTTTGTAGAAATGGACAAACTGATTCTGACATTCATATAGAAGTGAAAAGCATTCATAATAGCTAAAACAAGTTTGAAAAAGAAGAAAAAAGTTGGAATACTAACCACCACTATCTTATTTCAAGATGTATAAAGCAACTATCAAAGACAGAATTCTATTCATATAAAACTAGATCTATGGAGCAGAATAGCAATCTAAGTAGATAGATAGATAGATAGATAGATAGATAGATAGATAGATAGAGGTAGATACAGATATATATATATGTATTTCACCTAATTTTGTCAATTCAGTAAAGAAAGAATAGTTTTTTTTTTCAGTAAATGGTGCAGTAAGAAGATATTCTTATAAGTTAAACATATTCTTTCTATATGGTTCAGCCATTCCACTGGTAAGTTTTTATCCAAGAGTAATAAAAGTATATGTTCATACGAAGGCTTGTAAACAAATAATCACACAGCTTTATTTGTAATACAAAAACTTAAAACAACTCAAATGTGTACTTAGTGGATAAACAAACTGTGGAATACATAAAATGGAATACTACTCAGCAATAAAAAAAATTAATGAACTGTAAGTGCAAGTTACAGCATGAACACATCTGAAAATAATTACACTTAGTAAAAAGAAAACAGAAAAAGAGTAAATACTGCAAGATGTAATTTATTTAAAACTCTAGAAAACGCTAAATATTCTGCAATGATAGAATGCAGGTCAGTAGCTGCCTGGGAATACTAGAAGGTAAAGATTACAAAGGAGTACTAGGGAACATTTTTGGGTGGGCTACTGTCCTTGGTGATGGTTTCACTATTGCAAATATATGTTAGGACTCTCAATTTTTATATTTTTAATATGTGCATTTTACTGTGTGTCAATTCTACCTCAATAAACCCATTAATTTTTTTTGAATATTATAGTCATTATTTTTAACAGCTTATTGCATGGTTCTAATATGTATATGGGTTTGAGAACCAGAAACCTATTTCACCACAAGGTGGAATACAACTGATCATACAGTTATGACATCTGCATAAAATCTTTCCCTTTTTGTATTTTTAATGCAATTATTTCCTTAACAAGATTTATGCTATTTTTTTGGTTCAGTTAGATAAGTACCAAGTTTGAAAACAGGTACGTTTTCAATAACCTTTAACTCCCAAAACTATTGTGTTTGATGTTGCTGTAAATCATGGCACGTCAAAGGAAGAGACAAACTTGTGGATCATCTTTCTTCAATGTTGGTTAGGTTATGGGATGGAGTGAATTTTCACGTAGTTTGGAAAAAGATACTGTAATGTTGAGAATGAAACACTGTTAAGTTTTCCTCTTTGAACCAGCCAAACACCAACAGAGGCCAGAGAGCTAATAAAATATCCTAAATTTCTTTGGAGAAAAATATAAGGTACAGATTGAGTGATGCGGTGCATGATACTTTTGGTCAAACTATATATTAGTATTGTTTCCAACTCTGAACATTCATGTTATGAAAAAATATATAGTTGAAGTCAAAGTGGATGTTTAAAAATAAAGAAACTGAGGACCTGTCAAAGGATTTTGTTGGGCAAGGAAAGATGGCTATTTATATTTGAAATAAAGGAGAGAACATGTTCTATGCTGTGGATAATACCAATATCCCTGAAGCAACAAGGAAAAGGTGACTCTAGAGGAAACATTTTCATATTATTATTTTTGATTCATAATTGAACTTATGCAAGGTGACTCTAGGTAAGACAATTTGTACAGACTCCTACTTCTATCCTTTCCACTAGTGGCTGAGCCACCATGAACTCCTCCACATCATAACGATCACATGATTGGTATGTCTGGAAACTGTGCTATGAGCCTACAGTATATAGCTCCTTCTCAAGAAACTCTCATTAGGAAATAGTTCCAAGAACCTCTTTGGAAAGAGTTATATGTCCTCACTCCCTAATGAAGTAAAGACTGATAACTCATACATTTAGATTAGCTAGTCTACCTGACACTCCCAATGTATTTCCCTGGCTGATTCAAGCTTACCACTTCAGAAATTAACCTCTTAGTTACAGATATTATTTTTGGTGAGAAATTGTACTTTTCAACCTGTGGTATACATATAGATATAAAAATATATAAGAAAACATTCATTTTGTCTAAATTTCCATTGTTATTTGTGTTCATTAACTAGAGAATCCTAAGTCAACAATCGCTAAAAATTCACTTTTTCTTCTGAAGGTTTATTTCACAAGCCAGTTTCACGGAAATGAAGTAAATGTATTTCTTCCAGCACCAACAAATGGAGCTTAAAGAAAATGAGTAATGAGGAGTTTCCACCTTGGCATAGTGGGTTAAGAATCCGACTGTACCAGCTTGGGTTCCTGTGGAGGCACAGCTTCAATCCCAGCCTTGGACAGTGGGTTAAAGAATCCAGCATTATTTAGGGATTCAGTGAGATTATACACACATTTACACACAGTTATATGCACACATACATTCATGCAAAATATACTTTGTGTTTCTTGTAGATTTCATGAAAACAAAGACTTTTATAACTTTATTATTTTTCTCCCATTTTTAAAGATGATTGGAAATATCCTATTTCTGTGACTTTCATTCAGCATACACATATCCAGCATCAGACCAGAAATGTGAGTCTTGACAGCTCCTGCCAAGGTAGTAATAGTGTTTATAATTGCTCTCAGCTGTGCTTTCAGTTCCCTGAGACAGGCAGGAATACCAACAAGGTCAACTCATTTATCTACTGTGGCAATGGCACTAGCTTATTATGAGAATACAAGAGAATACAGGCTTTAGAAACCATGGCTTTAGAAATAGGACTGAAATAGAGTAAGAAAAAAATTAAAGTCTTGAAAATTTCTTTCAATAATTTTAAAACTGTTGCTTAAGATGAGAACATGTCAGACACAGAAATGGAAACTATTCAAAATAGTTTTTCCAAAAATGGAACAGTCTAGTCTAATAGTTAAGAACATAGGGTTTGGCTCAGTTTATTCATCTGGTAAATGAGGTAATTATTCCTAATATCGGGATGTGGTGAAAACCAAATGAGAAGTCACATGGAAAGTGCTTAGGACAGGGCCTGGCACCTACTCATCATTCTTTATATTGAAGGTATAATAATTTAGAATAGGGATAGTATTCAAGACATAGACTTGTTTCCAGAGACCCAGACAAGGTGTCTTGATGACAAGTTTTATTTGTCTGGAAAGCATTTTAAACTATGTTTTATTGGCCTACACTTTGGAGGAAAATAGAAAAGTAGCACCATTTTTCACTGAACCAATTTCCCTGAATACTTGTTGATATTTTGTTGAAGATGCCTATATATGCATTATTTTCTTTACAAAACATATTGAGATTATATTCATCCTATATCTTGTCTTGCAAATACATTTATGTTTCTGTGTGTATCCATGTGACAATGAAGTCCCTGCCTAATGCAGAGGATCTTCATCAGTTAATTTCTAGACATTGCTCCCTTGTTAACAGACCTGATGTGAATTTATATGTGAGTGCTGACACAAACACATGTGTACCTACGTGTGTGTGTTTAAAGGAAAAAATCATGTAACTGGGGCCAGAGAAATATTTATATCAGATACTAGAAAAAATGTGCTCAATGTAACTGCAATTGTATTAACAAGTGGTACTACCATTAGGGCTATAAAGGTACCATAACCTTGTACATTGAGGCTCAAGTAACATTTTTAGCTTACTGATTTGTTCTACCCAACAAAAAATATACAAAAATAACACATTAGTCCATGTCACAAAAATAAATGGAAGGACTCTACTCCCACTTGGAGGCAGAAGAAGCTAATTCCTACATTGCCATCATTTGCCTTTTGGTTAAAAGGACTATTTCCCTGTCAGTGTATCAGGTAGGGGAAATGTTTCATTTAATGATAAACTGCTGAATCATTGTTTACAAAGTTCCCTAAATTCCATGGAAAGATACTGAAATAACTTATCTTCAATTTATCCTGAGTACTGTGTGGGCTAAGGGCAGTGGAGGGCTAAGCATGACACAGCACATTTTGTGTGGTCTATTTGTGGTGGGGGCAAACCATAGCAGTCATCTGAGACACCAGAAGTAGGCACAGCCCACCACAACTAGGGGTCTGTGAAAAGGCACCACCTGCAGCACCAGTCACCTCAGAAGTTGGCAACAAAGGGGGCTCTGCAACTGAGCACCACCCAATCACTCTCAGTCTCCTGGGAACACACCCACCCTGCTGCTGTCACTGCCAAATGCTCTGGGGCTCCACCTACACCTGTCTGATCACTGTCACTCCCCAGGGCCCTGAAACTAGGAGAAGCCTGCACCATCTTCCATGGTCCTCGCCACTATCGAGGGCCCAGCAACCAGGACTACTAGCCCTGCCCATTGTCTCCATCTCCCTGGAAGCACGCACAGCATCCTAAAAATAGTAGGCTCTCACAAAATACTCAGGGGTGTTTGTGCATATAAATAGCCCTCCAAGACTATGGTACTTGTTTTCCCTAAACTCACAGAATAAAAAATATAACCATTCCTAGTCAAAAGAACAAGAAAATTCACCTGAAGGAGCAAACGATGAAACAGACTTCTGCAGTCTAACAGACACCCAGTTCAAAAAGGAGATAGTGAAAATACTGAAGGAATTAAGAGAAGATATGAACAGTAATTCAACTCCTGCTTTCCTGATTTTCCACGGGCATGAAATATCTTTTCCCATTCACTCTATATGTGTCCTTTGCCCTGAGGTGAGTCTTTTGTAGGCTTTTATTTTTTTTTTTAATCCAATCTGCCATTCCATATCTTTTTATTGGAGCATTCAGTTCATTGACTTTTAAGGTAATTATTGATAAATATGTGTTTACTGCCATTTTCAACCTTGTTTTCCAGTTGATTCTATGGTTCTCCTTTGTTCCTTTCTTTCATTGGTGAACGTGACCTCTTACTTCTCCTCCCTCTTGCTCCATCTCCAAGTTTTATTTTTAAGACATGCCTTTGCATATATAGAATTCTTGATTCTAGCCGAGGGCCTGGTTTCCATTTGCATAATCTCCAGATGTAAAACACTCTGTATAAATTTTGTAATATATAATAATATGCCTCATCAATAGTTAAGTCTATGTGGCAAATCTGCTTCTCTGACGAATCCACTACAGCTCTAAGGGAGAAAGATAATGTGGAAACTAGTGCCTCTGCCTTTTGTGAGTCTCAAGAAAACTAACCCATCAAGTATTTCATGTTAGGCTAATGCTGGATTGGTTTTCTAAACACAATTTCAGCAAGAATTAGTGAAATTAACTGCACAGCACAAGCAAAAACAACTTTAAAGAATCCTCGATTATCTGCAAAACTAATATCTGGAGTGCAAAATGCTGCTTCAGACTAAGGTGTTTCATGACTTCTGCAGCCTCTTCCAAAAGATTAAATCATGATTAACTTTATTTTGGTTCTGTACATGAATCTACAGTCCCATTTTCTGAAATTTAAATCCATGAACATTATATGTGATATGATCCTATAGTCTAAAATTGCACCCAAATATTCATGTTGATAAAGCATAAATTACTTATCCACTTCCTGTCCATGTCAGATTTGACTGTCAGTTGAGCTAATATTTTATAAGACATACAAAAATACAGTATCCTCATATACAGGGAGATATTTATAATTTTGTAGGGAATTCACTATTTTTTAAAAACCTGTATTTGATTGAGTTGAACATACAAAAGTGATTTGTTCTTCCTCAATTTATTTGTCTTCAGAGCTCTGAATTCAAATTGTTCTTTCATTTAGAACTTTCCTTTGAGCATTGGGTATTTTATTTCTTTTAGCTAAAATTTACCAAATTTAAATAGACACAAAAATATAGTACATGAATCTGTGTTTATTATTTGTTAAAATGTACATGGAAAGAATAGGTTGGGGTGTCATGCAAGGAAAAGTGTAGGCTATATTTAAGTTTAGAAAAGGTTCCATCTCCAAGATAAATACTGGAATCGGGAATAGCATAGGATATAATATAGTCAGAGTAGGCAGCATAAATGAGTTTAAGGCTAAGATGGATATGCATCTGGAATCAGTCAGATATGCTTGGTGAATAGCAAGATGTACCTGCCGAATAGCAGCAGGATAACCAGATTGATACTGGCTCTTTCCAACAATAAATTCCATGTTTCAGAATAATATCTCATGGCTGGCAATTGGAACAGTGGTAGCACAATTGGATTGATTGGCACTGAACATAAGGTTTTATTTGTCAACAAATGTGTTTCAGGATTCATCAGAGACTCACTGATTGGTTGGATACTGGCTGCATAGAAAAAAAAATTATAAGTCTTTCACAGAAGGTTTTTGGGAATATATGAACAACACTGATTTGTCAGCACAGTCACATACTGAAAAATGCAAATGTTTTCCTGGTAGTCATTGCTGTTCAGGACAGAGGCAAGAGATTAATAAACAGATTTGCATGCAATAAATGCAGGGTACAGTCATCTCATTGAGGGTTGAACATGATTTTTGTTCTTTGTAGAAATTTTTTGCCACTTTCCTTTGTCCCTCACAACTTATCCAACCCCCAGTGGATACCATAAGGCCATGGATGGACAGCTAATTCAGCTCTAATTCATTAAGTTGACCTTGGCCTTACTTTTCTTGTTGTATGTAAGAACAGTACCAGCATAATAGGGAGAAATGCTGGATTTGGAGTCAGACAAATTCAAATTGAAAAATTTGGCTTCCTTATTAGATATCTCTGTAAAGGGAATAAGTTATGTAATCATTCTAAGGTTCACTTTCCTAGTCCATAAAGTGGAAATAACATTAAAACATGTTGCAAAGATTAAATGTAATAATACAGGTGCTTAAAAATATTAGCTATTTATTCAGCAGTTTAGTTCACACAATATTAGGCAGTGTGGTCCAAGGCTACTCATAAGTCACCATGCCCTAAAATAAGCAGCTATCCCTAGCAGCTTGAAAACACAGTATTATGCGATGCCCAAACCATCTTTGCACCCCTCAGCCATTTCCTGACTCACTGGGAAGGTGAAGGGTCATTTCTTTCCCCATTCAAGGAAGCTACTGCTCACAAAAACTAGACAAACAGTTTGATTGTTTAAAGGTCAATCAATTGATCCATCTCTCAACAACTCATTAATGAGAGAGTTCGAAAACCTTCTGAGTTTTTTAGAGCGATCTATATAAATGGGCCCTCTGTGCATATGTGCAAAATACATATTTGCTTAAGGTGCTGTCATTTGTGAAAATCTATACAAAACAAAACCTGAGGGGAGTGGTTGCAGAATGGGGAAAACATTTGCAGGTGATTGAATTGCGTAAACCCAGCACCAGGGAGCAGCGATAACCCAAAGTGATGCACAGCTGTTTGTTCAAAATTGTGGAAGACGGGCATTTTCTGTCTTTGAATTAAGATATATGGATGTGCATTCTTACAAGATCCTTCTACCCCTATTGTTAAGGTGGAGGAACCAATCTTTGATTCTTACTTGGTTAATGCCATAGGATTGAAAATTCAGTGGATAGAGCAATAAGGAGGAAAAGCTTTTATTTTTGGTGAACAATTAAAGTTATAGCCACAAATTTCAGCATGAATTGCTAAGGTTTTATTTATTAGACCTCATTATCCAAAGTCTCCCCATCACTTATTTCATTACCCCTAGATTTGGCCATCCCCTTGAGTTCTCACAAAAAAAAAAAGAAAAAGAAATAGGGTTGCCATGCTGAGCTGACCCTGGGGCAATTTTGCTCCCTGGATCCTAGGCTCTCTGGTAGACCCCAGTTTTGAGAATTCAGTAAGTGCCTCCTGGTTTTAACCTTTGATTGCTCCCCACCTCCCAAATGATGACTTGCCCACATTTTTTTTTCTTGTTCCTGACATGAAAATTAATTTTGGATAGCAGCCTTAAGGCTGACTTGCAAAGTTCTTAGACTACCAAGAGAATTCAGATGAATACACACATGCACACACAAAGAAGGAAAAAATAAAACATCCATATGCAATGTATGAATTATCCAAAAATTTGAGAGCAAGTAAGATTTTAGATAAATTATTGGATTAGTTATCTAGGATATCTAAGCTTACTGCATGTGCTGCCAACCCTCTACTGGCATCCATGCTGGATGGCTATCAAATTACAATCCCAGAGTAATTGAAATCTGTTATGATGATAGATTTCTATTTCCTTTCACTAAAAGAATATGGATTCTAAAAATACTGCAAACATTAGCTTCCTTGTAGTTTGTGGTAGAGAATTGTCTAAGCCAGTGATTTTTCTATCCAGGTGGGTCCATGTATCAGAATGACCCAGGGAGGCTTCTCAAATTATATACTACCCAACCCTCTCCATGTCCCAACCCCAATTTGACCTCCCTTTTTTAGGACATGCCTCAGTCTCTAGGGGTGATATACATTTTCAACAAAAGATAAAAAAGGAAGAACTATAGAGATTAAATGTCCATTACTCTCATAAGACATAAGTAGATTTTCCTTTGTGTCCCTATTCCCTTGTGTTCACTCCTGACAAGTGAAGTCAAATTTCATGAGCTGATAAAGATAAGTACTTATATAATTCATTCTTTGGCTGAAGTATACCATGTTACTCTATCCATTATGGAATACTGAGTATTTAAGAGTAGCACCCTTAATATTTCACATTCAGCTTGTGAATTATTATAGAAAAAATCATACTTTTCGTAAATTACTGGTAAGGTGATGAAATTATAATGGGATTTATAATCAAAATAGATATACTTCAAAAATTGAAATGTTAACCTTAATCATATTATTTATATTCTCCATTTGTATATTATATACCCTTTTCTATACAAAATAAATGTCTTTCTAATCTTGGCATGAGACCATTTTATGTTAAGACAGCAAATAAACATGTCATATTTCTTATTTCACATTTCACATGGCATTTCAGATACTTTAATTACCTTACAAATTATGTTAACCAACATATCACATATTGGATTCTTTAATCTCAGGATCCAACTAGCATATACTTCCCTTAGTTTCTCTGAGAGAATTCCTGCCTTGCATACAGGACCCATCTGGGGTTTCATTAATTACCAAAAAGCTAATTTTGATCTTAATAGTCATGCATCACAAACCATATAGGAAGTCAACATATACTGAGGCCACATATCAGTGATAATTTATGCAACTAAAAGTATGAACAGCATAATCACCAAATAAATAGGCAATTTTACTGTATACTTGAATGCTTAATGGCTTTTATTTTAATTAGGTTACTGGCATTTTCAAACTAATTTATTTTGCTTCTTTATTTGTTTGTTTCTTCCATGTCAGCTAGGAATTTCATAACAAGTTAAACTCTTTCTCTCCTATGAGATACAACATATCCTCCAGTCATAATTGATCTTCTTTCAAAAACTCAAGTTTAACTAAAAACTAAACAAAATGTCCTTTAAATCCCATAGAACAGATAACCTCAAAATACCCTATTCTGTTTCTTTCTAATTCACACAACAAAGAAATACATGTCTCCATTTGCCTCAGAGTTCAGGGTGAGACAGCACTTTCAAGGGCTGCAGAATGGGGTATTGGGCAGATAAGGACTAAGAACAAAGGAGAAAGGGAAGTTTACCAAAAAGCTGGGGAGTGCTGTGCAGCCACTTACTTTTCATATCATTGTGGAAGGTTGGCTTTGATTCCATGTAAAACGCAAAGTGACTGCTCCTTCGCAGAGGTACAAAAAAGCACATGACCTTCTTTTATTGATAGGGCAGAGGAGGTGGGATAACCTCAACTTCAAATGCTTAACTCTGACATAATAATTCTGTATTACATTAATAAGTCAAAAATTAACAAGTCCTTATCATTTTTGTTTGAATCCAAGCTTTGGTCCTCAATTTGTTCTCAATAAGTAATTCTTGAAACATACAAATGATTGTATATATGGCTAGGCTGAGAGTAAAACCTAGATGTTCTCTCTTGTGTTAGTGCCCTTGGTCAAAGGGCCATATTAAAGCGTTCCTGGGTTAAAAGATAACCTATGGTAGTCAGATTTATGGAGAATAAGGTTTTATAATGGTTGCAAGGATATAAAAACCGCTAGTTGATAGTATTGAGTAGTGAAATAACAAAATTGAGGCTTGGGAGTCACAGAGTCCCTATTAGGGGCACCTGTAAAATTAATGACAATACTATGTCAGGTGGGAGTTCTGGGAATACCTGAGATGGTGCATATTATAGATTTTCAAAGAGTAAAACATTGGAAACCTGTTAGGTTTATTATCAAAAATAGCGTGGTGTCATGTTTGCCAAGTTTGGTTCTGTCTGTTCTTGTTCTTATTCTGATATTTCCTCTCTCCACATCTAGGTCAAGCCCCTAACCTCATCTTGGAAATCCCATCCACTCCCATGAATACGTGCCCCAAATCTCTATGACCGACTCCACTTTTTTTCTTGAGTTCTATCTTTATGTCTCTATATGTACATTTCCTCCAAGATGTCCTGCCTGTACTATTGACTGGCTCTCACTTTCTTCTTCCAAATCACTTTTCTTCCTGATTTTCCTGTCTCTGTTAACTGTCAATCATATTTAAAATCTAGGAGTCATTTTTGGTTCCAACTTCTCCATCATCCCTCTGGGTAGACAGTTGACAAGTAATGATGGTTTTTGAGCTCTGCTGTATCTGTCAACCTTATCATTTCTCTTCTATTCCCACTCTCCCTAATTACTTCGTGCCTGGGCTACTCTGATAGTTCAAAACTAGTTTCTCTAACAGATTTGTTGTTTCTTACAGACTGCTTTTCACTTAAAATTCCTAATTGGGAATTGGGACCTGATTATGTAGTTTCCTTATTTTAAGTACATGAGACTCGTCTAGATCCTCCATTTCCATGTAAACTCTCTTGTCTTCAAAGCCCTATAGTACAAATTTCATCCTATGGCACTTCATATTCTGGTTGGTACCAAAGTTTCTTATACTTGCAGGAATTGTATCATCTGACTTCACTGTTTTCTCCTTCTACAAACCCCAACTTCACATTTTGAAATAAGAGAAATGTGTGAACAAGAGAAACAAGATAAATTATCATGTCCACAGGCAACAGAGACTGTAGGAAGTACTGAAATATCTTGAGGCCAGCGTTCTAATTCTAGGTTTTCCACAAATGTAAATGGTAATCCTAAGCAAGTCACTTGCCTTACCTAGAGAGTAATGGAGCAGGGGCTTCCTGGACCAGATCTCTCCCCCCATGTCCTCTGGTTTAGCTCTTCTCTGAAGTTATGTAGATAATAGAATCTGATTCATATTTCTTGAGCTATTTTGCAGATACTAAAGCCCCCACTAGATGGAAGAAGTTAACTACTCAATGAGGATGAGCACATAGATGCCAGACCTACTGGAGCCTGAGGATTAATCATGTTAACCCCCGTGGCTCTGCCCTGTTACCTTGCCATCATCCAATCAGAGAATTGTTCACCAGCTAATCACATACCCTGCAACACCCCTCTCTCACTTGGCCTTTAAAAATGTTTTCTGAAACCCATCAGGGAGTTTTGAGCACTAGCTGTCTGGACCCCCTCCTTGGCATCCTCCAATAAACACTGAACTTCCCTTCACCACAATGTGGTGTCAATAGCTTGGCCTTACTGCACACAGGCCAGTGGATCCAAGTTTGATTAAGTAGCAAGGGGACATCAGTTGTCTGCTATGTAAATTATTTCTAAGGTAATATGTACTTCTAAGTGTACGAAGTAACATTTAGTAGCTTTTCTAATTGTTGTACAGCCTTGAGCTAGTAGCTTAGACTCTCAAGGCCTCAATTTCCATATAGGAAAATATAGTTCCTACCTGTATCACTGCTGTAAAGATTAAATGAGTTAATAGATTTAAACTTATTAGACCAATGCCTGGCACAGTAAAGTCTCAACAAATGTTAACTGTTATTGTCATTCTGTGCAGCCTGGTACATTTTTTCTGCCTGGCATATTTCTGAAGTGGGTCTTGAATAATGTTGGCATTCTGTAAATTAAGCACCATCACTCAACATTGTGTTTATATTCAATAATCAGCAGAGAGCAAACCACTTCTATAGTTATAATAGCCAGGGCCAGATTTATGGGTTATGAGTGAACCGTAGGATCCTCTTGCTCAAAAATACCTCTCCATCAGCTCTATTATCCCTTTGGTAAATACACAAACACACATACACATTCCCCTACAGTGACAGAGATCTCATGCTACAGTCAATCTTTGGTGTTAATCACTGCTCTTTTTAGTAGATTTTCTGTTAAAATCCAAATTCCCCCAAGAAAATGAACACGTAAAGTGATTCACACCATGATGTGACAGAACTTGTCAATGACTGAGGAAGTTCCTGCTGAATGAGCATAGCTAGTGGGAAGTCACTCTCTCAAGATAAATCTTGCTGCTTCACAATTTTGCCAAAGGCTGACCGGCCCTAAGACACACAGCTATTTTTTCATAGGAAAAAAAAAATGCCCTTGCACAAGTATTGCTTTCTAGGTTGTTTTTTCCCCGGTGCACAGAAGAAAGAATAAATCTGTAAAGCCATACTTGATGCTGCTGGAAAGTTTGTTTGAACAAAACCAATTGAGAACTTTGTCAGGCATAGTTCATCCTTACATAAAGATTAACCTTCCTCTGTTGCCAAAAACCACCCAGACATTTTGTTATCTGCTAGGAAAGTGCTCAGAGGCATCTTTAACTTGCCTAGCTGTTTCCAGCTTTAATTCTGAATTGACATTTGCTCTTTAGTTGCAATAAATCTCTTCACAGACCCATTTGCTTTGAATGTTTCTTGGCTATGTAACCTGTCATTCTTTAAGTAAGGTTACTTTGTTCTCGCCTCAGCACAAACACACTAAAACTGCAATAGCTTTCTTTCATAGCACAGAAATTATCTTGTGAAAATACATTATCAGGGATGGCCAATGGGAAGTATAAAAGGGACATATAAAGCCCCAGGACAAGAGATACTTTGTGCCTCATCCTCCCTCCTGATCCTGGCCAACAGTTTAGACAGATGAAGTCAGTTTGCCCTGAATGTCAATAACAGCCTAAAGGAGACAGAGTGCCATTCTTGGGGGACAAGAGGAAAGGAAAGGCAAAAGGAGAATGGAAGAAAAGGGAGAAATTACAACTTTCATACCTGCCATTGCCTCCCTCTGGAAGGGAAAAAAAACTTGCTCTACTGCCAGTCACTGCAACAATATAATTTCACTCATCACCACCATGTCCAATTCAGCCCCTAGAGAGAAATGACTTCATTTTCTGTATTTTGAGCATAGCTGTAGACATAGTTATGCCACTCCTTTCCTTGGTCTCCATTTATTTCAGGATCCACTCAAAGTGTCAACCTTTCCTTGTAAATCAGCTTCATAAACTTGGGCAAGCAATTAAACATCTTTGCATTTACTTATCTATAATACAATGTAGCCTAATGGTCTCCAGTGTTTCCCAGACTTCAGTCATGTGAGTAGCATTTTTACAATTTCTACCACATCTCCACATCATTTCATTTCCATTCTCACATGGCATACTATATCTCTTACACTATATTAATATTTTTAATACTTTTCCTTAATAAAATCCCATATTCAGCCTAAGAAATGATGTCAGCAAAATATCAGGTGTGATATGCTAATGATGACCTAAAACGAATAGACTGCCAGATATTTTCATTAGTGAAGATGGGTTTTATTTGTGATTAGCAGAGAACTGCAATTCAGGGTCTGCAAAAATGGTGAGCCATGTGCAACTATGTGAAGGACAAGGGAGGGATAAAGCTTTTATTGAGAGGAAGAGGAAGTTTGGAGGGCTACAGTAAACAAAGAGTTCATGACTTGTCATTGGCTAAATCCTGGTCAGGAAAGGAGTCTTTCTTCTTCATGTTGGGCTCTGCTATTATCACAAGGCATGAGAACTCTGCCTTCTGGTCTCTCAATTGTATTTAATTGGAATTTCTATTTGTTCATTTCATACTAGCTATATATTTCCAACATATTTTAAACTAAATACATAACCTTTAAAATAAAATAAAAAGTTTTCCACAGGGAGTTCCCTGGTGGCCTAGCGGTTAAGTGTCTGGCATTGTCACTGCTGTGGCTAAGGTTCGATACCTGTCCCAGGAAATTTCACATGCCTTGGGTGTAGCCAAAAAAATAGATCATCTAAATACATCTTTTGTACCAATCTTTGTGACACTCTTGGAGGGTCAAAACACTATTAAGATTTGAAATCATAAAGCCTGATTTTGAAAACTGGCTCCGTGTACTAGTATGTGATTTGGCAAGTCATCAATGCCTACAACATAAGTCGTTAAGAGGGTTAAATAAATTATATGTTTAGAATTAGTACTTAATTTTTTTTTGCTTTTTTTTAGGGCTGCACCTGCAGCATATGGAGGTTCCCAGGCTAGGAGTCAAAACAAAACTATAGCTGTCGGGTACTTAAATAGTGTTGATTTTTTTTTTGTACCTCAGTTTTCATATTTATGAAATATATCTCAGTATAAATGGAAGGAGCATGGGCATTGGAGTCTGGTCCACTGCATTAAATTTCTAGGTATAATTACATAACCTTTTTGAACCTCTGTTGACCCTTTCATAACTGGATATGGTAATAGCTAAATTGCATGGGGTTGTTGTCAGATCAAAGATAATACATGTAAAGTACTTAAAACATGAAGCACTATATAAATGGCAACCATCTGTATTATCAATAATGTTACCCTAAATACCCTGTCTACATCACAGGCAAATGGAAGTAATATATTCAAAATAGAAAATAGCTCTATTATGATCTATCTCATATTCTGCATTCCTTCCTTTTCTGCCTGATAATTTCCTTGGTAAACATTCAAGGATCTAACACAGAAGCTATCACTGGAAACAGACAGCATCAATACCAGAATAAGAATGAGATGCAAAATCAAGCAGAGTCCTTCAAAATAAGGTGCAAGAGTTAATTTGTAAAGTGCTAAGAATAAAAGCCTGAAATAATATGCATTCTGTAAGTGTTAAATACACTATATAAGAGCTAAATAAAATAATAAAAAAACATGGAAATACAAGAAAGGTAAAAAGAGAAGAATGATGCAATTATTAAATGATCAGGACATACCCATGACCCCAGATGAAAAGGTTTATGCATCATTGGGAGAGAAATAGGGTTAATGCAGAGGAAGGTGTAGGAAGGGAAGGAAACAGGAGTCCTTGATATTAGCACTTAAAAAGTAAACTGGAGCCTGGAGGGCTCTTTGTATTCTTTTTAGCAAAAGAAAAACAAGCAAAATGAAATAAAAATAGAATGGGACCTCACAAAGGGCTGCCTCTTCCCACTTAGAGGTTAGAGTGCAGAAAGTCAGAGGGCTAAAACAGATGTAGTAATAAGCAATAATGTCATCCATTAATTGCTCAATCTTAGTACCAGACATTGATGGGAAAAGCATCCTATTTTTTTTCCTAAACTAGGTATCATTATTTTTTTTTCTTTTTTTCTTTTTTTGTCTTTTCTAGGGCCGCACCCACAGCATATGAAGGTTCCCAGGCTAGGGGTCTAATCGGAGCTGTAGCCACTGGCCTATGCCAGAGCCACAGCAACGCAGGATCCAAGCTGTGTCTGCGACCTACACCGCAGCTCACAACAACACCGGATCCTCAACCCACTGAGCGAGGCCAGGGGTTGAACCCACAACCTCATGGTTCCTAGTCAGATTAGTTAACCACTGAGCCAGGACGGGAACCCCTAGGTATCTTACTATTATGAGTTGCTTTATTTTTAGTAATAACAGAAAGGAAGAAAGCAAGCCTGGCTAATTAAAGAGAGGCTTCGAATCAAACTTAAAAGTAGCAAAGTATTTCCCTTAATAATGAATGGATTCACTAAGCATAAACTATAAAACAGCTTGATATAGGACAACTTTTTAGAGGAAAAAGAAAAATTCCAAAATTCATGAAAATATTTGTTTTGAAGTTAAAAGTACTTAAAAGAAAAGCCCTTTTGGTTTGAGTAAACAGAGGTAGACATATAAAGTCATTAGTGAAAAAAGTACTAATTAAAATGTGGCTTATGAAGAAAAGGCATGAATAGGTAGAAAATAGTTCACCGTAGTCCTTCAAAGCCCAAAATTACATTGCTTCTGAGAAACGTGTTTGTTTTTATTTTTTGTCTTTTGTCTTTTCAGGGCCACACCCATGGCATATGTAGGTTCCCAGGCTAGGGGTTTAATTGGAGCTACAGCTGCCAGTCTGCACCACAGCCACAGCAATGCCAGATCCGAGCTGCATCTGGGACCTATGCAATATCTCACAGCAATGCCGGATCCTTAACCCACTGAGCAAGGGCAGGGATCGAACCCACAACCTCATGGTTCCTAGTCGGATTCATTTCCACTGCGCCATGATGGGAACTCCAGAAACAACTTAGGTGAAATCAGTCATCACTAGTCATCACACAGAAAATGAAATTTTGTTCTGAAAATGCATTGTCTAGGAAAAATTACAAGTATAACTTGACAATAATGACCTACCTAAATAATGATGTTAAAATATTTGGTTGAATTTTTTGTTTTATGTCTTCCTTTTCCTGTTTTTTATTTATATTTTATTTTTTGCTCTTATTGACTTCCTACTGAGTCTCTTGTTAGCTTTCTTTTAATTTTCCTCATTTTTTTATCCACCACATATGATTTGGCTCCCTTCTGCTTGGTTCCTGATTTATAGCTGCACCTGCACTTCTTCCACCTGTGTTTATACTCCCTACTCCTTCATTTAATGCAAGAGCAATACAACAAAGATGGTAGAAAACAAAAAGTCCAATTGGTCCAATTTTCTGTAACATGCCCTGAAGGATAATATTGATGCACAGAGCTTGAAGACAAACCCTGGCAAATTTGTTCAACATGTAAAGCTTTAATTTCCCATTGTCATACCAATATAGATTTAGCATACAAGCTTCACAAGTTAGATCTATACAATAAAATAACATAGGGATTTAGGGGAATATTGTAGTGATGCCAGACAAAAAGTTGAACACTAACTCTTCCTTTTGACTGAGATTCTTCCCAAAGTCACTCTACCAAAGATTACGAATTAAATCAATACTATGGGAAGGCTTCAACACTGACATTAAAAAGAGACAAAAATAAGCTCTCTTGTTCAGGAATGCATACATAGAAGGCCAAGCTTTAAAGAGAAGCAAGAAAATGTTTACCATAAGTATCTAGAAAGGAATGAGGAATTATCATCTAGGTGAGGCACAGAGAGATTTCTTGTGTATTGTGTTTGTTTTTGAACTGGGTGGTGGTTATGCAGACTTTGCTTTGAAATTCCTCTTTAAACCAGGGATCAGCAAACTATCAGCCAAATCCAGACCACTGCCTGTTTTTATAAAGTTTTATTGGAACACACACACAGGCACATGCATACATATAAAGTTAGTTGCTCATAAGAAATGGAGGAAAATAAAAATAAAAGCATACATTTCTATAGGACATCATAATTTAAGGAGTTCAGTGAGGTAGGTATTTCTTAAATCCTTCCTCTTATTTTCCATAGGTGAGTATATGAATGTCAGAGATGTTTAATAACTCATCAAGATCAAATTGACAGCTAGAAGCAGGACTGCAACTTAAATGCACATTTTCTGGATTCTATTTTTGCTCTTGAAGATATGTAAGATATCCTTTGCACAAATTTCCAAAACAGAGCACTTTATTTAGGGTAAATCGTAGAGTACAGGATATATTGTACTTCAGTCCAAACTAAAATCTATGGAACACCTAATAGGTAAACAACACAGTGTCTATAAATTCTAAACAACTCCAGTATCTCGTGAACTTCACCAGTTCATTTAATCAGAGACACTGGAGAAGCCTTAATTAAGAAAATGGAACTTGAAATGGTGTGGAAGAGTTTCACGATTGGTGTGGGGAGTTTTACTTTCCATTTAGAGTCAGATGAAGAGACAATAAGAATTTAACAAAGAAAAAGAAACACTGTGTCCCTGGATGGGAAGACCCAACTTTGTAAATATGAAAAGTCTTCCTAGATTTATGTATGCACTTAATCCAACTGCAATCAAACCCCTAATGAGATTTTTTGGGAATTCAACACATGACTTTAAAATATATTTGGAGGAGTTCCTGCTGTGGCACAGTGAGTTAAGAATCCAACTGCTGTAGCTAGGGTCCCTGTAGAGACGCAGGCTCGAACCCTAGCCTGGGGAGTACTGGGTTAAAGGATCAGGCATTGCCAGCTATGCTGTGAATCACAGCTGTGGCTCAGATTAAATCCCTAGCTGGGAATTTTCATATGCCATGGTTGTGGCCATAAAAAAAAAAAAAAAGGATTTGGAAAAAGAAACAGATCATATTAGCCAGGAAAATAGTAGAAAGAATGGCACAAAGGGTGCACTTGCTTTATAACAAACAGGAGTTCCTGCCTTGGCTCAGATGAAATGAAACTGACTAGTACTTTTGAGGATGTGGGTTTGATCCTTGGCCCAGTTCATTGGGTTAAGGATCTGGCATTACCACAAGCTGTGGTGTAGGTCACAGATGTGGCTCGGATCTGGCATTGCTGTAGCTGTGGCATAGGCTAGCAGCTGCAGCTCCAATTTAACCCCTATTCTGGGAACTTCCATATTCTGTACCTGTGGCCCTAAAAAAAACAGAAAAAGAAATACAATAAAATATGGGTATGGCAAGGAGAAGAGAAGTTGAACGGAAAAACAAAATCAAGCAAAGACACATCTTTATTATAAATTCATATATGATAAAATTGCCATTTTAAGTCAGTGGGACAAGGATCAATTATTCAATAAATATTATTAGGAAAACTAACAGTTCATTGAAAAGGACATACAATGAACTTCTTTAATTCATAAATTTTATGTGAATTAAAAATGTATGTTAAACATTAAACTATGAAATGAATATAAGGAAATACAAGGATATATATGTATATATAAAATCTTGGAATGGGAAAGTCAATGCTAAGCAAATCTGTAAAAGAAATGTGATAGCTATGGTTACTTTTTTTTTTTTTGCTTTTTTGATTTCTAGGGCATATGGAAGTTCCCAGGCTAGGGGTCAGGTAGGAACTGCAGCTGCTAACCTATACCACATCCACAGCAATGCAGCATCTGAGCTGCATCTGCAACCTACACCACAGTTCATGGTAACACCAGATCCTTAACCCACTGAGTGAGACCAGGTATCGAATCCACATCCTCATGGATACTAGTTGAGTTCGTCACCGCTGAGCCATGACGGGAACTCCTGGTTACATTGTTTTATAATACCACTATGTCAAAGAATTATAAACTAAAATAAAGGAAATTACAAACCAAGAAAAAAGCTGCGTGGGAAAAAAAAAAGAAAAAAGCTGCAGCATATATGAAAAAAGTTTTAACAACCTAAATACATGAACACTTCCTACAAGTCAGTAAAATGAAAAGTATAAAATAAAATGAAAGTGACACATTAAAAAAGCAATGCACATGAAATAACAAGAACCATGTCTATTTAATCTCTGTAATACACCAAGTGTTAGTGCTCAGAACTTTACAAGAATTTTCTCATTTGGTCCTCACAAAAATCCTATGAAAATACATTGTAATTGTCTATATTTGATATATCAAGAGTATGCTATAGTTACTTATTTTTGACATGTGAGTTAATTGAGCTTCAGAGAGGTTAACTCACTTTCCTGGATCATAGAGTGCTGGTTTTTGAGCCCGTCTCTTATTCCTGAACTGTAGCTTTTAATCACTATAGTATATTTTATTTCCAGTTGAAGAATAAAATTATGTCTGACCTCACTAACAGACAATTATAAAAACCTAATACCACCATTTACCCACCAAATAGGAATTTTAAAGAAAATTAAAATAGACAAGTATTGGCAGGAGTTAGGGAACTAGACACTCTTGTAAAACTGCTGGTTGGAAGACAAACTGGTATAATATTTCTCCAGGGTTGGTTCAATAAATGTATTGTAAATAACAACAATGTAGGAAACAGTGGCGGCTCAGTAGGACCCAGAATAAGCAAAAAAAAAAAAAAAAGTGAGAATGAATAAAAAAGAAAACCCATGGCCTTGTGTGTACTTGAGACAATGTTGTGTGAGAGACAGGTTTAAAGGCAGAAGCATATATTTCCTTCTCCGTGATCCCATGAGAGCCTGGGTAAATGCAGTAAGTTGTCACCTTTCACAGTGGACAGTCAACAGAGGGTGCATGAAACTAATATACTGAGAAACAGGAATTAAACTATAGTATTTAAGTTTCAATGATTACCATTTGAACTGAAATACAGAAACTGTTCAAAAGTGTTTGCTGCTAGGGAATGGGAGAGTGTGAGTGTTTTTACTTTTAATTTTATATTATTTGGTATAATTTGAGTTTATTTTAATAATGTGCAGATATTATTTTACTTTAAAAATCTAGTTTAAAACAAAAAGAAAGACATCTACATCAACAGAAGATTAGTTATATAAATATCTTTACAAAGGAGTACTATGATGTCACTGGAACTAATGACATAAAATCCTACGTAATTATATGAAAATAACAATAATAATAAAGAAAAATAGCTAACACATTTATTGAGCACATACTGAGACATTTATTGAGTACTTATTGAGTGACTGTCCAGTCACTGTTCTAAGCTCCTATGTGTATTCTAACTTAATCATTTCTCGACCACTTTATAAGAAATCTCAGAGGCAGAGAGGCTAAGTAAATTGCCCAAAGTCACACAGGTAGCAAATGGCAGAGCCTGAATTAAAACCCAAACAGTGTGTTTCCATAGCCGATACTTTAAGTACTACACTCTACTGTTTTAATAGAGTAGATTGCAAAGCACTGGTTTTATTAAATCATGTGTATGAGTGCATGTGTGTGCTTGCCGTATGAAGAAGCTTTGTGGCATGTGGGGGTGTATGTGGAGGGTGCATGGTATGTGAAGTGACCTGTTTGTGTGTGCATGTGTACAAATTAAATAAGCATATAGAATTTTGAAGGATATACACCAAAGTATTGTGGGTGACAGGAGAGAAAATATTTCTCTCTTACTTTCTACATTTTTGTGTGTACTATTTTTTTCCTCTGACCTTATGTCATTTTGTAATAAATGGTATCTTTAAAGATATCCTAAATCATAAACCATGCAATCCCATTTCTAGGAACCGATTTTAAAGGGGAAAAAATCAAGCACTCTGTCAAAGGTGTACATACAAAAATGAATCACTCACACTATCCCTTAAGTGTGGACTGTGCAGAGTGATTCCTTCTAAAAGGTGGAATATGGAAAGGTGGGATGGAGAATAATTTTACAGTGGAGAAACTTGGCAAATATTACTTTAGCCAGGTGAGCAAGGTCAAGATCAGTAGTCATAAATCATATTGAGAGTGTGAACCCCTGATAATTATGTGATGATTGGAACTTCTATAATCTGCTGCCCAAGAATGTACAACCCCAGTCTGACCAATGCTCCTCAAACCATCAAGATCATCAAAAAGAAGCAAAGTCCAGAGTTCCCTTGTGGTACAGTGGATTAGGGGTCTGGTGTTGTTGCTGCTGTGGTGTTGGTTCAAAACCTGGCCCAGGAACTTCCACATGCTCTGGGCACAGCCTAAAACAAAAACAAAAAGTCTGAAAATCTATCTTAGCTTAGAGCAGCCTAAGGATAAATTTATAACCAAACGTAATGTGCTATCCTGGATGGGATCTTGGAGCAAAAAAAGGACAGTAGAGAAAAACAGGAAATCTGAATAAAGTATGGGCTTTAATTAATAAAAATGTATTACTATTGGTTCATAAACTGTGACAAATGTACCACTGTAATTTAAGATGATAATAATAGGGGAAATTGTGGGGTATGCAGTAATTATTTGTAACATCTTCATAGTTTTTACATTAATATATAACTGTACTAAATAAAGTTTATTTAAAATTAATCACATCATCATTTATAATGGTAAAACTAGATAAATAAAAGGAGTAACAAAAATGTACAAAAATCAAGAAGGGCTAGAAAAATGCTGGAATATCCACATGATGGACTGCCAGGCATTTTTATTAATACAGGAAAACAACATATTGCTATGCAAGTTTTAGGCGACAGAATAGTTCTACAGTCTGATGTTTTTTTAAGTCAAAAAAGTATAGATATATAAGCAGAGATAAAATAAAGACAAAGAGATAGTTGTAAATAGTTGTTATTCTAGGGCATTGAGATCATGGGCATTTACTTTCTTTTTGTGTTTTTCTGTTTTCCAAATTATCTTCACTGTGCATATATTATACTTGAAAAAACTTTTTTTTTTTTTTTTGCTTTTTAGAGCCGCAACCACGGCATATGGAGGTTCCCAGGCTAGGGGTTGAATCAGAGCTGTAGCCAGCAGCCACGGTCACAGCCACAGCAATGTGGGATCTGAGCGGCCTCTGTGATCTACACCACAGCTCACGGAAATGCCAGATCCCTGATCCACTGAGCAAGGCCAGGAATTGAACCCACATCCTAATGGATACTAGTTAGATTCGTTTCTGCTTCACCACAATGGGAACTCTTGAAAAAACTTTTTAATGTTTAAAAAAATATCAAAATTGGTTTGGAAAAAAAATTCCTCAGCTCCTACTTTATATCACACAAAAAATAAACTCAAAATTAATCACAGACCATTAAACCTAGCTGTAAATCTTCTAGAAGAAAATATTTTTTAAAATCTTTGCAAATTTTGATTAGGCAAAGATTAGCCAGGACATATACAATATTGATCATGAAAGAAAAAAGAATAATAAGCAGAGCTTAATCAAAAATTTTTAAATTTACTCTTTGAAAGAACTTGTTAGGAAAATGAAAACAGTAATCTGGGGCTGGGGTATGAGTACTACATATCTGACAAAGGATTTGTATCAGACTATAGAAAGAACTTAGAAAACTCTGTAAAATGTAGACAAAGCTAAAAACTAGACACTTTAAGCAAATTTATGAATGACCAATCAATACATGAAAATATGTTGAGAATCTATTAATTTGTGGAATGTCAATTTAATACTACAATGAAGTACCACTAAACATGACGAGAATGGGTAAATTTTTTTTAAATAAAATGAAGCTGGCAAGACCTAGTGTCCACAAGGATATAGAGCAACTAGAACTCTAATTTGCAGTGGGTGGAAGTATGAAATGATGCAATCACTTTGGAAAACAGTTTTGATATTTGTTATAAAGTTAAACATGCACTTATCCTTTGACCTAGCAACTCTACTTTTAGATATTTACTCAAGAACAATATATATATCCACATAGAGACTTTTAGGTGAATGTTTACAGATAGAGTGTGCCATATTTTAGACTTGGTAGGACATTGTAAATCAATTATAATAAAAAATTAAAAATAATGAAATAAATGAGTGTTTATAGCAACTTTATTCATGGTAGCTAAAGTCTGAAAACAACCAAATGTTCATCAATAGGAAAACAGAAAAATAAATTGTAGCATAGCCATATATGATGGTATACTATTCAGCAATAAAAAAACAATAAGCTGAAAATACATGCAACAGCACTGATGATGCTCAAAAAACATTATGCTGAATGAGTGAAAGAAGCTAGATGCCAGAGTACACACTGTATAATTCCCATTTATAGTGTGGTCTCAAAGAGGTAAAACTAATCTGGAATAATAGAAAGTAGATACGCTGTTGCCTGGGGCAGGAGATGGGGTACAGATAAGAAGAGATCTTAAGAGAAGCTTTAGAGGTGATGGAAATGTTCTGTATTATGACTGGGATTGTAGTTACACAGGTTAACACATTTGTCAAAACACATTAAACTATATTCTTAAAATGTGTGCCTTTTTCTTGAGTGTAAATTATACCTCAATAAAGTTGGTATTTAAAGCAATAGATGTAAATATTCTACATCTTTTCCAGGTATCATGAAATTATCAATCCAGGGAGACAGGGTTATTATTCAACTCATTGTTTCTAGTGGAGAGAAACAGCCATCCAGGAGCCCATAATTATTATGCAGTGACAGTCATTTCAATTAGAAACAAGGGAAGAACAATTTTAGAGGGAAAGATGATGTGTTTAGCCATCAACAAAATTCTTTGGTACTACAGCAAATGGGTCAAAAATCCATGGCCACAGTAGACATCTCTGGGAAAGAAGAAAAAAAGGAGAAATCTGCTAAACAGAAGAGGTCGCTCCCCTGATCTTTGGCAGCAGGGATCCTGCATTGACCTGGCTACATGCCCATTTAATAATCCTACAATTCAATAGGGAAACTGCAGCACTGGCACCATGTGTACCGAGGGACTGCTGAGTCATTCTACGGGCAGAAAGCAAAAGGCTAATGATTTTTTTTACATTTAGATTTTCATTCTGGATCCTACAAACCTTATTTTGATAGAATCTCATTATACAAGACATTCTTGCATGATTTTCTCATTAAAACTTAATGAAAAACAATTCTCCACATTGGAATTTGCCCAGGAGCATCATCTGAAATATCTGATTAATTACGTTAATCTCTACAGTACTTATGTTAAAATAAGGTCCTGAAAAAAAATTTAGGTAGTGAATATTAAATTCGACCCGACTAGAAATAAGGCTAAAATAGGGGAACTCAAGGGAAGGTCGACTTATTTATTATTCTCATGCAAGTGTTACATTGTACAATAGCCTGGATCTGTTTCAAAGAGACTTTATGCAGCTGACAATTCAAAGAAGCAAAAGAAAAACTGCCACCAACAAAAAAGGACTCTAAAACCAGCTGCAAATGACCCGTGTTGGCCCTTGAACATCTCTAGCTTTTAGTTCTCATATGTGATAAACATATAATAACATTATAAGCATTACCTAATTTCATTTCCTGCCCATTCGATTTTATTTTTCATTTTCACACGGCATGCTAAACATACTTAGAATATTTTGAATGTTCAAAACCTATAATAAACTGAAAAGAACAGGCCAGTTACAAGTGAAATAAAAAATGATGAGATTTCAGAGTATAGAGAAAGAAGGGGAAAAGACTCTATCATATTCATAAGGATGAAAAAAGAGTTCTCATCCTTCAGATGCCAAATGGTGCAATGCAGGCTGTATCAAAATAAAAGCTCTTACAGTAAATTTCACTGTCTGATCCATTTAACTATCCCAAACCCAGCTAATAAAAACCAAAGGAACAAAGACAATTGTTGAAACAGGGCCTAGCATGTTAAAATAAAGGTTTACATGGAAAAAACTACAAATTTCAATCAAGAAAAAATATTTCCCTTCTTTATATTTTCTCCTTTCAACAGAAAAGTGAATGAATTAATAAGTCAAAAACGTGCTTCCACCACATCTTAAAACACAAAGAAGAATCAAATGAATCATGTTGCTCAGCTTGCTGGTTCCTCATTCCAGCCTCTTATAATCCCAGCAGGTGGTGGTGGTTTATTTTTCTTCTCAAAACAACTCAGTCCTACTTGAGCTCCTATTTCAAAAGATCTGGCTCGACTTCAGGTCACTCGGCTGCTGACTTCCTCTGTCCCTAGTGAGCTTGACTCTGAGTCCTTTGTGCCTCCACTTTTCAAGGGCTGCATTTCTATATCTCAGGTCTAGATTTTTATCCTTTGCAGCTCAAGCTCTCAATGGCTGATTGTTAATCTCAGTAGATTCTAATTCTAGCTGACCTTCAGAATTCTTGAATTCCTTTCCACCACTCAGTTTCTTCTCCCTGGCATTGTTAAATTAATGTCTAGGGTGGGCTCTGGGAATCTATATCTATTTAAGGCTTCCCAAATTATTATGATTTACATAATGTTTTAGATACACTGTCCCAAGGTCGCTCAGTTATCTTAAGCTGGGTCTCTGTGGAGCAAGCTCTGCTCACTTACCTCTTTTAAAATTACCTGACATGTACCTCTATGCCATCTCACTTTTCACTCGGATCTTGCCTTCCCGCTGGCTTGATATCTTCTGTGTAAAACTTCTGGACTCAAACTTGGCTTATTGGTATAGTCAGTTTTTTTCAATATGTGGTCCCTGGAATAAATACATCAGATAACATGAGGCAGGATGGTGGTTCTAGATAAAATGCAAATTCCTGGAATCTCCTATAGATCTACTGAATCTGAATTTCTTCAGATGGGACTCAATAATTTGAATGTTAAATACCACAGGTAACAAATTTTTTTTAATTTATTTTATTGAAGCATAGTTGACTTACAATGTTGTGTGAAATTCTGCTGTATGGCCAAGTGATGATAGATGGATAGATAGATAGATAGATAGATAGATAGATAGATAGATAGATAGATAGATAGATGATAGATTCTTTTTTATATTTTTTCTATTATAGTTTATCACAGGATATTGAATATAATTCCCTATCCTATATAGTAGGACTTTGTTGTTTATCCATTCTGTATATAATAGTTTGCATCTGCTAGTCCCAAATTCACAATCATTCCCTCCCCCACACCCCCCTTGGCAACCACAAACCTATTCTCAACCATAGGTAACTATTATGCTGATGTTGAAGGACTACTAGCTTAGTTTTTCATTGCTTAGTACAATGAGATCACATAGTAAAAAGACCTGAGAACACGTCCCCTGCTTCTGTTATCTTGAGGTGAGTTGCTTAACTTTTCTCTTTTCTTGTCTGCAAAACTGTTGATAATAATACCATATAGTTCACAAGACAGTTGATGGCCATTTTAATCTGGACGATTTAAATACTCAGCCCATCCATTAAAAATGCAACCAGGAAAAATAACCACAACATAAAGGTCTAATGGACATCAATATCCCTCAATTTTTAGAATCCATCCCACTAAACTTTACCTCTTCAACCTAACTCACTGCAGGCCAGGCATACCAGCCTTTCCTTCCTTTTGCTGAAGTGCCCAAGAACACTAGAGCTGTTTCAAAGCAGCTACACTTATCTCTGCATGGTCTGGAATGTTTTACACACATGTGTGATTTGCTCTATCACTTCATTCAGCAATCTGTTCTAATGTTACTTCTTAGAAAGGCCATCCCTAACCACTCCTACCTAGAATAGCCCATCACTCCCTTTCATTCTATATCCCCCTACCCTGCTTTATTTCTTTTTATGATATGTATCACTGTGATATTATTTTATGTGGGGTGTGTATTTGCATTTTTATAGCCAATATCACCTACTAATAATCCTCAGGAGTTCAAAGACTTTGACAAGTTGGTTCTTGTTTCTTAGAAGAGTGCCTGGCATCTAGCTGATGATAAATAAATAGTTAACAAATGAAAATTAAATAAGTGAACTATTAATAATGCAAAGTTATTTTGCTCACCATCATCTCTTCTTTGACTATGTTAGAATTAAAAACACCTATACATCAAAATATACCATAAAATAAGCTTTGCTACACTAGTTAAGCTAAGCTAAGCTAAAGATAGGCTAAAAGAGAAGACACAGATTGGAACATATCTGCAACACATAAAACTGACAAAAATAATAGTACCTCTAATACGTAAAAACTACAAATCATAAAAGGCAAATTACCCATAAAAACATTTTGAAAAGTTCACAAAAGAGGAAACCATATTGACCAACACATGCTTTAAAGAGATACACAACTTCACTAGAAATCAGGGAAATGAAATGGAACTAGAGATTAGTTTGCAGTTAGCAGATTGGCAAAAATGTAAAAAGACTTGACGACATCAAGAGTGCACATAGGAAAAGGAGAATTCCTGTACATTGTGGATGAGACTATAAATTGTTATGGCCACTTTGAAGGCCATTTTGGCTGCATATAATAAAGTTAAAAATATAGCTTATTACCTAGCAAGTGCACTTCCAGATATATACACAGGAGAAATTTCCTCCATTTTTGCAATGCCACATGAATAAGGATTTTCACTGCAACGCATTTTTCATTTTAATGGGAATAATTGAAATGTATATTAATAAGAGAAAGATAAAGTATGGTATATTCATGCGATGGAATATTAGTCAACAGTTAAAATGAATAAGTTTGATCTACATGTATTGACACAGACAATCTGTTCAAGGACATAACACTGAAAGAAAAATGTGAGTTTCAAACAGACATGAACAGTGCGATGCCATTTGTATTAACTTTAAAAACACAAAATATTACATTATTTCATTTATGAATATATAAATACATAGTAAATATATAAAAATACAGAAAGGATAGAAATCAACTTAAAGATGGTACTTACTGGGCAGTGAGAGGGGAGGAATAGTTTAGAGAATACTGTTAATCTCTTTGGTTAAATGTTATTTCTTTTCCTTTTTTTAAAAAAAATGATATTATGGCCAATGTGACCAATGTTAGTATTTGTAATAGCTGGGTTGATGAGCATATGGATATCTGTAATATTATTCTATATATTTTCCTATATGCTTAGAATATATATCTTTCAAAATAAAGAAGACCAAAAGGAAATATTTTTTAAGAAAGTTATATTTCTGAGGGGTGGACCATGCTACATTTTTTCTTTCATTTCTACATAATTTTCTTACCCTTAACAAATTTTCCACACTGACTGTGTAGATTACATTTATCATTAGGAAAACTAGGTTAAAAACTGGGTGAAAAGTACAGTAGATTTTAACGTGTACAAAGGTTTCTGCCCATTTATCTTAAGTGTGTGTTGCATTTCTTCTCTATAGCATGTTCATCTAAGTAAATGAACATTAATTTTAAAAGGACAACATGGAACACAAGCAAAAACATGCCTATGTATATTAAAGTAAATAAAGATGTCGTCAGGGAATTAGTTCAATTTTGCATTCCTTAACCAGGAAGAAAACATTTACCCAAAACTACATACCCAATAACCTCCTTCAACAGAGGTTACTGTGCCTGGCCAATACAGGTTACCATAATCTTTGTCTTTCACTATTTCCCCACCGAAGTTCTATAATATTCACTTTAAAATGTCCTCCCTTTTGAAGTTTTAGATTACTTCCCTATTTCATATTACATTCATCTATCAGATTCTGGGATGCTCTTCCATTATCTTTACTGACATCAGCATCCCATAATCCTCACACATACCTACCTTCTGTGCAGTCACAGATTTCAACAGTTATAAGTGTGACACCGTGGTTCCTCAACTTACATGATCTCATCTATTGTAATCAGTCACCCAATAAGGCCACTGTATGATCATTCTCATGATCGAATAGTGCTCCACTTTCAAAATTATAAAGGAGTTCCCATAGCTCAGTGGGTTACGAACCCAACTAGTATCCATAAGGATGTGGGTTCAATCCCTGGCCTCACTCAGTGGGTTAAGAGTCTGGCATTGCTGTGAGCTGTGGCGTGGGTCACAGACACAGCTTAGGTCCAGCATTGCTGTGGCTGTGGCATAGGCCAGCAGCTGTAGCTCTGATTTGACCCCTAACCTGGAAACTTCCATATGCCACAGGTGTGGCACTAAACAGCAAAAAAAAAAAAAAAAAAACAAAAAACCACCCACAACTCCCCCCCAAAATTATAAATATTGACCCTTTCTTATTATAAATTCCCATCACACCTCTTCCATTCTCAAGAACAAATCAAATTGGTTTCCATCCTCACAGTAACCTACTATTAATTGACTTTCCTCCTACTTTCCCATAATTACTCCAATTCACAATCAAATGATTTTTATGACATGGGACAACTGAAACTACATTTTGCTTCTAATTATGCTACCAATGGTTGGAAATTACTTTAAGTAAGTTATTTGCAAAAAGGAGAAAAATATGAAAAGCCTTTGGCCAAAATTTTCATATATATTTTTCATTAGGAAATAAGCTATAGTTTTCCTATCTCCTCTTGATCTTTGATTTTGTCTAAAATTCCATATACCAAATCCTTGCCCAACTTTGTGTTTTCCTGTGGTTTCTATTCTAAAAGGGAGCCAGGTTCCAACATTGCTGTGTCAGTTATAAAATAGACTTTTGAAGCCAAGTGTAGCACTTCAAAAAGTCAGTATGTCTTCATCTCTGGAAATGGGCATTGGTTCAGAAAAGACTCAGAGGAAGAACTTACATCTTGTTGCAAAATGTAGGATGATGAATTTTTTGCTCATCTTAATTAATATGTTACAAAACATATTATTTCGAGAGATAAATCCTAAAGCCCTCTAGGTAAAGTCAGGAAAAAAAAAACCATATACTTGGTCTGACTGAACTTAACTGCCAATTTTTGTTGGGGGGGGGCACACCCTCAGCATATGGAAGCTCCCAGGCTAGGGGTCGAATCGGAGCTACAGATGCCAGCCTACACCACAGCCACAGCAAAGTGGGATCTGAGCCATGTCTGCGACCTACACCACAGCTCATGGCAATGCCGGATGCTAAGCCCACTAAACAGGGCCAGGGATGGAACCCACATCCTCATGGATACTAGTTGGATTGGTTTCCACTGAGCCATGAGAGGAACTCCCTAACTGCAATTTAAAGCTTTTCCATTCATTTAAGGCCTGGCATGGCCTGTCCTAACACCTAGGTGTTTTTATAATTAGTTTTCTGGGAGTCATACAACAAAACGACTCAGATCTACCTATAGATTTAGTCATCCCTAAATCCATCTAGTCTACTCTGACTGCTGATATCTGGGAAGCATATATGACTAAATAATAATTTTTGTGATTTCCACATCACTTGTTGTATAGCCCTGTTTAAAAATCTTAGTTCTACTAGATACCAGGGACTAAAGTGAAACAATGTAATATTTACTACTTTTTCATACTGATTCATATCTAGCCTTATGGGTAAATTTTCTAGGTACTAAAGATGATCTATCCAAGTATAAAACTTCATGTTCATTTACAAATCTTCTAGTATTTCTATAGGTATCTGTCTATATAGCATTATAAAATATTATGCATGTCCTTGCATTCTTATACAAAAATTATTAAATATTACACATGACTTTCCTTTGACTAACTCAGGGTCATCATTATAAATATTCAATATCATATTATACTATAGCACAGAGACATATTCTGCATCTACTTTTTCATTATATTATTTTATGATGAGCTGTTAAAACTCTCGTGTTGCTTGCCTCCAACATTTCTCCATATATTCTAAATTAGTTACTTCTAATCTATTAGGAAAAGAGAAAATAAGGGTTTACTTAAATTGTGGCATTTTTAAATAAAGTATGCATGAAATAATATAATATGTGGAATTTACTTTAAAATATTCTGGCAGCACAAGCATGCCAACATAAAAGAGTAAATGAATCAACATTGGCAAAATGTTATTAACTGTTGAGGCTAAGTGATGAATACATGGGAGTTCATTGTATTATACTATTTCATATATCTTTGTAAAGTTATTTAATAAGAATTTTTTTTAAAGAAAACATTCAGGAGTTCCCATCATGGCTCAGTGATAACGAATAGAACTAGGAACCATGAGGATGCAGGTTCAATCCCTGGCCTCGCTCAGTGGGCTAAGGATCCTGCGTTGCTGTGAGCTGTGGTTCAGATCACAGCTGCAGGTTGGATATGGCATTGCTGAGGCTGTGGTGTAGGCCGGCAGCTACTGCTCCAATTTGACCTCTACCCTGGGAACTTCCATAGGCGTGCAGCCCTAAAAAAGCTAAATAAATAAATAAATAAATAACTTTCTTTTTAAAAAACTGCTACCTAATAAATATAAAAGGACTAATGTAATTAGATTATCACCACTTTTCTACTATAATGTAATGACTAATTCAGGCAAGGATCATGCTAATGATCCTTTGTGCTTCCTAAATCCATTGAGTGAAAACGTGCTGGAAAACAAGATATTCAGATGGTCTCAAGGTATCATTCTATTTTTGTGTGATTACCAATTTTCTTTTTGTTTTTTTAATCGAGGTAACATTGTTTAGAATATTATGTAAGTTTCATGTGTACACCATTATATATCTACTTCTGTATGCACTACAACAAGCTTACAATCAAACACTGAGTTTCCATTCATCACCTTGCAGTTGATCAGGATTACCCATTTCACTCTCCTTTCATCAGCCCCTTTCCCTCTGGTAGCAAATACTCTGTTCTCTGTATCTACGTGTTTGTTCTTGTTTGGCTTAGTTTGTTCATTTATTTTGTTTGTTTCTTTGTTAGTTTTTTGTATTCTGGAGGTTTCTCAAAAAATTAAAATAGCACTACCATACGATCCAATGATTCAATTTCTGAGTATTTATTCAAAGCAATTGAAAACTCTAATTTGAAAAGATACATGCACCCCTATGTGCACTGCAGCATGATTTACAATAGCCATGCTATGGAAACAACCTAATGTGCATCAGTGGATGAATGGATAAAGATGTCATAAAGATAGATAGATAGATAGAGATATATACACACAGTAGACTACTACCTATTAATTTATAAGGGAAATGTACACTTACAGGGGAAAACATACCTTTTGAGGCAGACATTTTCTAAGTGATCAGTCAAATTCAGCATTACCAATAATGGGGTCACATTGTTATAATTCACTTTGTGATGTTATGAAAATATACAATATCCCCCATTTAGCAATCTTACCAAAATATTTAATCTGAACTTAATAATGAGGAAACAATCAGACAAATCTAGTTTGTATTATTTTTACAAACTAACTGATCTGGACTCCTTAAAATAATGTTTCAAATGGATATTAAATCAGTTAAAAGCAATAACTATAAAGACCATTATTGGAATAATTAGGGATATTTGAATATAGTTGCTATACTAGATAATATTATTTACATATTTAAATTTCTTGGTTGTGGTAATAATTTTGTGGCTATATAAGGGAAAGTTATGTTCTTAGGGGATACATGATGCTGAAATGCTAGGGGTAAAGTCTCATGATATCAGTAATTTACTTTGACAGGGTTCCGAAAATATGTGTGTATTTGTGTTTGTGTCTGCTTGTATGTCTCTGTTTAAAGACAAAAACGGGAGAGTTCCCATTATGGTTCAGTAGGTTGAGCACCCGATATAGTGTCTGTGAGGATTCAGGTTAAGGATCCAGCATTGTCGTAAGCTGTGGCATTGTGGCTCAGATCCTGCGTTGCTGTGGCTGCAGCATAGTCTGGCAGCTGAAGTTTCCATTCGACCCCTGGCCCAGGAACTTCGACATACTGCAGGTCTGGCCATAAAAAAAGAAACAGAAAAACAGAAGCAAATGTGGCAAAATGTTAACACTTGCTGAATCTAGATGGATATTCACTATTCTTTACCTTCAAATTTTCTGCAGCTTTGGATATTTTATTTTTCAAATTTAAAAGTTTGGGAAATATATAAAAAGGAGAATAGTTTAAAAAATTAAGTATGTTTATAAGATCATAGATCTCCTTTCAAGAGTAAAGTGTATGGAGACCATTTTCTAGTTACAATTTTAGCTTAGAGATTTGAAATTGCTGAAAATAAATGAGATATCACTATATTTAAAAGTCATGAAGGAGTTCCTGTCGTGGCGCAGTGGTTGACGAATCCGACTAGGAACCACGAGGTTGCGGGTTCGGTCCCTGCCCTTGCTCAGTGGGTTAACGATCCGGCGTTGCCGTGAGCTGTGGTGTAGGTTGCAGACGCGGCTCAGATCCCGCGTTGCTGTGGCTCTAGCGTAGGCCGGTGGCTACAGCTCGGATTCAACCCCTAGCCTGGGAACCTCCATATGCCACGGGAGCGGCCCAAGAAATAGCAACAACAACAACAACAACAATAAAAAAAGACAAAAGACAAAAAAAAAACAAATAAAAGTCATGAAAAAATTATTTAAACTGCAGTAACAAAGATATATCATTTCCTCTAACTACTTCATAAAATTAAAATTATTTTAATCATAATTCCAGTAATGAAGATAATGAATTGCTTTGCTATATAATACATAATATTCATATTATACTTTTATTATTTTGCTTAAAACATCATGGCTATAAGGACCATAGAAATTAATCACCTAGTCTTCCTCTTTGATCTTTCAGATTAGGGAACAGAAATCTAGAAAAGTAAAATGATTTGCCTAAACTCATCCAGATTTCCTTAGCCTCACTTTTTCTGTTATAGCACACTGCCCACTGGCATTTCAGTATTATTTGCATATTAAATCAAGGTCAACTTTTTCTTTAAGGGTAACATTTATGATCACAAATCAATTCATTTTATTTATTTATTTATTTATTTATTTATTTATTTATTTATTTATAGGGTTGCACCTACGGCATATGGAAGTTTCCAGGATAGGGGTGGAATTGGAGCTGTCACTTCAGGGTTTATGTCACAGTCATAGCAATGTAGAATCTGAGCCACATCTGTGACGTACACCGCAGCTTTTGGTACCAATGAGCAAGGCCAGGGATTGAGCCCACATCCTCGTGCACCCTATATCAGGTTCTTAACCCGCTGAGCAACAATGGGATCTCCAACTCATTTTAAATCTATTAAAAGATGGTAAATCTAATCTAAGAAGTCATTTCTTGGAGTTCCCAATGTGATGCAGTGGAAACGAATCCAACTAGTATCCATGAGGATGACAGTTCCATCTGTGGCCTCGCTCAGTGGTTCGGGAATCCTGTGTTTCCATAAGCTGTGGTGTAAGTCGCAGATGCGGCATGGATCCTACGCTGCTGTGGCTGTTGCGTAGGCTGGCATCTGTAGCTCCGATTTGACTCCTAACCTGAGAACTTCCATATGCCCTGGGTGCATTCCTTAAAAAAAGCAAAAAAGAAAAAGTAATTTCTGTATCTGTACTACATATTATCTATATTATCTGTATAATTAAGATCTGTATTATAATGTATATGCATTAGTTGCTCAAGTAAGAAATAAGGAGTTCCCACTGTGGTATAGCAGGTTAAGTAACCGATGTTGCTGCAGCTGTGGCATAGGTCGTATGCTTCAGTTATGGCCAAAAGAAAAAAGAAAAAAGAAAGAAATTGTTTATCTTCAAGGATAGACACAAAATTACCCTGTACATTAATATCAGAGGGACATTTGGGTTCATATGACATCTGAGGAAATTAAATTTCATTTGTTCAGGGGCTGAAGCAAAACAGAAATGGCAATTTATTGTATATATTTGAGAATGTTGTTCCTTTAAGATTAAAAATAGAGTCATATGAGCATTAAAAAAGTAAAAGTTATTGAAGTTTTATTAAAAGTGAGAAAACAATTGAGAAATAAAAATATAATGCATATTTGGAATGAAATTTAGTTTCCTATTGAACATGCAAAGAACTAATAATTTTTTAAAAGAATTAATACTTGTGACTTCAGGAAAGAAATTACATATGCATACAGTTGATAGTCCTCAAACCAAGAGGACTTACTCTGAAAATTCTCCAGGTAATTTACTTCAGGGACTATTGCCTGAGCCAGAGATTCAAGTCACACATTTAATGAGAAAATCTGAAGTGTAACAAGTTTGTTATATAAAAGCTGTGGAGGGGGGGAACAGACTGAAAGTAAAAGTTGTGTGCAGTTAGAATCAGATAATATTAAAATGGTTCTCACTTAGCCCTGGTTCTCTTTGATTGATTTGATTTCATTCAAAATATGGAGTTCCCGTTGTGGCTCAGTGGTTAACAAACCTGACTAGTAACCACGAAGTTGCAGGTTTGATCCCTGGCCTCACTCAGTGGGTTAAGGATCCAGTGTTGCTGTGAGCTGTGGTGTAGGCCAGACACAGCTCAGATCCCACATTGCTGTGGCTGTGGCATAGGCCAGCAGCTACAACCCAGATTAGATCCCTAAACTGGGAACCTCCATATGCTGTGGTCACGGCCCTAAATAGACAAAAAATAAAAATAAAAATTGTTTTTTTTTTTCCTTCCATTTAGTAGCATAAAAATATTTTCTTCTAATTAATAGTGTTAAGAGAGATTGAAAAATTGGCCTAAATGGTAACTGCAACATAATTCATTTATGCATTAGAGTCTAATGTCATAAATATTCTGAAATGAGATTTTAACACTTCTGATGATATATCACACATAGAAGAATTATTGAATTTTCACAGAGCTGAAGACATGTTAGAATAAAAGATGATTTTCCTTCTGGATAGTTGAAACAAGAACTAAAAGGGGGCCAGATTCTTATATAGTGAGGACATTTTCAAAGCTACTTTTGTTGAGGATTAGTATAATGCATCATTTTTTTCTCATGAGAACCGAAGAGTTTGATTCTTTCCACATTTGAGGAGTATGTACTATCAAGGCCATAGGGCTATGGAAACAAAAGTGTGATTTACACTAAAATGCAGTGATTACTGGGTGCAATATCACCACTGCCTCAGGCAGTCCTATGTTGATGAAATTTTACACCTATCAGAATATGGAGAAAAGAAACATGACATATTTTCAAACTGATAAATCTAGCAGTACCAAAGAATTATCATAAAAAGTTTTGATAACCTTTCTTCATAAAACAGTTAACCCACTTGGGAAACAGGGATCTGGTTTTGAGTCAGTATAATAATTTATTTCTGATGGAAGGTGGAAATATTTAAATGTCTCCACGTTTGGTATTGAGATGAACAGCTAAGCTAAAGAATTCAGAGAGGTAAACAATCTCACTTTTTTAAAAGTATGTCTAAATCTGCTAAATCTGGTCTCAGATTCTGAATATTTCACATTTCCAGTGTGAAGCCTTTGCATTAATGTAATAGAATTCCAAACTGTATAGAAAGTATAACAAGAAAATACTTATTTCAAAATATGCATACATAGCTCTAAATATATATACATATATATTACTAGGAATATATCATATATATTACTAGGAAAACTTACTGACAAATGTAGGCATTTGGTACCTGCTCTTATTCAGATTATTTGTATTTATTATAATTACTTTCTATTTAAATTGTTCTCAGTTTTTTTGTAAACGTAAGTAACTGTGTCTCTAGGTGGATATCCATATATCCATATACTGAAAAATCATTACACTAAAAATACCATTGCAATAAATAAGATGGAGGTTTAAGTGGAATCAAATAATAAATTTGGAGAATGTTTTCTTTGCTTTTAACTTGTTCTAGAATCATCATCAACACATGCCTAATGTAGTAAGTGTTATAAAATGTGGTAGAAGATAAGCTAAGTAATCCAGTTTGATGAAAAAACACTTGATATAGTGTCTCCGTTTGTATCTCCAGGGAGATTCTAATTTAATCACTGAACTAAAATCTATTAGACTCAACTATTAACAACTAGTACGTGTTCAAAGGAAATAAACTTTTTTTAAGTAGACCTTTCTAGATGCTGAAGAGGTCTGATTTAGTAGTTATTTCTGAGCCGAAAATCGAGATCTAAGTATTTAGCTGAGGGATGGTAAAGTACTTGCTACAAAACAGAGACATCTTAAGTTGGCAAATTAAGTAGTCGAACTGGTTTGTCTTTTTTTTTTTTTACAAGGGAATACATTTCATCTTTAATGAAAATATTCTGAATTGTTAATGGTCAGATTCACAATTTCCAATATTAGTTTCATTTCTAAAACGTTTAAGTGTGTGTTGACATGGTAGACATTCTCCACATTTGGAGAATAGGATAAAATGAGAGGTGTGAATAAAGATGACAGGTAGAAAGATAGATAGAGAGATAGATAAATATTATATATCTTCCAGAGCACTATATAGAGTTTGACTTTTCTACTTTTTGTGTCCAGCACTTAGCTGGATATATTACTTGGTTTATTTCATTAATCCTCACAGGAACATTTGTAAGACTGGGTTCTGAGCCTCAGGGATTTTGACTTCAGGAAAAATCATACAGCTAGTTATTTGTAGAGTTGAGACAAGAAAAATGGGTGTACCCAAGTATCCAGTAAATACTGCATTTAGTATCTAAACCCAGATCTGTTCCTTTTAAGAACCTCTTGCTACCCAGAGGGCCGCAAAGCTTAGGTAAAGATTTTGAATACTGCCAGAGAAAGAATGTCCAAATAACTTGCTAATGGCAAAACCAACCTTAGAAACCTAAATTCTGTACTCATTGTCCTAGATAGTAACAGACACAAATTTAGTTTAAAGAAATAAGAGATTCTAGGTAGAATGCGGGTATTTACCTTAAGGTTTACAGTGGATGGTCAGAAACCTTAAAGTCCCAACTTGCCTACTTACCAGCTCTTCTAACATGGGAAAGTAAACTAATGGCTCCCAATTTTAGGTGTCATATTTTAAAAAATGAGGATAATAACTAATTGGCATATATTCTTAAATAAGTTGTTTTAAAGATCACATTAGAAAAATGAAAAAAAAAAGAAAAGAAAAGAAAAATGAAAACATTTGGAAAACTGTCTGTTCCAGTCAAGTTTAAATATAGTTATAACTCAGCAATTCCAGTCCTAGCTATATACCCAAGGGAAGTAAAAATATGCATTCAAACAAAAATGTGTACACAGATGTTCATAGAAGCAATATTCATAATAACCAAAATGTAAAAGCAACCCAATGTCCATCAAATGATTAATGGATAAACTGTGGTATATCCACACAATGGAGTACTGCTCAGTAACAATACGAATGAAGTATTGATACATGTTATAATATGAATGAATCTTGAAAACATTATTAGCAGTGAAAGAAGCCAATCACAAGAGGCCATATATTGTTTGATTCTATTTATATAACATATCCAAAATAGGCAAATCCATAGAGATAGAAAGTAAATTAGAATTTGCCAAGGAACGGTGAGTTGGAAGATTAGGAGATACAGGCTTTGTTTTGGCAGTGATGGAAATATTCTGGAAATAAGGTGATAGTTGCACAACTCTGTGACTATAATTAAAAAAATTGAATTATAAACTTTAAATGGTAAATTGTATAGTGTGTGAATTATATCTCAATAAAGCTGTTAAAAAAGTCAAAACATTCTGTGATCTAGAAATAGGTGTAAATTTCAATTAGCATTATGAATACTAGAGCAATGAGAGACAGAATATGTTTTATAGAAGTCAAACTATCCCCGCTCTTTTAATGGCATCTGAATTTATTTTATTTTATTTTATTTTTTTGTCTTTTTGCCTTTACGTGAGCCACTCCTGCGGCATATGGAGGTTCCCAGGCTAGGCATATGGAGGTTCCCAGGCTAGGCATATGGAGGTTCCCAGGCTAGGGGTCGAATCGGAGCTGTAGCCACCGGCCTACGCCAGAGCCACAGCAACGCGGGATCCGAGCCCCATCTGCAACCTACACCACAGCTCACGGCAACGCCGGATCCTTAACCCACTGAGCAAGGCCAGGGATCAAACCCTCAACCTCATGGTTCCTAGTCGGATACGTTAACCACTGCGCCACGACGGGAACTCCGGCATCTGAATTTCAACCTGCCTATTACAGCCACTGCTAATACTAGCAAAACAAATCCTCCCTAAATACTTTTTATCAGCTAAAGCTCATCCTATAAGTCACTGCTGAGAATGTATTTAGCTCCTACTGCTCAGTAAGGAAATGATTACAACAAAGCATAAAGATGACCTGTAGGCATGGCTCCACTACCATGGAGGCAGCTAATTAGTAATGAATCTAAGTGGTTATGTACGTAGGCAAAATAAATACATTTCAAAACACATCATTCTGGTAGGACTGAAACTTAAAAGGTATAAGAGTTCCCTGGTGGCAAGCAGATTAAGGATCCAGCATAGTCACTGTAGCAGCTCAGGTTCTGTTGAGGCATGGGTTCGATTCCTAGCCTGGGAAGTTGCACATGCTGAGGGTATGCCCCTCCGATGAAAGGTGTATATTATGTAATTGGCCTTTCCAAAACCAAGGAAAACTGGGTTGAGTGTTAATTATAGCAGTATTTCAAGGATGATTATTAGGGTTTGATTATGTGTGTGGAGTAGAAACTTAAAATTTGAAAATCCACTCACTATGCCAAGTCAAAATATTCAGGGTTAGGTGAATTCTTCTAGAGCTTTCAGTTTGCAGGACAAGAAACAGCTGGCTCACAGGTTAGATGACAGCCCCTCACGGCTAGTAAATGATGCATGCTTAATAGAACATTAACTGCTATGTGCTAATCTGTTCCTCTGGTCTGAAAATAATAAAGTTCATTTTTGTATAGCAGTTAATCAAAAGATATTAGAGAAATAATCAAGGACTGGTATGCTTTTAGTTGACCAGACTGTTTCTCAGTAGCAACATGTTCCTTCTTTACCATATAATAGTTTTATGACTCTTTATGTGGTAATTTTTTGCTGGTTTTATTATTATTCCCTCATATCAAATTCACTAGCCCTTCTGCTCTCAATATGAAAGGGTTTCATCTCTGAAATAAACATCAAATGATTCCCAACTGCGGTTAATTGTAACAAAGTCATACATTCTTCACCCATTTAAAGAGAAAAAAATTACTGAATATGAATGTTAATATTCATGAAACCATTGAGGCAGTGTGTCCAGCTAAGCATAACTAAAATATATTATATGTTCAGGCTCTTTTAGTTCCAAAGGCAGAGTAAAATTTAAAAAGGAAATCAACACCACACTCTTCTAAAAAGATACAAAATAATTTAAAAATTCAACTTATTGTGATAAAACAGGAAACTTGAAAACCTGTTGACGTAATGTGTTTCCTAAGGTCCTAGTGATGATGATAAAAACAAAATTATACAAAAATATTTTACTGCTTCTGAGCACCTCCATGTTATAAGAATTAAGAAGCACAGCAGATAACCACACAAAGTCCCTCAAAATGAAAAAAGTTATACAGTTCAGTGGCTGAGTCATTTTGTTTTTTAGGCAAATCTCAGAAATACTGTATTTTATTAAATTAAAATAAAAATAGTTACAAGGCTTACTGTGTGCCAAGCTCATTTTACATGGCTTAGATGAATTAATGTAAACTTTAGAACAACCTGATGAGGTAAATACTAGTTTACAAATGAGGAAATTGACACACAGAGAGGTAAAGTAACTTACCAAGTTCACAAAGCCAGAGAACAATCTAGACAATCCAGTTCCAGAGTCTTCACACTTGACTATTATGCTACACTGCCACTATATTGCTAGATAACTACCTGAAAAATGCTCTTTTCCATCTCTACTATATCCTTAAGTCTGAAATTTTACACTATTCCAGTGGTATATGGTGTTTTTAATTCCATATGGATAACAGTCTAAGAGTAGAAACTGTAGGAGTTCCTGTTGTGGCTCAGTGGATTAAAGACCCGACATTGTTTATGTGAGGATCGCTGGCCTCATTTAGTGGGCTAAGGATCTGGTATGCCACAAGCTGCAGCATAGGTTGCAGATGCAGCTCTGATTCGACTGAGAACTTCTATATGCCACAGGTGCAGCCATAAAAAGAAAGAAAGAAAAAAAAAGAATGGAACCTGTACTCTCAATAATTGCCAGTTTAGCTATAAATGTGATGTTCAGATGACATAAGAGACAATTCCACGAGTTAAACATGCTGTGATTTGGTTGACTTTATTCTCTTCTTCCTGATGAAATATTACACCACTCATATCCCACTTATATGTTGCCTAGATTCAATAGGCCTTATGGGAAATTATAATAGGACTATGGATCACACACTCATCCCCAACCATGTATTTTTAGACTCAATAAATCATGTGCTATCTCAAAAGTGCTGGAATAATTCCTTTATTTCCAATGTGCCCATTTTAAGAAGCATGTTCATTGGAACATAAGCAGGTATAGGTTTGTCATACCAGCACTAAAAGCAGTGTCCAGGAAAGTTTGTGAGGTTGGTGATTGTGTTGGTTCTTCTTTATTTTAACTCCATCTAAATTCTGACTGCTACCAATAATGCAGTAGGAGCTCAGCAGATACTTGTTGGTGATGTGACGTTTGGAACATTTGATTACAACACTTTACTCTGAATATTTTGAAAATAATATTACCAAAATGGAAACCCCAGTTGGCTAATATGGTCAAAAGCATTAGTATGCTTCTCAGATAACATAAGAAAACCACTGAGGCATGATATATTCTATTATACTTTGATCTGTCTTCCTCCCCTACTCCACCATGTATATAATAAGCAGTATAGTGCACTGGATATGGGCATAGTTTATGGACTCAGCCCATCCAAATTCAAATTATGACCCTGCTGCTTAACAGCCCTGTGACCTTGAACAAACCACTTAATCTATTTGTATCTCCACTTCTTTAAATGCTAAAGACAATATTATATGTCTCATTCCTAAGGTTGCTGTGAGCATTAAATTATATTTCAAAAATTTTTAACAGAGTGCCTGGCACATGGTAAGGGTTCAATGAATATTAGCTACTATTATTACTATTACGTGTGTTCAGGGATGGTTTATATGAACATGCACAAGGGTGGCCTAAACTTCTTACACTTGTTAATCCATCAGGAAAGACACACCACTAAGGTTCTCAAAGACGTGTCATGCATGACACACTCAGGGAAATGTGCAGCACCAAATCTAGACACTGGTGATTAGAAACGAAAGAATATACAGACATACTGGTTGCTGCATTCTTGACCATCTCTGAAAAAGAAAGCATAATGCAGTGGAAAATAGTATGAACAGACTCGTCTTAAAATCCAAGGTCTGAAACACACAGAGCAGCACGATGATCAAATCACAAATTATTTAAGCTTCAGTTAATGGAAGAGAGTAAGATGTACTTCACAAAAATGTTCTGGGGATGATATAGCATATATAAAATGCCTAGTACCATGCTCAGCCTCCAGTAGCACTCAGGAAATATTTGATCATTTTTCCTCATTTCATACATAGCTATAGTCTGACTACAGAGATGTTTCTCTCCAGCCTGCTAGAAGCTAGGATTATTGATTCTTTAAGAGGCATGCCTTCTCTTCTTCCCTCCTTGCCAATATATCCTATCCCCCTAAACTAAAATATCCTTGAAGTAGAAACTGGAAACCCAGTGAGTAATTTCCTTGCCCACATAAGAAATGAGAAAAGCATAACTCTAGCTCATCACTAGGGCTGAACAACTGTAATTCCAGAGCTATTTGTGAATTAAAGACATTTCTTAATCTCTCATTGCTATCAACTCCCCAACCTTGGTAAGCTTTCCACTCAGAGGTTATGAAAAAAAAGGATAAGAAGAAAACTTTTTTTTTCTTTTGACCAGCAAATAACAGGGCAGCAGCCTAAAAGAAATAAATTGTTCTTTCACTTATGAAAAAAATAAAGACTCTTACACTGTGATGGACAAAAAAATGTCAAATAAAATTAGACCAAACTGTAGAGTTAAACCCAAAAGGAAACCTTTCTTCTAAATTACTGCATTACCCTCTAGCTATCAGAGACTTTTTCCATGGCCATTGCTAAAGATCTGAATCAAAAGAAAGCTCTTTAAAAGCACATTGGAAAGAAGAGTGTGTGTGTGTGTGTGTGTGTGTGTGTGTGTGTGTGTGTGTGTGTGTGTGTGTGTTTGAAATCTTGCTATGTCTTAGGCATTCTGTTCTAGGCAGAAAAAGGTTTCATGTACTGTAAGGCAAATTTTTTAAAAATGTGAAAGGAAAAATGTTGCCTTTATGATAGAGAAGGTTACCTTTTTATCTCAGGATAGTCAAAGAAATATTTTGTCCTTTTTAACTGATATTTAGACACTTTCATCCTTTTGGCAAAAGAGCTTCTGAACTACTGGAATTTAAAGTTAAGATACAGGTTTAATGGAAACTCTTTGAGTGATGTGGTTTGGAGTGGATATTACATTATGCAGGTAGTTTTGTCTGATAACCCAGAAAAAAACATGTGTTCACAGAATTCTCTCACGAAAATATATTTCTGGCATTCTCCAAAATGGTATGTCATCATGACATTTAATAAAATTCTAGAACCAAAAAATAAAGTAGCCTCTAACATAATTTTCCTAGCCCTCACTCAGTATACTCCCTTCTTCCAACTTTATGGATTCTCTGTGCCTTTGGGAAATAGTTGTAGAATTTAAAAGTTCACCAGCGTGAACTTAGCCATTTCAGAAGGCTATAGAAAGAAATGCCCAATTCACAGGGGAAACTACACTGGGTTCACTAATACAGATAGTGGTGGGGTTCCTAGGATCAAGGAGGCCAAGTTTTTGTGGCATCACATTCTACAACTTAACTAATTCCGTAAGGATTTGGAAGGGTATTTTCACTTAGGGACAAAGGGATGCTGAGGGCAGGTAGTTCCCAAATGAGATTTTCCTCCAAAATCATCCCTTCTTTAAAATCATATGATGACTTAGCGAAATTGAAACATCCCTATGTGATCTGTCTACCACCTCCTTTTCCAGCTTTATATTCTATCATTCTCCCCCTTGCCCACCATCCTCCAGTCACACTGCTTTTTTGTTTCATGAATACATCAAACTGATCTCTGCCTCAGAGCCTTTGTGTTTACTGCTCTATCTACCTGGAATGCTCTTCCCACTTTTCATCATTCAGAGTTCAGGTCGAATATCGCCTTTTTCAAGAGGCTCTCTCAAACCATCCTATCTAGCACAGAGGATGCTATCTAATATTCTATGATAATGTATGTGGGAAAAGAATATGAAAGACAATGGATGTGTGTACATGTATAACTGAATCACTTTGTTGTACAGCTGAAATTATCACAACATTGTAAATCAACTCTACTTCAATGAAACTTGAAAATAAAATAAAATAAAATACCCCAGTCCCATTCCCATCCCCACCATTCTCCATTCCATCACCTTGTTTTATTTTCCTCTAAACAGAAGATTTTCAACAAATGATTGTATAATAAAGGATCACCTCATCTAGTAATTCTTGAAGTGCCTCCACTTTTAGGAAACTGTATGGAGGTTTCAGATTAATGTAGAATTGACACCAGGATAAGAAGGACTAAGGCAAGCCAATAATTTCTATGTTCCTAAATTGCGGTATATCAAAAGGAAAAAATCCAGGTCAAAAGTTGATTTTTTCTTTTTAACTTTCATCCAATAGACATGATGGCCAAAACTCTGTCAGGATACTTACCAAGTATTGTCTTCCTTTGGGAGTAGGACAGGGAGGGGAAATGAAATCCAGCATTCTCCCATGAGGAAGTTCTTACCTGTCAGGTATTGCATCTGCTTGATACTTACAAGTTGAATTATACAGAATGGACAGAGGACATAGGTTCTGTCACTAAATGGCTCAGTGAACTTGAACAAATCACTTTAGTGTTTTTATCTGCTATATGGGAGTGAGAGTTTCTGTCTTATCTAACTCGCAGGCCTGTTGTGAACTTCAAATTAAATAATGCTTATGAAAGCACTTTCTGCTGTCAAGCACCATGGAAATGTAAAGTAAGGTTTTAATGAAAGTTTCATATTTCCTCAAAAGGAGAGCCAGAATAGTTTTGCATAATATTCAAGTATTTTTAGAAAACAATTGTCTTGGTTACCTATTAATATTCAAATCTTGTCAAGATTCCACTCTTCCATATATTTAATGCCCTCTCTAGATCCATACAGACATATAAAAGAATTATTTTGTGAAAGTAAAATCAAATAGGAACTGCTTCCCTATGTACAGCAGATTATAAATCCCCCTATTAAGATTATGCTGGATTCACAGGCTAGGACAGGACTAGCAATGAAAGAGCCAAGGAGCCAAGGAGTTGTAAAGAGCCAATCTTATAACAGTGGCTACATAGTATAATTGAGGAAGCAATGTTTATCTTTTCCAGACTACCATATTGCCTTAAATTTACACCATTAGATGAAACACTTTTCATGAATCTGTGTACATATTAATTTGGTCAAGGCTTTCATTATCTTCCTTGAGTGGGACAACCCACCAGCTCATTGTCACTGTAGCAGAGACTAATTTATCTGATTAATACACTCCTACCCATTGACACTTAGTAAATAAGTCTATTGGAATCTCTGAGGAAATTAGAAGCAGAGGATCAGATAGTCTTTCTTTCCCCCTAGCATCAAAATCTTCTGGTTGTATGTTATTTTATTTAGCTAAAAACAATTTTTAAAAAAGGATAATTCCTCTAAATATATGGTTCTCTCTGAGTTTGTTGCATGCAGGTTGTTTTACAAAATGACAAAAAAAAAAATCATGGATTTCCCACTGTGACTCAGTAATTAACGAATCCTATTAGTATCCATGAGAACAAGGGTTCGATCCCTGGCCTTGCTCTGTGGGTTAAGGATCCAGCATTGCATGAGCTCTGGTGTAGGTTGCAGATGTGGCTCAGATCATGCACGGCAGTGGCTGTGGTCTAGG